>NC_064640.1:946939590-947539590 GCF_023864345.2 Schistocerca serialis cubense | reverse complement strand
TGAACCAAGTGTTAGTTATGATTAAGTTATGCTCTGTGCAAAATTCTACCATGCGGCTTCCTCTTCCATTCCTTACCCCCATTCCATATTCACTTACTATGTTTCCTTCTCTTCCTTTTCCTACTATCGAATTCCAGTCAACCATGACTACTAAATTTTTTTTTCTCCCTTCACTATCTGAATAATTTCTTTATCTCATGATACTTTTTATCAGTCTCTTTGTCATCTGTCTTGGCTGCAATAATGCGTTCACTATGCTGTTTGTCGTAGCTCTCCCGCATTCCTATTTTTTTATTCATTATTAAACCTAGTTCTGCATTACCCCTATTTGATTTTGTATTTGTTAGATTGTATTCACCTGACCAGAAGTCTTGTTCCTCCTGCCACCGAACTTCACTAATTCCCACTATATCTAACTTTAACCCATCCATTTCCCTTTTTAAATTTTCTAACCTACCTGCCCGATTAAGGGATCTGACATTCCACGCTCCGATCCGTAGAATGCCAGTTTTCTTTCTCCTGATAACGACGTCCTCTTGAGTAGTCCCCGCCCGGAGATCCGAATGGGGGACTATTTTACCTCCGGAATATTTTGCCCAAGAGGACGCCATCATCATTTAACCATACAGTAAAACTGCAGGCCCTCGGGAAAAATTACGGCTGTAGTTTCCCCTTGCTTTCAGCCATTCGCAGTACCAGCACATCAAGGTCGTTTTGGTTAGTGTTACAAGGCCAGATCACTCAATTATCCAGACTGTTGCCCCTGCAACTCTTGAAAAGGCTACTGCCCCTCAGACTGTTGCCCCTGCAGCTCTTGAAAAGGCTACTGCCCCTCTTCAGGAACCACACGTTTGTCTGGCCTCTCAACAGATACCCCTACGTTGTGGTTGTACCTACGGTACGGCTATCTGTATCGCTGAGGCACGCAAGCCTCCCCACCAACGGCTAGGTCCATGGTTCATGGGGGGTGAGGGGGGGGGGAGGGGGGGAGGGTATTCATATTACTTTTATTACTCAGATAACTTACTATTTTTAGTGTAGAAGTGTAGAGCACTTTTCCCTCGGCCATTGCGCGGCTGCAGTGGGGCGGAACGAGTGACAAACAACTGGTACGCGCCCAAGTTTAAAAGTTGTACTGTATTCTCAGAAGGTTGTAACTGCGTATTACCACAATTATGGGTCGGATGTTCACTCGGGGTCGATTGCTGGGGCTGATATCTTGCCAGTATGCTTTTTTTGCTTAAAATTGGTGGTTAAGTTGGTGAGATCTCATTGTAAGTGAGGAATCTAGAAGTATACTATAGTTAGTTTCGCTCTCACATGGACCACAAAGACAAGACTACACCTATTACAGCGTGCACAGAGTCATTTAACCAATCGTTCGTCCCACACTCCATATTTTTCTAGACAATGAGACAACTTTCACCTCAATAATTATTGTCAAGTTTCTATATTTCTGATGATGAAACAGGCAGAATACTTTAGGAAATACAGTGGGAGGAGGCGGATGATGAAATGTCTGGTAAGTACGGTCTTTTTTAACTACGTAGGTGGGTGGAGGCAGCAAGTACGGCTTGAAAGAAGTCTAGAAATTATTCAAGGATTTGTTTTAGTCTAAAGCAATGATCGTCCAGAGAAACCAAAGACATATTCCATTGCCATTACCTGTGTTGTCTCTGCGTTTTGAATGCTGTGTGGGAAAACCAGAAAAGGACATCAATCGTAAGACTATCTGATGACATTCCTCTCGTCTACAAAACTGTTCGATGGAATAAGTAGTCCAGTCATAAGACAAGGTAGATTAAGTATAAAACAAAGTAACGATAGAACATTAAAGAATACCAGGAATGCGATTAGCGACGAAGTTAACATCGAAGTTGCGGACCACGTAGTAGACAAAGAGAAGGAGTTCTGCTGCTTTCGAAGCAAAATAACATATAGCGGACGAAGAAAGATGGAAATAAGGACCAGACCAGCATAAGCAAAGGAACATTCCTTGCTAAAAGAAGTCTGCTAGTGTGAATTACAGATCTTGCTCTGAGAAAGAATTACCTCTGAATGTTTATCTGGAGCGCAGCATTGTATGGAGCTGACTCATGGATTACGGAAAATCGGAAAACAAGAAAACCTAATAGTTTGAGAGACGGTATTAGAGAAGGTTGTGGAATGTTCAGTGAACCGATTATTACAAATGACGAAATTTGCTGCACAATCACCGAGTAGAGGAACAGCTCACATATTTTTATCATTGCGCTTGCCGAGCAGAGTTGTACCCCATCTAACTGGGCAGCCAGATAAACCTAATTTCACGGCTGCTTTCTCTAAACCGCCCACAAAAGCTAAGGTTAATTAACTATCAGTGTTATCTGCAACCTCACCTCCACTACAAGCTGAAATAGAGTAAGAAGGAGATATCAGTTAATTAGACTTAATAAGAAGACTACTCAGACCAAACGCAGCGTTAATCTGCAATTATTCGCTATCTTCAACTCAGAGACTTCAGGTCTGACTACATGTTATGTGAATTAAGGAACGCGGAAATGTATAAACCGGGTGTGCGGTACATAGATTTTCTCATTCTGGATGACCTTTTCTACAATAAATGACCTTCACAGAAATTACATTCTATTTGAGACGAAATATCCTGCTGAGGTTTCAAAGTTCCTCTTATTTCTTCATGCTTGTTTCTGAGACGATTCAGTCCTCTTACATTCACGCTAGTTCGTCATACATGTCATCAACATATGAAACACTTATTTATCTTCACAGAGTCATAAATAAGTTTGGGTGTTCTACTCATCTACGTCTACGCGATTACCCAGTAATTCATACTTTCGTGCTCGGCAGAGGGTTCGTAGCGTTCAGAGTGTTTCTCGACCTGTCAGATCTCCAATAGCAGTGATAAAAATGAACACTCAAATATTTCTGTGTGAGCTCTCATTTCTCATATTTTATTGCGATTGTTATTTGCATCTATTTGAACTGGATAAATAAAACTTTTTCACATCTGGAGGAAAACGTTGGTGACTGAAATTTCATGAAAATATATCGCCGCAACGAAAAATGTTTTTGTTTTAATGATGGTTGCCCCCACCCCTAACTCGCTCTTCATATCCGCAACACCTTCTCCTCTATTTCCAGATAATACAAAATTAGTTGCTGTTCTTTGAACTTTTTCGAAGTCGTACGTCAATCCTATCTATTAAGATCCCATACCGTGCGCAGCATTACTCCACAAAAAGACAGACAAGTGTAGTGTAGAAAATTTCTTCGGCATATTTATTGCGTCTGCTAGATATTCCGCCAATAAAATGTTACCCGGAGCCACAGTGTTATTACGATCACAGAAATTCACACTACTACGATGGACTGTATCAGGAAAAGAAGGAGATGGCCGGCCGGCGTGGCCGAGCGGTTCTACGCGCTTCAGTCTGGAACCGCGCGACTGCTACGGTCGCAGGTTCGAATTCTGGCTCGGGCATGGATGTGTGTGATGTCCTTAGGTTAGTTAGGTTTAAGTAGTTCTAAGTTCTAGGTGACTGATGACCTCAGATGTTAAGTCCCATAGTGCTCAGAGCCAAAGAAGGAGATGGGAAGAGTTAATGACTCATCAGACACGATTCATGTCATGAATGATTCAGCTGACAAACGTGTTAAATTTTTCCTGAGAAGAGATGAGGAGAATGACGAACACTTCAGCTCGATTGTATTACAACTGACCGAGATAGCCTCCTGTGTTGCCTGATAAGTGTGTTACCGGTATCTGGAGGTAGACCATTGGTAGGCCAGATGGATTACGTGGAAATTCTTTTGAATGTAGAATAAGACTATGGAGGAAACACTTGGCTGAAATTAAAGTGTGTCACATGGTGTTTATTTCACTGCATAGCATTAGATACCGCCGAACACAAACTTTAATATTTCTGGTGGTATTTGGTAAAGCACCAGCAAATGTTCGTGGTTAACATCTTAATCGATTACGTTCTAAAAGGTAAGAAATTTTGCGAAACGACTCAGGATCATTATCGCCGGTTCAGTGGCAGTATTGACAAGCAGTGCTGTCTTCTGGTGTAAATTATATATTCGAAATTTTCTGTCTTTCTTACTTTCAGTTCGTGTTTTGAGTGTGACAAGTCAAGTCTTAGAAATTTACGTTCCTGTTGAGTGACTTCTCACGATCCAAGAGCGTTTCTCACCTGCGTTTAAACAGTTTTATCATCTGATAGGTGTTCAGGCTCAGCAAGAACACACAGAAAGAATTATTCATTGTCAACAATTTAATCGAGAAATTATTGTTAGAGAACACGCAATTTATATCCAGTTTTGAAGTATTTCACTACACGATGAATTGAAGAAAGCGATAGATCGAGTTCTTCTTCCAAATGGTAAACGAGAACCTTCAAAACGTGTAATTCTTATTATAAAGGCACTGTCTGTACAGCTCCACTTTCCTGGTCGGATTTAACCTTTGCTACATTGTGTAAATGAAACGCTGTCTCTAGTTTACATATGTGCTGTGAGAAGAGACGTATGAAACGTGTAGTGTGTAGTTTAACTTATTGTGAAAAGCGCGACATATATTCCTTCGGGTATCAATGCTTATCGAACAATGCGCTAAGGCATTGCGCTTCCAGTTGACAGATGAATATCAGATGCAATGTCGTTTCGGAACACGGGGTGACAGCTGATACGTTTGACGGAAGAACTTCTGCATAACTCGTTATTGTTTGACACATCCAGGATTCGGAGGAAATGTAATTCACCACGCATTTATCATCTCTCAGTTCTCTATTGCTGACTGGAGGTTTATTTGATGACGTATGAGGTAATGCGTGCAATATTCTTTATCGTCCAGTTAACGTCAGCAAGAAAGGATTTAACTGTCGACTTCGATCAGTTAGGATAATCTTTAGATCTGTAATCACATACATTAACACAGAATTATATTACATGACTCTGTCAATATGGCAGCGAAGAATAGGGAAATCTAAATCAGCATAGTGGTGACCTTGAAGTACAGTTCGTGCATGACAGTGTCTAATGCCGTATGGTCGTTTAGATCAAGTTCAGTTAATCAACACAGCCGTTAATACTCATGTGAAGAGATCAGAAGATGATCATAAATTATCTGAATCTGCATTAGCGATATAGAATTGCAAACGAGTACTGCACCCATGTTCATGCTAGATATGAATATGGGAATAGCTATTATGGACGCTATGATAATAGTAAAATAGCGACAGGTATTTTTGTGACCACTCTTTTTAGTGACTCGTTTATAAATATCATCATCAGATTCTGATAAGAGATTTTTACAAAACCAGTTACAAGTTGAGAACACATTGAACAGATGTGGTACAGTCAGATATTATACATACAAATTAAGGGTATAGACACCATACGACGTACTGTGTCAGCTTATGTGTGCCATATTGAATGGGAACTGAACATCCGTGGCTGGAGAGCCACGCTAGAAAACTAAAGTGGCAGCAAGGTGGCAGCATATCATACACAAGTGAATGCAACGAATAACAATAAACACATACAAAAAGACAGTAATCATAAGTATAACGGTAAAAACGCGTCGTGTACATACAGTTTTATATCTTGAAGTAAAAATTACAGTCAACGTAATAAAAAGTCATATGGTGCCTTAGTAGGTGTAGAGTCGATCAGAAACGTTTATTTAGGTTCGCGGACTAGGTCTTGGGCAGACACGAAACATAATGACAGGAATATTGTACGTACATATTATTATACATTGGCAAAATGACTCCGAACAATAATATGTGTACTTGGAAATATGATAATGTATTTTAAAAGGTAAACAAACTTTCCGGCTTCGATTCCCTACGATTGTACATGTGTATGCAGACCATTACAAAAATGAAACACAAGACACAAAGTGTACAGCTCATAGGTATAACACAAAAAATTTTTTGAACTGGCCTGTTGTTAGCGGCCTTTTGCTGTAGTAATTATGTAAAAAGTAGTGTGCAACGTGAGGTCTTGCACTACACGTGCTGGTTATGAAATAGAATTGGTATCAATATCTAACTACCGTTCGTACAACTGAAAAATGGCACTTCACCAACTGAAGTGAACACAGTGTGTCGTAAAATATAAAGGAATAAAAACAATGTTTCTGAGTTTAAACCGTTTTTCCTGTACGCAAGTATACAAATAATGATAAAATATACCATAATAAACAGTAGTTACGATCCATAAAACTGTATTAAGTACCAAATTATAAAACTAGTCTAATGTTTATAGCGGAACGGCGTAGTAGTGATTATGTAACAACTGAAGTTTTTACCAAGACTTCTAGTTCGTTGTCTACACGTATATGGTATGATTAGATATTATATTGGTGTTTCGATCATTATGGACGCAAACCGTTACACAATTAATAAAAATATATGAACACCTTATTTGTCTATTATGTAACAGCTGTTTTGTCTATTACCCGACAAATATGGAAGCAATAGAGTACAAAATTTGTATAACCATGTATAACGTCTACACTCGACCCCATAAGCCTTATTTACAATTTTTTTTCCGCGTAAGTTCGATCTTAATTGTGAGAAAACGAATTAATAATTTCGTAAAAGATAAAACCAAACTACCATTACTCGTAAACCATTACGATTTACGGGAGATGTGAGGATGATGTGTTTGTTCTGATGCAAGGGGGAGAAGATGACGTAAAACATCTTGCACAATTACTTAACGAATGCATGAAAAGATTAAATTTTCGGTTGAATTAGAAGAGAAAAAAATCGTTAAATTTTCTTGAGCTATTTTTATCCTTCTGTGGGAGCCAGTTGTCCATTAGCGTATTTAGGAAACACACCAAGACTGACACAATTATTGGTGCATAGTCCAAAAACCCAGAAGTACACAAGCTAGCGTGTTTTCGTTCCATGTTCAATAAAATCGCAAAGTTGCATCTGTCCGCAGAGGCAATCTCCAAACGGACTGAGGTAATAATACAGTAAGCTAGCGGAAATAGTTTTTCTGAAACCAAAATTAGAGAACTTGGCAATAATATTTTAATGAAACATAAGGATAAGACAGAAATTGCATTATCTGTAGACTGGGAAAAGAAAACATATGCTTCGCTAACTTTCCATGGATCCATTTCTGAAAAGACCGGTTAAGTCTTTAAACATACAAATATTAATACAGGATATAGAACCAATAATAAAGTGGGTATGCATTTAAGTCAAACGTTGGGAGGTTGTTACAAAATATATAAAAAAAACGGATGTATACGAGATAAAATGCGGTAATTGGGACAGTATTTAGAATGGACAAACGGGAGGAGACTTTGAAACACTCTTAAAAAAAACACAAATATAGTAATAGCAGTGCGTTAGCGCTAGACGTTAAAAATTTAAATCACAGGGTCACTGACATAACGAAAGATCTAAAAATCCTGTATGAGGAACCTAAGGGCTATAAATTAGATATTCTAGAAGAAATTGAAATTTACACATCTCGACGTAAAAAACTTGAAAAAATTATTAATGAACAAGGGGGAAAGACAAGAACATGGTATTACAAAAATTTTGACGACATTTGTTCATCTTCCAACCGTACAGTACCTGCATAAATATGTCGGGTTTAGAATAGTAGTAATGTAATGCAAAATATAGCAAAATTTAATAAATCACAACTGAAATACCTATGAGGAGTAGTAATACCGTACTGTGTAAGGTTTCATATAAATATGTATTCCTACTAAGGATTAATCTCCCTATCATAGGTAGTTTATGTTGCCCTCATGTAATAGGCCCATTATTCTGACTATATAACATTAGATTTAATTTGTTCCTAAGTTGGTTCCCGCTTTCTTGTTGTAGCTTTGCATAGAATATGTATACTACGTTCATTATACTTAACATGCACATAACGACGTGAGCATAACATTATAGTACGTAGCATATCAGATGTGTAAGGGTTTGAGTCTCCGACAGCTCAGCACCTCCATAGTATGATCTTATAGCCGATATATAACTCGTAACATGGCTTATGAGCCATGGCAGTTTGGTTTTATCTTTTATGTAATTACTAAAACGTTTTCTCACAATCAAGATCTGACCTGCGAGGAAAAAGAATTGTAAATCAGGCTTATGAGGTCATGTTGTAGACTGTATACATGGTTATACAAATTTGTACTCTATTATTTCCCAGTTTGTGGTGTTAACAGCTGTTACGTAATAGGCAAAGAAGCTGTTCATATACTTTTATCAGATGTGTAAGTGTTTGAGTCCATAACGTTGGTAACCTCACTACAATCTCTAATCAAGCCATTTACGTGTAGACAACGAGCTGGAAGCTTTCATAAATTACTTTTTTCATAATCGTTAGTGCTGCATTCCACTATAAACATTAGAGTAGTTTTATAATTTGATAGTTGATGTACTTTTAGGGGTCGTATCTACTGTTTATCATAGTATATTTCATCATCATATGTATATTTGCGTACAAGAACTGGTGTTTAGACCCTGGAACATTGTTTTATTCTTTTATATTTTATTACATACTGCGTTCACTTTAGTTTGTGTAGTGTCATTTGCAGATGTACAAATTGTAATACGAACGACAGATAGATATCGCTACAAACTGCACTTCATAACCAGCGCATATAGTGCAAGACCTCACGTTGTACACAACTTTGCGAAGACAACGGGCCGGAAGCCCTGACATACGAGTTCACTTCTTTCGTAGTTACTACTGCCTTGTTCCACTGTAAACGTTAGGCTATTTCTATAATTTGGTACTTAATGTACTTTGATGGGTCATAGCCACTGTTTATTATGGTATATTTTATCATCATTCGTATATTTGTGTACAGAAAAAAGATTTTAACCCTGAAACATTGTTTTTATCCTTTTACATTAACAGCATACTTTGTTCACTTTAGTTGGCATAGTGTCATTTTCAGTTGTAAAATTTTAATACGAACGGTAGGCAAATATTGCTACCAATTGTACTTCATAACCAGCACATATGGTGCAAGACCTTACATTGCACAGTACTTTTTATGTAATTACTACAGAAAAAGGCCACTAACAACAGGCCAGTCAACAATGATTTCGTGTTATGTATGAGTTGTAATCTTTGTGTTTCGTGTTTCATTTTTGTTATGGCCTCCATACACATGTATAATGGTAGGGATACGAAACCTGAAAGTTTGTTTATCTTTTTAAATAAATTATGGTCGCGAATTGAACAGTGACCCGAAAATAGAATCAGTTTCCTTTACTTCAAGTCCATGGTCACAAATTTTTGTCATCAGACTACCGATTTCGGTCGATAATGACCCCCTTCAGATCTGTTATTATAAAATCATATCCAAATGCCACTGAAGCTCCACTATAGTAGGACATGATTTTACAAAGCAGATCTCAAGGTGGTCATTATGGACCTAAATTGGTAGTCTGATGACAAAAAGTTTGTGAGCATAGACGTGGAGTAAGGGAAACACACACTATTGTTTGGTGTCATTTTACGTTTGCATAATTCACACATGAAAAAAAGTTTTCCATCACTTCGGTTCCGCGAGATCCAGAACCTATGGAGAAAATTGTAATAGAGATCAACATAAACATCAATTACGCTCATTTTATTGCTCATGAAAACCACACATTGCATGTTGTACCATCATACAGCGAGACCTTCAGAGGTGGTGGTCCTGATTGCTGTGCACACCGGTACCTGTTATAAACATTAGCACGTCCTCTTGCATCTATGCATGCTTTTATTCGTCGTGGCATACTATCCACAAGTTAATCAAGGCACTGAGGGTCCAGATTGGCCCAGTTCTCAACGGCGATTCGGCATAGATCCCTTAGAGTGATTGATGGGCCACGTCGTCCATAACGAGCACTTTCCAATCTATCCCAGGCATGATCGATAGGGTTCTTATCTGGAGAACATGCTGGACACTCTAGTCGAGCGATGTCGTTATCCTAGAGGAAGTCATTCACAAGATGTGCACGATGGTGGCGCGAGTTGTCGTCCATGAAGACGAATGCCTCGCCAATAACCTGCCGATATGGTTGCGCTGTCGGTCGGAGGATGGCATTCACGTATCGTACAGCCGTTATGACGCCTTCCATGACCACCAGCGGCGTACGTCGGCCCCACATAATGCCACCCCAAAACAGCAGAGAAGTTCCATCTTGCTACAGTCGCTGGACAGTATGTCTAAGCCTTTCAGCCTGACCGGGTTTGCTGCAAACACGTCTCCGACGATTGTCTGGTTGAAGGCATATGCGACACTCACCGGCGAAGAGAACGTGATGCCAATCCTGAGCGGTCCATGCGGCATGTTGTTGGGCCCATTTGTGCCGCGCTGCATGGTGTCGTGGTTGCAAAGATGGACCTCGCCATGGACGTCGGGAGTGAAGTTGCGCATCATGCAGCCTAATGCGCACAGTTTGAGTCGTAGCACGACGTCCTGTGGCTACATGAAAAGTATTATTAAACATGGTGGCGTTGCTGTCAGGGTTCCTCCAAGCCATAATTCGTAGGTTGTGGTCTTCCACTGCACTAATAGCCCTTGGGTGGCCATAGCGAGGCGCGTCATCGACAGTTCCTGTCTCTCTGTATCTCCGAAAAACATCGCTTTGGTTCACTCCGAGATGCCTGGACACTTACCTTCTTGTAACAATGCGGACGTGATCGAACCGAGGTATTGACCGTCTAGGCATGGTTAAACTACAGACAATACGAGCCGTGTACCCCCTTTTCGATGGAATGACTGGAACTGATCGGCTGTCTTACCCCCTCCGTCTAATGGGCGCTGCTCATGCATGGTTGTTTACTTCTTTGGGCGGGTTTAGCGACAGCTCTGAACAGTCAAAGGTACTGTGTCTGTGATGCAATATCCACAGTCAAGGCCTATCCTCAGGAGTTGCGAAAACCGGGGTGATGCAAAACCTTTTTTTGATGTGTGTAATATGTACATACAATATTCCTGTCTTTATGTTTCGTTCCGTCCCAATACCTAGTCTGCAAACCTAAATAAACGTTTCTGAATGACCCTACTCCTACTCAGGCACTTATATGATTTTTTTTATTACGCTAGCTGTAATTTTTACTACAAGATGTAAAACTATATGTACACGACGCTTTGTTAGCGTTACACTTATGGTTACTGTCCTTCGGTATACGTTTTTGTTATTCGTTGCCCTTACTTGTGTGTGATATGCTGCCACCTTTCTGCCACTTTAGTTTTCTTGTGAGGCTCTCCAGCCACGGATGTTAAGTTCCTATTCAATATCGCGCTCTCAAGTCGACTCAGTAGATTGTATGGTGCTTAACCGGCATGTATAAAATCTAGCTAAACCACATTTGTAAAATGTGTTCTCAACTTGTAATTGGTTTTGTAAAAATCTATTATCAGAATCTGATTATGATATTTTCGAAACGCGTCATTAAAAAGAGTGGTCACAAAAATACCCGTGGCTGTTTTACTAGTATCATAGGATCCATAATAGCTACTCCCATACGCCTATCTATTATCTGAATCTATAATTGTTGATGTTTATGTCGATCGTTGACAGCAGAAAAAAGGTTCTGAGCACTATGGGACTCAACTTCTGAGGTCATTAGTCCCCTATACTTAGAACTACTTAAACCTAACTAACCTAAGGAAATCACACACATCCATGCCCGAGGCAGGATTCGAACCTGCGACCGTAGCGGTCTCGCGGTTCCAGACTGCAGCGCCTAGAACCGCACGGCCACTTCGGCCGGCCGTTGACAGCATAAATGAATATGTATAGAATAGGGTAGATATTTCCTGAAACACCGTTACTCATTTTCACGACGATGCACACTGGCATGGAAATCTTGAATGCGAAAGTATCTTTCACATGATGTGTCACTGCCAAGTAACATAGCTCGATGGAATGTCCACCTTAGGTAGTAAGACCTGCTTCAGTATAGTAAAGAAGGTAACTGAACGAAATGGCCGATGAGACAAGCAGAAACGACATTTTTATTCAAAGATAATAATTAGACTGAAGTCACAGCGATTTATGACCGTTACAAAAGGCAGGACTATGTTCGTAATAGGGTGTGTGATCATCACAGACAGTAATGGATGCCTTGTAGGTTCTCCACGATGGCCACAAGATGGTACGTGGTTCTTGTAGTGGGATGTTACATTCCTCCACTAACTCGGTTGATAACTGCTGGACGGTCGTTGGTCCATGTGGAAGTGCTGCAATACGAAATGTGTGTGAAATCTTATGGGACTTATGAGACCGCTAGGCTAATCCCGCGCGGCGTGCTGCAATACGTCTCCCCAACGCATCCCCCTTGTTTTGGATGGGATTTAAGTCTAGGGAATAGGCATGCCTGTCCATTCGTCGAATATCTTCTCGTTCTCAGATCTCCTCCCCCCACGCTCTTCCATGCGGTCGCGCGGTATCATCCATAAGAATGAAGTAAGACCGAATTCAGCCCTAAAACGACGCTCAAAGGGAAGAAAGCACAGTGTCTAAATAACGTTGACCACTGGGTGTGCTGTGTTCAAAGATTTGGCGGTCAGCAGGTCCTAACCACAATACGCCTCCCCACACCGTAACACCTGGACCACCAAAATCGTGTTCGACAGTGTTTCTGGAAACATTACCTGTTGCCCCCTCTCATCAGGTGAGAGTACGTCCACAATCAATACTCAGGCTGGTTCTCATCCGCGAAGAGCGACACCATTCCTCGTTGCTCCAGTCCCTATGGTCTTGACACGATGGCAAACTATGCCGCCGATGTGCAGAAACACAAAGTACTGTTCGGGCGAGCAAAGAGGCCATCTCGATGCAGTAGCCTTGCCACTTTGCAGGGTGAGATTTTGCGTTCTGTAATCGTGTTAAATATGGCTGCTATTATAGCCGCTGTTTGACGTGGGGCCCTTCTTGCCTGTTGCACATTGTAGCTGTCATCTGCTGCTTTAGCTGACAATAGTCGACCACCTCTCCTTGCTCGGGCCGCTGTGCCTGTGGTTTGGAACGCTTCCCTTTCACGTGAGACAACTCTGTGAGAAATACCAAACTCCTACACTCGTCACACTTCGCCCGTCCTACAGTTTCCTGAAGATTCACCCCTGCGGGGAACTAGCCGAATTTTGTCTATGTGTAATGTAGAAACTTCTCACTGATTGGCACGCACTGTCTTTTTCCATTCCATCAACCACCTCGTGTTGTGCAGCCAACCGCATTTGGCATTTGGTGCTGAGCCCACGCCATGTGACGTCCAGATTTCTGTGCACGGCTGCGAGACCTCTGGTAGCCATGTTATCGCACTTTCATTCATTTCCGCCTGATTGTTATATATTATATAATTGTATTTGTCTCGTCCTTAAGTTCTGCACAGCGTACAACGCTGCTCTAATTACGATTAATTCTTTTTTCTACAGCAGAAAAATAAAGCCAGACGTCGGTTTCTTTACGCATAAGTGCTTTTTTATGCGAAGAAGTGGAGTAACTATAAATATTAGCGTGAATTAGTTTCAGTAAGCATCACGAATAAGTCGTCAACAGTCTAGCAAAAATACGGACTTGAGAATATGAATCTGTTCTGTAAACGCGTCATACACAAGACTAATTAAAATAATAAAATGGTATATGGTAGCACCAATTATTTGGATGTTAAAAATCTAATTCTTACATTAAACTTCCTTATGGACTACAATGAGATGTTAAAATCATAGTAGAGCGACTCTGAATGCCCTCAACTAATTTCTCCAGACCCACCTGATAAATACCTCTGAAATTATAACAGTATTCTAGTAATATGCTAGAGTACTGTATGTTGTTTCCTTTACAGACGCCGTATACACTGGAGAATCCTCTCAGTATGCGTTCCCTTCGCCTGCTTCTGTCTTTCGTACAGAAAAATCAGTAGAGCATACAAGTTGTATGAAACAAGCTATGTATACTTCAATATATGAACAAAAAGCTTCTACGTATGAAGCTGAGATTGTGTTTTACGGTCTCGATATATCAAATCACGAAATTTCGTCGTCGTATCGCAAAGACTTACAGCTTCCCATCGGAGTAAGAGTGAATGCTGGCACATGCAATATCTCTTTCTTTCGAAAGCTTTATCGAACGCTAATCAGCCTAGTAAAAATGTCCTCTGGCGTTACTTTTATAGCGGCTGTCTGCTAAGTTAATCACTACAGAGCAATCACGGCTAATGGATCTCCTCGTTTACATGAAAACATTTTCCGCTCTTAATTTATCTTTGTACAGGCAGACTTTTGCCCCGGATTGGTTTTACGGTCACACACGAAAAAAGTGCCTGAAGCAGATGAACGTTTCTGAGCAGAGGCCAAACAATGTTATACTATACTTCAACACTTGGAATCAACACCCTTTTGAAAATGGTTCCACCATGCAGAGGTAGTATTACACTGATGATTCAGACATTATGCGTCAGTGATGCGGTATATCATTACGGTCACCACCTTTCAAAAATATGTAGAAAGAAGTTTGTACTAGATTCAGGTACAACTAAAGAACTCGACAATGCGGCATAGATGGAGCTTATTACATTTACACGGGGTTTCCCTGGAAGAATGATCAATATTCGGAGATACGACATGGACGATCATTCTGACCAAAAAAGTCTGGTAGACATGGATTCTAAAATGTATGCCTTAAGAACTATGAACACTTCCTCAGCTTGAATACTATGAAACAAAGCTCCTCTACCTCAGTGTCTTTGCTTTCCATATTCTGAGAGATAATAGTGTGGGCTAAAACAAGAAAAAAAAAGTCCTGTAAACTTGAGCTCTAAAATGCACTTCTTAAGACCTAATAGCATTTCTTCATCTTCGTAACGTGAAACAGGTCTCTTCTACTGAATAAGTGCTCATAGATCTTAAGGTATACATTTTAGTGACCATGTTTAGTATACTTTTTTGCTTAGAATGATCGTTCCTGACAAATGTCAGAATATTGATGAATCTTCTTGGGTTCCCCTATACACTGTTGTTGAGATAAGGAACAGACGAAGATCTTAGCACTGTAATTAGCGAAGCACTACAATAATAATAATACTTAAAGTACGACAGAAGCACTATGTTGTGTACATAGTTCCGCGTAGTCAGCGCGTACACAACTTTCCCAATAGAGCGCGCCCCGCTAAGCACAACAGCGCAGGAGCAGCGCTCGTCCGTCTCCGCCCTACGAGATGGCGCTGCCATAAAGACGGACCAAATTCTGCTTCCGCCGATCCGCGTATTAATATGTAACGCAGCCAATGAGATTGCTGCTAACGTAGAACCTTTTCTCCTCGCGGATCACACTCGCGCAGTGATACCTGAACGCTCGAGGTATTATAACGAGTGTGCAGACCTCCGATTAGACTGTCTGCATTAGTCTGTCCCAGTCTATAGTCAAGTTTCAGTCTGCGCCTAATAAGATTATCATATTCCTGTACATAGCCATGAAGATAAATGTATAGACACTTTTTCAGGTATCAGAGATATGTGAGAATAAGATTAACTTACCAAGACCAAAGGAACTTCAGATTGTCAGTTGTAAACAGCATCCAGAATCAAGTTACGTAATGTCTATGTTTTTATTATTTTAATAAATGTGTGTGAAAATTAATCAAGTTCTGTTTAAAGTTGGTTACCGTCAATCTGCTACTCTAAGCGTGCAAGTGGCATTTCTATCGTCTGACCTAACGGCAGAAGATAAACACGCCACGATAAAACCACGAGACATATTGCTGACACTCGCCTACTTCGTTAGAGCGACAAGTCAAATAATCTAATGGTGTGTGTACCGAAGGTCTTACAGTACGCACACCACACACTATCTCCAGCATCGCACGCTAACTAATACATGCGGAGGGCAGGTTCCGATCACTGCTTACTGTAATCTACTCCTCCTTCCTAATTCCACTTATTGTCCACATTAGTCTTTTAAGAAGATTTGAGAGGAGCGAAGATTACAATAAACTTTCTAGTTTACTTAGCTCCTCACGTAGAGCTGACTCCAGTTCTTCTTGTTCAAGGGTCTGATATTTCAAGCTGAAAATGTCATATTTTAGGTCCTGACGGCTCAATTGATCTAAGCAAATTTGAGGATTGCCATTGCAGAATTTTTGGTTTTACATAAATATTTTCACATTTTAGTATATCACACAGTCTTTTGATTTTTCACATTAACAAAGCCGGAATTACAGTGTTCGCACAAAATACAAAAATACGTCCGATCACATCAGAGACATGCTTACGACTCTCACACTCTGCGGAAATAACCATATTCCAAGGAGTTTACAATTTTTCATAACAAATGAATTTCTCTTACTTTCAGTTACATTATTACTTCGATTATTATTTCATAAATGAATCCAGACATAAGCATAGTAACCAGTACAGTATTGCCTAATTAATAATAGAAATTTTGAGTGTGTCAGTAGTAAATGTTTCTAAAAAAAAAAATTTAACTGTACATTCAGGACTAGTATTTATCGCTTATAGCATCGAGACTAAAACATTTTATAATGTAATTAATTTTCATAAATTTTAGCTTGAAATATAACATACTATGTATAAAACTACACTCCTGGAAATTGAAATAAGAACACCGTGAATTCATTGTCCCAGGAAGGGGAAACTTTATTGACACATTCCTGGGGTCAGATACATCACATGATCACACTGACAGAACCACAGGCACATAGACACAGGCAACAGAGCATGCACAATGTCGGCACTAGTACAGTGTATATCCACCTTTCGCAGCAATGCAGGCTGCTATTCTCCCATGGAGACGATCGTAGAGATGCTGGATATAGTCCTGTGGAATGGCTTGCCATGCCATTTCCATCTGGCGCCTCAGTTGGACCAGCGTTCGTGCTGGACGTGCAGACCGCGTGAGACGACGCTTCATCCAGTCCCAAACATGCTCAATGGGGGACAGATCCGGAGATCTTGCTGGCCAGGGTAGTTGACTTACACCTTCTAGAGCACGTTGGGTGGCACGGGATACATGCGGACGTGCATTGCCCTGTTGGAACAGCAAGTTCCCTTGCCAGTCTAGGAATGGTAGAACGATGGGTTCGATGACGGTTTGGATGTACCGTGCACTATTCAGTGTCCCCTCGACGATCACCAGTGGTGTACGGCCAGTGTAGGAGATCGCTCCCCACACCATGATGCCGGGTGTTGGCCCTGTGTGCCTCGGTCGTATGCAGTCCTGATTGTGGCGCTCACCTGCACTGCGCCAAACACGCATACGACCATCATTGGCACCAAGGCAGAAGCGACTCTCATCGCTGAAGACGACACGTCTCCATTCGTCCCTCCATTCACGCCTGTCGCGACACCAGTGTGCGTGACCGTAGCCCAGCTTCATGGAGACGGTTGCGAATGGTCCTCGCCGATACCCCAGGAGCAACAGTGTCCCTAATTTGCTGGGAAGTGGCGGTGCGGTCCCCTACGGCACTGCGTAGGATCCTACGGTCTTGGCGTGCATCCGTGCGTCGCTGCGGTCCGGTCCCAGGTCGACGGGCACGTGCACCTTCCGCCGACCACTGGCGACAACATCGATGTACTGTGGAGACCTCACGCCCCACGTGTTGAACAATTCGGCGGTACGTCCACCCGGCCTCCCGCATGCCCACTATACGCCCTCGCTCAAAGTCCGTCAACTGCACATACGGTTCACGTCCACGCTGTCGCGGCATGCTACCAGTGTTAAAGACTGCGATGGAGCTCCGTATGCCACGGCAAACTGGCTGACACTGACGGCGGCGGTGCACAAATGCTGCGCAGCTAGCGCCATTCGACGGCCAACACCGCGGTTCCTGGTGTGTCCGCTGTGCGGTGCGTGTGATCATTGCTTGTACAGCCCTCTCGCAGTGTCCGGAGCAAGTATGGTGGGTCTGACACACCGGTGTCAATGTGTTCTTTTTTCCATTTCCAGGAGTGTATATGAAACTTTTCAGAAGACAACTGAGATACTACTGACCTGCCCAAAATTCGAAAAATAATGTTGAAATTGACAATCACTGTTGAGGAAAAGTAATTCTAGAGGAGGATGTCCCGTTACACTACGCTCAGGCGGTTTTTGGGATCTTGTCAAACGGGTTATCGTTTTTAGCCGAATGACACGAGTTATGAGCGGTCATGTAATGAAATACGAAAAATCCATTGTCATTTAGCACATCAGCCACATTTCTACATTTGCATCTACATGTACGACCCATAAGACACCTTAGTGTGTGTGATGGAGTGCACTTCGCGAACGGTGTCTGATGTAATGTAATGCATCACTTTGATGAGTTAATGTGCTGCACAGCATTTTTTACACCGACGAATGATGATCGCCATAATAAAACGTTTATTTTCGTAATGTATTAGATAATGTACTGTAAGAATATGCGTTTTATTTATGCGCATGTAGCTTGAGATGGATACACGCAGCGTATCTGCAAGCCGAGACGACCATAAACAACGTACCACCTTCGCTGTACATACTGGGCGGGTGGTTTGTTCCGTGTCATATTGGAGGTAGGTGCGCGCCGTAGAGAAAGAGTGGCCTTGACAAGGCGATGCCCACGAGTAAGACAGGCCGTGCCACGTACGTCACAACACGTGACACAGCTGGTCTGGCTGCGTTCACACTGCCGGCCGGGCCGGGCCGGGCTGACGCGTACTGGCTCGGCTCATGCCTAGTAGAGATGGGCAAAACTGTTCTTTTCAGAGATTGGATCAGAACTGTTCACTCCCTGAAATGAACTAGCTCTTTTTCATGACTCACCACTCATTCACAACAGAAAATAAATGGAGGGCACATTGACCTTTAAACTTGGTTTATTCCAGTACTATACCTGTATTTTGATCTTATTTGATCCTATTTTGAAGTAACACAGATAATGAGTAAGAATTTTGTATTGTTTATTGAAATTTCCACGATATGACAAAGTTTTTGATTATTGATTTATTTTGCACCATCGAGGTTTTTTGGGTGATCGGAAAATGTTGTAACTTGAGATTTACATTAACAATATATTTGGCTATAATGTATTAAAATTTCATTAACCTAGTACAAATACATCGCAAGCCATATATTTTAAAAGTGAACATTTCCTTCCGAAGACGCCTAAAATCGCAAAATCCGTACTACAATAAGAAAAAAATATATAAATTTGACTGTAAGACCAAAGTGCTGCATATAGCCTTCCGCAGAATAAAACAAGGAAAATATTGGTGTATCACGTTTGCTATACGTTTATCGGTTCGCTCGTAATTAAAGTGTAAATTCGAGTGACCATAATAAAAAATCCTATAGTGAGAGGAGCCATCAGGAACCTAATCTGATCAGTTTAAACAAATAAAAATAAAATAAAAACAAATGATGTATACATAACATAATTATGTAATATACATAATGTTGTGTCTAGACAAGACAGCCTAGACACAATGAGAGGAAGCCGAAAGGCACGCGCTAGGTTAAAGCAGGATGGCGTGAGGTTTGAAACAGGATACGTAATGAATGCTATAAAGAAAAGTACGTAGCTTCTGGAATACTTAACTTTAATCCATCCTTTTGGTACATCTGGAGATTGTGGCGATACAAGTGAGACTCTTTAGATACATGCAATGTTACTAATGGCGCCTTGCTAGGTCGTAGCCATTGACTTAGCTGAAGGCTATTCCAACTATTGGCTCGGCTAATGAGCAATGCTAGTCGCTAGCAAAGTCGTCCGTACAACTGGGGCAAGTGCTATTCCATATCTCGAGACCTGCCTTGTGGTGGCGCTCGGTCTGCGATCACACAGTGGCGACACGCGGGTCCGACATGTACTAATGGACCGCGGCCGATTTAAAACTACCACGTAGCAAGTGTGGTGTCTGGCGGTGACACCACACATAACGGTATTACTACGAAGAACAATATCCAGTAGAGACGAACTCCGATGCAGAGGCGCTGAGTCAAGCAGGTCGAGCCGCGAGCTGTATTACTGTGTGAGCTAAGACCGCAGAGACCAGAGTGACACGTGAGTTGCTCTGCTCAACGTTCTGGCTAGAGTCGAGAACGGTGGGGTGAGCGTTGAGCAGGCGAGTTCCGAGGGTGGGGGGAGTGGTGAACTGCCAACACTCACCCGCTCGGAGACAAATCGTCCGTTCTCTTGCGAGCAGGTTGTTGCAAGTAGTTCTTATGTTCTCCGCTAGGAGGCTCTCTGTCCTGTTGCTCGCATCAACTGCCCAGAGGGCAGGACGTGCGACTGCAACGATCACCGACGGAGTGCTATGCTAAGTTAAGGTGCGCCAGACACTGCACGCGGCAGAGGAAGCACAGAGAGCGCACGGCATATGTGAAACACAAAATCCAATGGGGCACTGCACAATGCAGGCAGCCAAGGCAGAAGCAGGGTAGAGGCCGGCGCTGGCTGTGTTGTGTGGCGTGCGGTGTGCTCTGACCAGCAGAGGCCCCACTAGTCTGCTCCGACTCTCTCTCTCTCTCTCTCTCTCTCTCTCTGCTGTGGGAAACGTTTGGAGCTACCGTTCTTTTTTTCTCAATCACTGATTGTTCACTCCTTTGAAAGATTCAACTCTATGAATTAGTTCAGGAGCGGATCCCCCATCTCTAGTGCCTAGCCAGCTCAGGCCGACGAGTAGTGCATTCACATTGCGCACCGCGCAGAGCCGGGACGGCGAAATGGGGGAAAATCCACTTCTCCGATTTTCATGTTTTAAAAATTGTTAGTGGTATATAAGACTTCGCCACATCGTTTTATGAACTTATTTTTTCCTTAAAAGCGTTACTTACGTCGTGAAAAAAGAAAAAGTCTACTTTTCGTTTCGCGTGATTTCTTAGTTTCGTAACGCTTCCCAACCGATTTTGAAGAAAGTATGCGGCTAAAGAATCTGATTTTTGTACATGTGGTAGTGCAACATCTTAGCTTCGTATTGAATCATTTATCTTTCCATATTTCTTAACAGTCATTGTGACATGATGCTATTTGTTAACGTTGTGCACTTGATTTACAAATCTTGTTGTGAAAAAGTTATGTAGCGGGTAGCTTACTATTAGATCCGTTTTAGACCATACATTGTTGGGAATGAAATGTAGCTAAAAGTCCCAAAAAGTTTTTTAAATGATAATGATACTGATATCTGTCTCTGGTCTCAAGTAATGCGAGCTATTCAGTGGCGTCAGTACCGCGTCCGCAAGCCACTGAGTTCGCGCGGTTACAGCTTGGTTTAGTGTAGTCATGTCCGCCCCAGTAGCTGAGTGGTCAGCGTGACGGATTGCCGTCCTCTGGGCCCGGGTTCGATTCCCGGCTGGGTCGGAGATTTTCTCCGCTCAGGGACTGGGTGTTGTGTTGTGTTTATCATCATTTCATCCCCATCCGGCGTGCAGGTCGCCCCATGTGGCGCCGAATGTAATAAGACCTGCGATATGGCGGCCGGACCTGCCCCGCGAGGGGCCTCCCGGCCAATGACGCCAAACGCTCATCATCATCAGTGTAGTCATATAATGCAGCACACAAAACAACTAATTACTAGTGATCAGCGCAGACCTAGTGCCGGCCCCTCTTATTATTTTAATGGTCTCATTCTCTAGATAAATCCAAATGTATAAGAATTTTTCCCTCGGCTACTAGACAATCATCTGCTATGCTTTTATAATTGGCCACACATTGCATCACAAAAGACAAACAATTATTTGTCATCAACATCCTACAATTAGTATGATGTACATTTCGTATTTCGAACTAAAAGATAACTGAAGCGCAATTCTGCAGTCTCGTTGTCTACTTTGGCAGAAAAAATGACGGAGAGTTAATGAAACTACTATAGATCGGCACAGATGTGCGTTTCATTGTTCTTCATTGTTTTTTTTTCTTCCTTGGCGGGCTGCGCTGCACTGTCAAGGTAATCCCCACTCTTTGGCTAAATGGCTGGCGGGAGGCCAAATAAAGAAATTTAAAAAGATCCCCACCCTTCGACAGCTGACAAGCAAGTCAGTAGAAAACGCAGCTGCAGTCAACAGTTGCTCGCCTTTAGCTAGTCTGTGCTGTCGTGTAGAACAATGTCTTCACTCTTTTATTGGTATTGTTTTGACTCTGCAGTAACTCGTCGAGTTTTGAAGTACAGAAGAACTAGGAGGTTATGGATTCATCCCATAAATAGCGACAGACATTTATGAGAGTTTTTTTCCTTATATGAAGAACTTAAAAATTATCCTGAAAAATTTTATTCAAATTACAGAATGAATCATAACACATTTCAGTATGTGCTGCAGAACATTCAAGACAAAATTTCTAAACAGAACACAAATTTTCGCAGAAGTATAACAGCAGAAGAAAAATTGTGTATAACGATAAGGTAAGATTCGTTAGTACACACTTTTTGGTTTGCAGTAGAACTTTGTACAGCATTCACTACCTCCAATTAATTGTAGTCATGCTTTTGTATTTTAAATTTCACAAACGCTTACCTCTGAGGAGAAGAGTGTTTATGGGACTCCTGAGAATCATTAGGAAGTAATTATCTTCGTCATTTTGGGTAATGTCTTGCTGTGCGTTCAACGAAGAATCGCAGAAATACTCCTTAAGAATTTTCCAACATTTTTCTTCTTTTTTCTTCATGATGCAGCGCTTGGCAGTGGTAATGGTTCATCATGTGGAGCCACTGATGACCTCACAGAATTCTTTTCATTTCCTTGTAAGATAGACAGATTGATAGGCGAAGAGTTTTGAGAGAATGCCCTTTGACTTAGTGGTTCTATTTCCACTGATAAGGAACTGCCACAGCATGACTTTATAATGCATTATCCTCTGGTATGGACACATTTCCGTCCCTCAGTGACACTCATATCTGTCTCCGTTTACAAGTAAATGCGAACTATTCAGTGGCGGCAATGCCGCGATCGCTGGCAAGCTATTGTTGTAAATGCATGTAAATACGGTAGATTAAATAAATGAAATAAAAGTAATTTCGCATGTATCATTACAATAAACGTAATTTTTCCTCACTGATTGTGAAATGTGAGGTAACATCTTAAAATAAAAGACGTGTGCAGTCACACTTGTGATGAAAGCAGAAGGGAGACGTGTGATGCGTGTACTGCAGAAGCTGTAGTGCTGCTCCACAGGCTCGCGCCTGCGGTCGGCTCGCGCCGGCAATATTAAACACTCGGGATGTCGCCGGCTCGGCTCCGGGAGGCTCACGCCGTGTCGGCGCGACCCGGCCGCCAGTGTGAACACCGCAATTCAAAACCATGTGTTTGATATCGAAGCGGGCGGCGGCCCTGCCAGGCTCGGCTCGGCCCGGCCGGCAGTGTGAACACAGCCTTTAAAAGAGCGCCAGCAGCTGTCCCCAGAGGAGAGCGAGTAACTATTTCAGACGAGTTTAATAACTCTTGAATGCCCGTTTAAATGCATGCAAGCTCTCGATAGCTCTTGACCAAGTTAAGACCTTTAGTGGGTACCATCCAATTACGCACTGATATCCCGTGGGCCCGGCAGGGAGCCGAGCGTTCGCGAAGTGTGGCGGACAAGCCGGCTAGTGTGACCTCAGAAGTTTGTTTAGAAGCCCGAATTTCTCATGGCCCCGTGACAGTGCCTATGACTCCACAAGGACAAGAGTAAACTTTCTACATAGATACAGTCAACTGATATCTGTCAATGAACAAAATGGTTCAAATGGCTCTGAGCACTATGCGACTTAACTTCTGAGGTCATCAGTCGCCTAGAACTTGGAACTAATTAAACCTAACTAACCTAAGGACATCACACACATCCACGCCCGAGGCAGGATTCGAACCTGCTCGGGACCAGACTCTAGCGCCTAGAACCGCACGGCCACTCCGGCCGGCTGTCAATGAAGACAGAAAATTTTTAGATTTAGTCCCTGTCAATGGTTTAGATTTTATCCTTATCAATGGTTTTGCGATGTTGTGCATGATGTAACAACATAGTAACGCACAGTACAATGTACAAGACGATAATGAGAAGCCTCATACTTATTTTTAGAGTCGAATGCAGGATGTGTATTCTAAACTTCCATCAGTAACTGAGTGACTCTAGCGCCTAGAACCGCACGGCCACTCCGGCCGGCTGTCAATGAAGACAGAAAATTTTTAGATTTAGTCCCTGTCAATGGTTTAGATTTTGTCCTTACCAATGGAGGTTCGATCTGGAGAGGTTGGTGAGTGTGCTGAAATAATTAGATGCGCAAGATTAAACAGGTAGTCTTAGCTCCCTGTCAGATCTTTCTTCGCCATCCAATGTCACGGCAAATCACCAGAGCGTCAACGGATGCGGCGACCGTCAACAACAATCCATAACAGTTACGGCTGGGAGTAAATAAAACGTACGAAGAACAAGAATAGTAAACAAAAATTTAAAATTTGAAAGAGAATTGGTGCACTTTGAGTACGTACCATTACGGGAGTTGTTATCTGCTGTCAATAGCAACGAAGATCAACAGCCAAAATTACGCTGTAGTGAATAAGTCAATTTCCGCTATGCGAATCGAGAATTTTGAAGAGATTATTAAATCATTGTACTACAGTTACGACGGAGAAGAAATTAACTCGTTCATGAATCGGAAGATTTCGACAACGATTACGGAGGGCTTCGATTGTGATAATCCCACGACCAGTCGACATCAGCAGCCGCGGATCGCAGCTGCGGCGCGTAAAACCTGCAGCGGTAGCAGCGTGTACAGCGCACTCACTTTCGGCGACCTGCCGCACAGATCCGGCTTCCCATTGGCATCTAATCGCGCCGACATTTTGTTCAACTGTATATAACCCGAGTTCATTAGTTCCTAAAACTTTTTCGTGATGGTATTGGCGTCGTGTGGTAAACTACAAGTGGTTTCGCAACCAGAGTTTATTTATATGTTATGGTGATCTAGATAGCCTTGCTGCAATATTACCAAGAGATTAATTTAAGGTGTGTTATTGTATAAATTTTATGCCTGTGGTCACGAGAAAAATGACCTCCCTGGTTCAAGACGTTTAGCGAGCAATTGACTATAATATCAAATATTTAACTGCCACACTAGAGAATCCCAAAAACGAATTAAAAAATGAAATAAAAACAACAAACAGGACACTAAAACACGATGTATCTGAACCACGTAGGAAAAAGCAGGAGATAGACAACAGCATCTTGAATTTATAGACGAAACTTACCACCTTACTAAATGAAATAAATTCGGAAATACTGAAACAGTGCGATTTAGTTGAAAAGAAAGTAAATCAGCAGTGTAAGGAGGTGAACAAAGGCTTTAAACATGTAAAGGTTTTTTAATTAGCAATAATATAAAACGATATAGTGTAAAACGATTCATGGACAAATCTCAGGCACTCAATTAACGCTTAGGGTGTCGGAACACAGCAAAGATTCGGAAGTAGCTGCGATTTCAGGCGGTGCACTTGATACTTTGAAGGGGCATGTAGTTGACGTAATCGACAATAAAGTACGAGAAACGTTGGATAGCAAGACACAGGCTGCTGGCGCGGAGCAGCCAACTCCGAGTGGAAAATACAGCAAAAACATAATTTTTTATTTTATTTGGCAATTCGCAATACACTGGCAGCATAGACAGAACAATTAAGCAGCATATGGTTCTACAAATATACCCGTCAAACTAAGTGGTATAAAAAACTCAAAACAAATGTTTAGAGAAAGTTTAACTAAAGAACAATTTACCAAAAGTCTAAAAATACTAAAAAATTTACAACGTAATGAAACTGAAAAATTTCATATACCAGAAAGTAATCGTACTGAAACGTCCCCTTTGAACAATTTATACATGACTGTGCTTAAACTGACACACAATATTTTGTTAGCGCAACGCAATCTGACTTTCAAAATTCCCTACAAAAGAATGGCCCTGGCTAACATTAAACTATACCTTTCACAAATCACTTACCTCACAAAAATCTTCGCTGCTCAAGCTACTGCAATACAGCGAGCGCCATTACTGCCAGCTAAATAAAAGATTCAAACTATGGAAGGCACTAACTACTGATAGGGATAGTTAGCAAATGAAAGATATTAATAGAGAACAAATAATGTATTTACCTTGATATCATCATATATAAATATAGCAGTTCATGACAAATTACAAATCTCCGCCATCTCTCTCCCCACATCCACCACTGCTGGCGGCTCACCTCCAACTGCGCAACGCTACGCGCTGTTCACATCCAGCTGCCGCTGCCCAACACTACAATGGCAGACAACAATGCAAACTAGCCACAGACTGCACACAGCACAGCCAGTGATTTTCATACAAAGGTGGCGTTACCAATAAAAAAACCTAAACAGCCTACTTACATAGCACCCATGCTCCCCACAAAAAATTTTACAAATTTTTTTTGGGCAGTGGCCAATAATGATTTGATAAAATTTTTCATAATTACAATAACAAAGAAATCAAATGCACACACTTATTGATATTATGTTGGTCAAAAGCTCAAATTTTCTCACAGTCTATAAAGACAGTCCTGATCATTCATTACGGTAAAATATAGTGTTTTTCTCAAAGTCTGAGCAGTAGAAGAAAATGCACACGGAAGTAGTGGATTTCCATGCAGTCTTGAAGAAGTAGTGTTGTCCTTCCAACGGAAAGACAGTGCTGACTCTTGACATGCATACAGGTAATGGGCCACAACAGAGCAAACCCACAGCAGAGTCATTCGAAGTTTGGAAGAATATTGGTAGGTAGGTCATCACAGAGCAGACCCACTGTAGTCCTGGTAGAGATTACGGTATTGGTGGGCCACCAGAGGTGCAGACCCACTGTAGTCCTTGTAGAGATGATGGTATGGTGGGTCATCATAGATGCAGACCCACTGTAGTCCTTGTAGAGATAATGGTATTGGTGGGCCACCAGAGATGCAGACCCACTGTAGTCCTTGTAGAAATGTCCAGCAGCCATCTGTTGCGATTGTGCAGGTGCACATTCACCATCGAAGAGTCTTGCGGAGAACATAGCAAGTCCATAAACCACCACTTGTGCACTCACAAAGTGTTTGGAATTGTCCTTAGAACGAGCAATGCTGTTATCCAGTCCCTTGCTGAATTATCAACACACGTGCAAACACTAACAGTCCCTACTTCTCACATATTGTCCACATACTAAGACCAACAGAAACGTGTGCAGTGATATGTAACTTAATTTGAAGAACTGGTGTCTGTACAATTATAAATTTACAACATTACACAATTACAAAGGTACAAAATACATCATTAAAGAACATAACAATACAGATAACATTTGTAGTAACACAGGCTTTACTAAAGAATAGAAATAAACATATACATCAGTGGAGTTGTGACATGAGTACATACATAAAAGATCAGAATAACTTTCGAAACACCAACTTCACGCATGAGCATTAAACAGAACGGAATTAATAATGTCTAACATCTTTACAAAGTAAATAACATATTATTAATGCCAATTATATTCGAGGATAACAGTATTCCTCATCATAGTGAATGTAGCTTAATATTAAAAGAAAAAAAAATCTATGAAACTACACAGAGACAGGAAGAAAACAAATACACAAGGGTACACAAACATGTAGTGGGATAACACAAAAGGAAACGACAGGGTCTGTTTTCAGTGTAACATTTGGTACTGCAGTCCAACCCAAAACTTCATATATCTTTCCTCTTATTTCATCCTTTGTTTCCACCAAAAAAATTCTATCTAAGCATGCTTTCTGTATTTATATATTCACACATTTCTTACCTCAACATTTATTTCCAAGAAAATCCTACCTAAACCTGTTTTCTGTACTTTTTTCATATTAATTCTCAATGCATTTCTTCCAATTCATCGCAACTCATTCTCTTATATAGTCTACCCCCTCTTAAGCTAACTTAAATCTACTGAGCTCAGATGCTAAACTAAGGGACGAGGCATTGCAGCAGCACATAAAACAATTAATATAAACAGCAATGAAAAAAAAATAGAAAATCGCAAAGGAAGCTACAGTAAATCTAAATTAACAGAAAAAATGCAAAATTACAACTAATATGAGCCAATGTGCAGCAACAAAAAAATAAATCTGGCTTAGCAGAGTAACACAAATTAAAATTCAATAGCACTATGCCTGGCAAACAGCAGCTTATATCTAAACATGACATAGCTCAAGCAGAAAAAATATTACAGTAAAAACAACAATGCAGATAAGGGAAATGTATATTCACATCTTAATATCTATGTAATTAAAGTGGTGCACCACAACAACTGATTGTAAAAAGAAATATTACCACGTACTTGAAAAGAAAATTACGTGTTACTGTTACTAGTTCCTTCTTATTGTTCTTTCCTTTCCAAGTGCTCCTTTCTTTTAAAGAATGTGGATCATAAAATAATTATTTAATAGATCTGTTGACAGAAAGTGTTCACATTAGCAAATGCATTTCATTTTATAAAAGCAATGCTGCAACACAGCTGGAAACCAGATATCAAATGAAATAAGCAATTACGCAAACCAAAGCATAAAAACATCATTCAATAGTCATGTGACATTTCATAAGTTAGTAGAAATTCTCTCAACTCTCGTAGAAAGACGCTTGTCGTAATCAGGTGTGCAGATGTACGAATATTTCCCATCAATTCATAAGCATTTCAGTAATTAGCACAAAGTGCGAGTAATCATATGTTTTCAAGTAACGAGGGTGTCGCATTAGCGATGAAAGGCACACCCTAATGGCTTGTTCTCCAGGTGTTTGACACAGCTGTGTGCCCACAACACATTACAAAAATCATATGTTCTCAAGTTCGACCGTGTCGTTTTTGCGATGCTTTCTACAAAGGAATGTCAGAAGCGAGGTTAATGGCGTCCCCTTTTTTTTCTACCTGTGCCGCTGAAAAGGGCTCGCAATAATGGCTTTTTCTCCAGGCGTCTGACACAGCTGGGTGCCCGCGACGCATTACGTGCAGGTGGTCACTTAACTTTCTTACGGAAATATTTACCGCTACAGTGACAGTCTCACATAAAAATATTTCACAGGTCAAGAATTAGCGCTGCAAATCTGTAGAAAGAAAATCCTATAAATATAACAGTGTCCAAAAAATGTTCAGTGGCATTGTGATACAGTCACACATTTACACACATTTAATAACTCTTAAAGTACGATTCTTGGTTTCCAACATCCTTTTCATAAATCAGAGTCCCTAAACACTACTCATTATTCCTTACCTCATTATACATATACATATTCGTCGACACTTCTTCAATATTTCATCGTGAGAAATACGTAGCATAATAAACATTCCTCAACAACATAATACACATCGTCGTCGTAATAATAACATCATAACACTTCAGTCAAATCTCAAAATCGTCGTAACTTCCTCCAATAATTTCTAAGCCTAAAAAGAATTCTCTGCTCATTTAAATAGTGTCATCTACCTCAAACGTACTTTAAAAATCATGATCTCATACCAAATACATCATTCAAAGCTCTCATAGTATCACAATGATTCCGAAAAAATATGAACAGTTTACAAAGTACAGACAAAATACAGTTTCATAAGTGTGAAGTTACCCAACTGTGTATTGCGTAAACATCTGTCACTGATGTAATAAAAAAGTTTATCTCTCAGTTACATGATCAGATAGCTGTGTAATTTGTGTGTTGGAGAAATATGGTACCGATGTGTAAAGTTGTATAAGCAAATACCATATTAGCTAGGGTTCCTTGTGGTTGCCACACACATGGTACACAAAGTAAGCGTGTACCCCCCTGAGGATTAATGTAATTATACCCTCAGGTGCTACAGATTATTGCAATGGAATGAAATGTATCACGGAAAAACTTTGTATCATTGTATTTCAAATATCTTTGAAAATAAATGTTTTTAGTACAAAATTGATCACTCAAATACGTGTCCTGTAGCGCTAAACATGCGTCTTGCTGTAAGATAATCTCTGTGGAAGTGTCGTAGTTATCGTCCCCCAAAGCTAAGTTCTGCAGAAGTCAATGTACTGACCTCATGATAAACAAAGTGAAATGCTTTGCGTATAGATATCATACTTATTACGCTTATTGTTGTAATGAAGAAAGTACTGTACAGTAACGTATTGTTATGCCACGAAAAAGGCTGTCTCATTGTTGCTATACCACAAAAGTTACTACTAAAACATGTTTTTCTTCCTAGAAGAATTCAGAAAACTGTGCAGATATAAAACAGATACACTGCAAAAGCAACATTGTGAATTGTCACTCATTAGTAGCGTCGTGATAACATCGTGTAGCTGTCACATAAACTAACCACTGTGTCCTCTGGTATCTCACAGAAAGTACTTTAAACCCAGAATGTATTTTCAAGTAAACCAAAAGTTGCATTAAAATCTCATTAGCAGTACCAGTATGTGTACTAAGTACGTAAGCCTGATAGTCGTTACGTAATCGTGCAACTAACAAGCAAGAATGTACAATTAACAATACTGTGTCGTCTGTTCATTATAACAATGCATTCATAATTTCTGTTTAAATAAGTTCTCTTGGTTTTTGACTGGATATTTCACTTCAAACATTGTTACATGTTAACAGATTCTAAAGCATACTAGTAACGTGAAGTGAAACGTTTTATGGCAAAGACAAAGTTAAAAGGCAGATTATCTGTCAATAAATGGTTTTACATGAGAAATGTGGTGTAAACCTTTACTCTTCCTAGTACGCAGAGTTTCAACTTCAACGCAATTATCATGTGGTATACGTCGGTAAAGAATGCTAAAATTTTTCTCAAGGCTAGCGTCTTATGTTGTTTTTCTCCGAGCTAGCGGGCGCACGCGGCTGCCTGCTGTGCGAGTCATTGTCTGTCTCTTTGTTGGCGCGCGCCGTTATTCGGGTTCGGAGACCTAACTGCTACAAATTCACCGTGACGAGAAGGCCCTGCTCTGTTTGAGTCCCGCCAGTTCTGATGCAATTCAGGTCTGTCGTTACGATCATATCGTCTGTCGTCATGTCGGTAGATTCCATAGTTTCTTTCTTGTCGGTCACATGGTGGAGAATTTCTCCTTGAATCGTAACTGCGCGCTGATCCGTTGCGTCTAAAGTTATTCTGTCTCCCTTGATAGTATTTATTTTGGTTCCCATATTGTCTGTTTCTCTTATTGTCTCTGTGATAGTCATTACCACGGAGAGGTGATCTTTCCCTGTAGTTATTACTACTCTGCCAACGGTTGTCATACGGGTGGTGTCTGTTTTGGTCACGATTTGTGTTGTGATAATAGCCTTGTCGCGTCCAGTTATTATCGAGGAATTGTGACGGATGTGACCTGTAATTGTTGTGTTCCTGTTTCCGCATTCCGCGATTGTCAGTGTCAATTTCTAATTCTTGTAAAAGTCCCTGAAAAGCCTCAATGTCGTCTTTGCAACGACCTGCCAAAATAATATGTCGTAAACGTTCAGGTAATTTGATTAAGCAAATGCGGATGAGTTCTGAGGGGCTGTATGGGTTTGTCAGGTACTGATTCTTGTGCAACATGTCTTCAAAATATTTCACAAGACTGGAAAATTCAGATTGTTCGAAATGTTTCATCATTATGATGCCATGTTTTACTCGGTCTTGTGTGGCTGGAGACCAATATGCTGAGAGGAAGGCATGGTAAAACTCTCCTTCACTGTGGCAATCGTGAATTACCGATCGCATTCTTACAGCTGGTTTATTCTCCAAGTAGCCACACATAAATTCTAATCTGTGTTCTAACGACCAGTTGGGAGGAAAACAATGCGAGAATTGATGGAGCCATGCTTGTGGATGAATGTCGTTGCCAGAAATAGGGATAGTTAGCAAATGAAAGATATTAATAGAGAACAAATAATGTATTTACCTTGATATCATCATATATAAATATAGCAGTTCATGACAAATTACAAATCTCCGCCATCTCTCTCCCCACATCCACCACTGCTGGCGGCTCACCTCCAACTGCGCAACGCTACGCGCTGTTCACATCCAGCTGCCGCTGCCCAACACTACAATGGCAGACAACAATGCAAACTAGCCACAGACTGCACACAGCACAGCCAGTGATTTTCATACAAAAGTGGCGTTACCAATAAAAAAACCTAAACAGCCTACTTACAGTACACACGAATTTCATAGTTTTACTTAGAATGTAGATAGAAGGAAATTTTTCCCCAAATTAAGAAAAACGTATAACATAGTGAGATCGTGTTGGTCCTTTAGTTCATTAGGCGCTGGGCTACGCGAAGAATAACTTCACTAATGTTATACAAATAGTTTGAGGCCATCTCAACACGCCAAAAGGCAATTAATATGTCATACTCTGCTAACAAAGAAGTGATCAAGACTTAACACTGGCACTAACCAGAGCACAAGGAAAACGTTACAGTTTGGTCCAAACTAATGCTTACAAAAGTGAACAATGCAAACAGAGCCACCTTTAAAAGGTGGATAAAAACCTGTCCCAAATTCTAATTTAAATTATCGAAACCACCTGTACTAAAGTGTCAACAATTTATCCTTAGTTGTCTTTTAAAAATGAATTAAAAAATCTTCTCCAAGATTTTGCAGGAGGGAAATTAACCTTGAAACAAAACTTCACAATCTAAAAAATAATGTTACACTGATCCGTCTTTAAAGGGCAGAGGAAAACGTTTCACATTTTAAACAAATTCACAGTACTAAGGTTAAACTCAGCCACTTTCAAAGAGCAAGCATTTTAATTTCCACATCCCGCACAATTCAGAGGCAGAAGTTCCTTAATTACAATTATCAACAATTAATTAACTAGCCGGAAGTTCAATAGAATGTGGTAGGCTCTAGGGGCCTAAATACGCGGGCACACAAATAACATAACAACTACGCTGAAGTGATATAGGAAAACACTACACTGCGGATAGGAGAGCTTCGACAGTAAGTAGTAAAGGGGAGAATCGAAGAAAAAGTTCCAAACCAGCAACATTCAAATAAAGCAGCTCACCAATGTGGATAGTAGACAGCAGAGCAGCTCACGGATCCTACACTGCAAAAACAATCCCTTGAGACGGCACACGTTGCCCAGACGAAACCCATTTCCGCTATACGACGAGCTACTCCTGTGAGACGATCCGACAATAATTAGCCGCTCCAAAATCACAGTTCCCACGCGGAAGCACTCCTTCCAGCTGTCCACCAGCTCACTCTCCAGCTCTCTCCACTACTTCGAGATAGCTCCATCTTAAGAACGGCCAAACTAAAGAGGCCACTCACCAATATTACCCCCGAGGTAAACCCTCGGACCAACGATATGGGCGCTGCGTATAAGTATCGACACCAGGCTCGGAAACACAGCTTTGAAAGGAACATTGCACAGTGACGATGCTGTTAAAGATTGTTACAACCACTATTTTTATGTGTGCCACAACAAGGACCCGGCTGCTCATATGCAGGGTTACCAAAGAGCTTTGTGTCACTATTATAGCGATGTTACATGAATCAAAACTAAATATTTTAAGATAAGGCACTAATGATCGGAAACGGATATTTACTTTACCGTGGAAACTTAAACCCATAGCAACTGTTCAGAATACAGACATTCAATCTCAACGCATGCGTCACAATAGTGCATAAAATTTTGCCACACTCTTTCAAATATAGCTTTTGTCTGTCGTACAGTGTAGGTAAAACAAACTTGGGCCCAAAAATATTTTATACTCTTTAAGACCAGTAACCTAGATTACATAATCCACAACTTGGGAAAAGTTGTAAGTTGGGATGCCTGTATTAAGGTGCGTGAAATATTGTTCAGGCCAGTTTTATGTGGCCCACCATGTAAAGTGAGTCTAATAGCAAGGATAACATCGATCAGATCTTCTTCATTCTGTACCTTGACATCTTACAGCAACGGTTCCATGTAACCCCCACACGATAACATCTGTAGGAATGAGATAGAACCACCTAGGCCATGGGACAGGACCACACATTTCAGTCCAACGATGAGGGTACCTGGTGCGGAGATGGTCACTGCTGTTAATATTGAAGTCGGATGGGGCTCTGTCGTGTTGGAACCGTGTACGTTAGTGAACAGTAGTATGTTCACTCCTCAATACCTACAGCAGAACATGCCGAATGAGCTCCAGTTACTGTGTACTACGAGAACGCGTTGGCAATAAATGTTTCGGTGCCTATCCGCCACAGTGGCTAAGTGGATGCCGACCTAAAATTCTGGGCATCAGTTCTGAGTCTGTCCTACGATTTTCTCCGCCGCTTCTACTGCTTCTGTCGTTGATCTGTTACTGTGATAAATATGGTGTTACTAGGTGACTCAGACTCTTCTGCACTGAACTGTCTGTCAGTCTATCATTCGTCGCATAAGTCATTTCGGATGTCGGAGGAACTTGAAGGAATACATCTCCGATTGGACCATGTCTAGTGCGCAACTATGGTGTTCAAGTCAACCTTCCAGGTGACGACAGCCTGATCTACCTTGATCTTGTGCATTTCCAGCCCACAAGTTGATAGAAAAGTTTTGCTGTTGAACTGAGACCAGAGTGGTGCACGAATTTTCATCCACTATATCCATGGCTAGTTTGGAACACCATCATCGCCGAAAGAATCCTCTTCCGTGCACAATATGAACTATGAGAAGTTAAGAACTGCAGTAGTGAACAGGATAATCCATTGGCAGTAATGAACTTTGGTCTCATTCCTTGGATACAACGTTGAGGCCTCTAAATGCCAAGTCAGTACAATCCATACCGTACTCTTCTGAGAGGCCATTTCAAGAGGCACTCGACGAGCGTTTGTTTCGGCGTTTTCTTCCACACAATCTCCTCATATTTAACAGAGCGAACATTTACTTGCCACGAATCTCGGTTAGCCCTCTGTAGACGGAAGATTAGGGTTTAACTTACTGTCGACGACGGGATCATTAGAGATGAAGTTTAGGCTCGGATTCAGGGATCGGAAAGAAAATTACCCCCTTATTTCAGAATGGAATGTTGCTTCAGATATTTTGGGAAATGGATGAAAATCTATGTCTAGATGGCCGAACAGGGACTCGAAACACCGTCCCCACAATCTGCAACACTTCCTAAGGTTTCCTTATGTGTCTTCGGTTCCCAGGCTTCTCATTTGTGTCCATCCAATATGCCAAAATTTCTTCCAATGAGGAAAACGCTTGTTGCAAACCTTTGCCTGTACTTTCCGGGGACTGAACCTTCCGTTCATCTTCGACTCTCTGTAGCCGAGATCTGTCGGGAAGTACCCGGTACAAAATTTGTTGATGAAAGGTATTTTCACAACCACTAATTGGTTGGCAGAGAGGAGAAATGATGGCGGCGTACAGTTCCTGATTATCAAACTTCACGCCAATGTATTACATCGAAATTCCACAGTGTGAGGCACTGTTGATGAGGATACGTCCTTCGGATTGTTAAGTTAACCCTTCTGGTCACCTTGGTGCTATTCGAGAATGTTAGGCTATGTGCCGGCATTTGGCTTCACCTTCTCCCTTCTCCCATCATAATACAACACGAATATTAGATCCATACTCTACAAGCACCCATTACACTCGCCAACATTCAAACAACGCTCATCAAACACAAACCTCATACACTATGTGAAAAGGATCAATTGTGTGAGAAGGAACAAAATATTTTCGTACTGGGCGATCAACGATAGAAAGAAGTACAAAAATGTTCATGGAAAAAACAGGAATAAAGGACTGAGTCACTCAGGAATGAAATTCATAGGAAGTGTAGGGATACCTAGTCGAATCAGGCGAGGGTAAATGTCAGGAGACCAAAAAGTGGCGGTGGAAAAGGCAGATTTAGCAAATAGAAGAGCCAAGACAATACTCGTCAAAATTAAAAGCAAAAAGTGTCAACATGAATAGTCCACGAGAAATACAGCTACTAAACGTAGAAGAGAGAGCTGCTAGTGATGGAAGAAGAAATGGAAGGCGATTAGGGCAACATCAGGGATCACGTATTGCAGTTAGAGTTTAAAAGATTTAGAAGACGTACGATCGAATGAACCGTAGGCATCGTGAGGTTGTATTCAGCTGTCCATCCACTACCCCACACCTTATGTGTGAGAATTTCTTGGGCCCAGTTACGAGAAACTTGATGCTGAAGTACTACAGAGATCTTAATCATCGCACAATTAGGGCAGCCACTTGGCTCAATCACCCAGAAAACACTGAAATAATGTCCACAAGACTTCTATCTATTCAAGTAAAAATGCAGTCTATACGATTAAAATAGCTAAGCAACTAAACAGGCAGAACAATCGTGTAACTAATACAGATCTTAATAACTAAGTTCACATATATACTTCTAAGGATGCCACCGCACTCCCGCGTCACCTCATACTTGGTCTAAGTACTGCTTATCCTGAGGCTCGTCCACATGTCTCCAGTCTCATCTCAGACTGAGCTACCCATTCTTGTCTTTGAGCAGGTTCGCGCTCCTATCGCCTCTAACCGTTCATTATTTAAATCAGCCAATCGGCAACCACCTTGTTATTGTGGTCTTCAGTTCGAAGACTGATTTGATGCACCTCTCCATGCTACTGTATCTTTTGCAAGCCCCTTCATCTCTAAATAACTGCTGCAACCTACATTCTTCCATATCTGCTTACTGTATTCATTTCTTGGTATCCCACAACTGTTTTTACCGTACATACTTTCCTCCCTCTACTGGTAACCCTTTGATGTCTCACAATGGGTTCTATCAAACTATCTCTTCTTATAATCACGTTGGGTCACAACTTACTTGCCTCTTCAATTCTATTTAGTACCTCTGTAAGGTGTCAGGCAAACCCAACACCTCCCATGAAAACCTTGACATGATAGCAAATCCGACAGTATGTCACATAGCTCCGAATAAATCCTGACATTAAATTAACCAAAGTAATACGATCAACGAGTGAGCAAATGGAGTACCACAGAGTAACACAAGAACGCCTAAATGCATGTCATACCTTCCCACCGTGAAACAGACGCAGTTCCGAGGGGAGAAACGAGAACAGAAGCCGAGAGCTGAACCGTGTTAAGCTAGAAGGCCCTACGATAAGGCATGGACACCCACATTTCCGACTGATCGCCAGGACCACCCCCCACCCCATGTTAAAAGATAGAGCCCTCCAGAAGAACACTATAGATCTTACGATAACACTAACAGGGCCACACCAGCTGCAAGTTTTAGCGTAAGACTTTTTCGCGTCTCTGTTACCTTGCAAACTTTAAAAACATTGCCCCACCACGAAAAGTATAAAGTTTCTCGTTGGATAGACATAATTTTTGTAGGCGGAGCTTAAGGTTAACATTGAGACCCTGATTGGTCAGTTGAAAACACAGCCAGATAGCTTTTTTTAAACCAACTTCGGTAAATAGTAGTAAGGAGAAGTTAGAGAGAGTTGCTTCCGAGACGGCGAGGTGTGGAGCTGCGTCGCCCGCCGCACCCTGACGCTGCCTAACCAACGATAAGGTAATGAACGCACGCGATGCCGCAAGAGAGCGCATAAACCTTCACTCAGAACTGCAGAAGTCTCATCTGTTACACCCCCTTTTTGCGTAATACTAGTGTCCATCGTCAATTAATGCTCATGGTGTTCACATTTGCCACTTGAAGTAAAAATCTGAAACGCGATGATTTTTCTGTTATATAGTTATTGAGAAGCCACATCAGCCACTGTAATTTACGACAAGTTAGATAAGTAATTAAAGATAATTGAGGGTCACTGTAGATCATTTTGATAGTTTTCTCTTTTGTGAAACTTAATTTAAACCTAGATTATAGATGTGATATGGCATAGGTCATCCTTCGATCCATTGTAGAACTTGGAAACCCATTCAGGGAATATTCGTTCACATTTTTGTTGAACGCAGTTGGTTTTTATCATCCTGTATGAAAATATTTCATTTTTTAAATAGTTCAATTTATAAAAAATGTTTTGTGAGTAGAATAAAATTTCCAGTAATAAACTTCACTGCTTTTTCGACGTTATTTTAACAGCTAACTAAAAATAGGAAAGCCTTGAACCCCTTCCACTAAATTTAGTTAGTATTAAGATTCTTTTACAGGGCGTGCAGTGGAGCTGACCCTGAAATAATTAAGTATTTGATTATATCATCGCTAGTGTCACTGAACTCTTCTGAACTCTACATGTCATGTGTGCTCTGGCGTTTCCTTACCAGCAACAGGTCCCAGGTTCAAACTAGTCAGTTCCCTAAAAAACACGCTGAGAGCGTCGTTGCGCGAAAGTGGTAGGGAGAGACAACTTAGAACAAACAGACACCACGCAGAATGTTAGACCTCCTCATTGGTTACGTAATCTACCCAATTAATCTTCAGCATCCTTCTGCAGCACCACCTTTCGAAAGCTTCTATTCTCTTTTTGTCTAAACAGTTTATCGTCCATGTTCCACTTCGATACATAGCTACACTCCAGACAAACAAGACTTCCTAACACTTAAACCTATCCTCGGTATTAGCAAATTCCTCTCCATCAGTAACGCTTTTCTTGCCATTGCTATTCCACATGTTATATCCTTATCCCCATCCTTAAGCCAGGCTTCTCTCTCTTGTAGTATAGTTAATATTAATTGATTCGCCTCGATAAGCAACGATTTCCCTTCTTGAGTGCCAATGCGTGGTTACCCCTGACGTCCACGCAGTTGCGATAAACACTGTGTCTGGGTGGCGCAGTGGTTAACGCAACTCCCCAGTAAGTATGAAATCCCAGATTCAAATACCGGTCCGGCACATTCGTCGCCGCTGCAGCTGACATCAATAACCTCTTCCCTTCCCTTTCCTTTCCCCAACCCCCGCCCCACTTCCAATTTACGTATAATATACAGTATGTGTGAGATCCAAGGGGAAACAATGAGAATGGAAGACAAAAACACATGTGCTCGGAATACAAAGGGTGTAAGACAGGGATGCAGTCTTTCGGTCCTGCTGTTTAATCTGTACATGGGAAAAAGGACTGAAACAATAAAAAGGCTGGAGAGTAGTATTAATATTCAGAGTGAAAGGATATAAGTATAAGATTCGTCCATGACAATGCTGTCCTCAGTGAAAGTGAGGAGGAACTGCAGGATTCGTTGAATGGAATTAAAAGTATAGATTATGGACTAACAGTAAATCGAAGATAGAAGAAAGTTATGGGGAGTAGTAGACAGAAGACTATCGATAAACATCAAATTGGTGACCGCGAAATAGACGAAGTGAAGGAACCCTTTACATTTGAAGCAAAATAACATATGATGGACAAAGGAAAGAGGAGGTAAAAAGGAGACCATTAGCAAAAAGGCCAAAATAAGGGTATTGGTATTCAAATTGGCCTCAGTTTGAGGAAGGCGTTTCTGGACGTGTAAGTTTGCAGTACAGCGTTGTATCTCTGAGGAACGGAAAACCGGAAAAGGATAGAGTCGAAACGTTTGAGATGTGATGCTACTAAAGGGTATTGAAAATTAAGTGGACTGTTAAGACGAGTGAGGAGGTTACACGCGAAATGGGCGAGGAAAGGAACACAAAATGGAATACTGACAAGAAGACGGCAAGCTGAAAGCACATTTTTTAAGACATCATTGAATAATTTCCATAATATTAGATTGATCTGTTGAAGGTAAAAGCTGTAGGGGTAGACAGAGATTGGAATACATCCAACATGGCCGGCCCCGGTGACCGAGCGGTTCTAGGTGCTTCAGTCCGGAATCACGTGGGTGCTACAGTCGCGGGTTCGAATCCTGCCTCGGGCATGGATGTGTGTGACGTCTTTGGGTTAGTTTAGTTTAAGTAGTTCTAAGTTTAGGGGACTGAGGACCTGAGCTGTTAAGTCCCATAGTGTTTAAAGCCATTTGAGCCATTTGAACATCCATCATGTAACTGGGGACGTAGGGTGCAGGCGGTACTCTGACATGAAGAGGCTGGAACCGAATGGGAAGTCGTGGTGGGCAGCATGAAACCAGTTAGAAGACTGATGAACAAAAGGTTACCGAACAACCAGCCAACAACTCATATGACTCCCCTTTCTTTCTTCTGTCTTCTACAGTAATTCATGATCTGTAAGCGGTAATACAGCGTACACATAACAGACGATTGCGTGTTGATTTCAAACTTAATGTCAACAGTTAAATCTGCGGTCAGTTATTTCTCACGAAAGATATACAAATTAAGGTATACCTATTCATGCCTGAAGAAATGGTGGCTTCTGAGATATTCATTCGAACCACGAGTTCCTGATCTGAGAATACTGAGATTAGGATTCTGTCCTGCCTGAATATTTTAGCCGCCTGCCTTGTCTTGCGTGTCAGCAGCTGGTCTCCCCACCCTCTTCCCCGCGCCAGGGGACGCTGCTGTGCGGTGCGGCGTTTACCCTGAGGTAATAGGTATACCTATTCATGCCTGAAGAAATGGTGGCTTCTGAGATATTCATTCGAACCACGAGTTCCTGATCTGAGAATACTGAGATTAGGATTCTGTCCTGCCTGAATATTTTAGCCGCCTGCCTTGTCTTGCGTGTCAGCAGCTGGTCTCCCCACCCTCTTCCCCGCGCCAGGGGACGCTGCTGTGCGGTGCGGCGTTTACCCTGAGGGGCCGGCCGCTAAGTGGCTGTCGGCTCTGTTTTCTCGGCGCTGTTTCCGCCCGCCCTTGCAGTGGCACCGCTGTGTTCCAGTTTATCGACAAGTGGAAGGCCGACGTCGGCAGACGCGATGGCACGGGTGTCTGCACTGGGAGGCGGTTGAGGGGCTGCGGGTGGGTCAGAGGGTGGGAGCGCAGCGTCAGAGGAGGGAGAGTGTTGGAAGCGCGAGTGCGCCTCAGCACTGAGAACAGGGGCTGCTTCCCGCACTAAAGCCGTCAGGCAGAGCCGCTGAATCCTGGGGCAGCTCTGCGCGCTGACTCTCCATCTCCTATAGAGCGTCATTAATTAATGGTTCGCAGCCAGTTCCTTGTCACAAATCTTTGAAAAGACACACTACACAATCTGAACAAAAGTATTGAGTCACCTATCAGCAGACAGTAACATGGGGCGCCCTGACCCTTCGCCTTTACAAAAGTTTGATCTCTTCTGGGAACACTTTCATTAAGGTGTCCGAATATCTATGGAGGAAAGGCAGCCTATTCTTCCTCAAGAGACGAAACCTGTACTGATATTGGACATGGGGTCCAGATCGAAGTTGACGTTCTAAGTCATACCGTGGGCTTTTCATTGGGATCAGTTCAGGACTTGGGTAGGCCAGTCCATTTTAGGAACGTTATTGTCCACAAGCCATTGCCTCACATAATTATACTGCTTTATGACAAGGAGTATTACAAACAGTTATCGTCTCCGAACTGTTTCTCTCCTGTACTCAGTAAGCAACGCTGTAAAATGTGTTGATGTTCTTCCGCTTTTAACGCTGTCTTAAACGCAATGAGAGGCCCACACCCCATCCACGAAAAACACTCACATGCCATAACATCACCTCCTCCATACATCACTGTAGACCTACATCTTGTGGCAGGTAACGTTCTCCAGTCATTGGCCGAAGTCAAACCCTGCCATCGCATTACCACAGGATATAGCGTGATTCGCCACACCATGTGACTCGTTTCCTGTCAATCACAGTGCAGTGGCGTGACTTTATCCGTCACCTCATGCGTGGCTTAGCACTGACAAAAGAAATTTATGCCTCACAAGGAACTATTCGCCCATTGTTCCCCTTTCTTTTTAACTACCTACACACAGTCATTGTACTATCTCGGCTCCAGGTAGCACTTCGGAATTTTATTATTTATTTCTAATTTCTGCTGCCAGTCACTTTTTTGTGTTTAATCTAACATAATACAAAGCGTTTAGAACATGTTCTGTTCATCTTCAGGCATTTATACATACATACAGATAAATGTTACTTAAAAATAAACAGTCTTAAATTACATTAATTTAGAGCTCTTTGTCCATTGTTTGTTACTGGAACGGTTGGTGTGTCATTTGAGGGGGAGAAGGGAGAGGAGGGGGCAGTGGATGGCTAGAAACCGAAATCAGTGATGTCTTCCGCTGGTTTTCTTCCTTGTGGTTCACTATGTATGATATCACGGCCTGTATAGGATGCAGATAAATGTGTTACGAAAATAGTGTGAAAGACTTTTATATGACAGAAGATCACTTACGATTTCAGCGAGATGATGAAATCGTAAGTGATCAACCGTCATAAAATAGTGTGAAAGTGTTCTAAATTAATCTAGTTTAAGATTGTTTATTTTTAAGTAACATTTCTCTGTATGTATGTATGTATAAACGCCTGAAGATGAACAGAACATGTTCGAAACGCGTTGTATTATGTTAGATTAAATAGAAATAAATAATTATCTCATACAGTCATGGTTCACAAACATAGCCATTATGGCCGAAAATGAAGAGCCCTTCGGAACTTTGGAGTAATTCGTTCCAATGATTTCGTGCGATTTTTGACAAATACCCTCCACAATGAACGACAGTTTCTCTCCGTCAGTACATGAGGTCTGCCTAGTCTCTGTTTCGCTGTTGTTCTTCTCGTTTCCACTTCACAATCATATCACCAGCAGTCGACTTGGGCAGCTATAGGAGGGTTGAAATGTTCCTGACGGATCTGTTACTCATGTGACAGTCCACACTCGAAGTCACTCAGCTCTGCTGACAGACTCATTCTGCTGTTACTGCTTCTCTACTAACAACAAAATACTGCACGCCACATTTTATAGTGTCGGGCTCTTCTCTCGTGACATCTAGTGGACGATTCCGTGTAGCTATAAAATAGGGACTTGACCGCTAAACTAGTAGCAAGACCGAAAGATAATTATATGAAATAAAAGCACTGTAACGGTGGGCCGTCTTCACTCCATTCCAAAACAAGTTCTAACATTCTGTGTGGTGTCTGTTTGTTCTAAGTAGTGTCTCCCCACCACTTTCGCGCAACGACGCTCTGAGCGTGTTTTTTTAGGGAATTGACTAGTTTTAACCTGGGACCTGTTGCTGGTAAGGAGACGCCAGACCACACATGACATGTAGAGTTCAGAAGAGTTCAGTGAGACTAGCAATGATATAATCAAATACTTAATTATTTCAGGGTCAGCTCCACTGCACGCCCTGTAAAAGAATCTTAATACTAACTAAATTTTTGTGGAAGGGGTTAAAGGCTTTCCTATTTTTAGTTAGCTGTTAAAATAACGTCGAAAAAGCAGCTAAGTTTATCACTGGAAATTTTATTCTACTCACAAAACATTGTTTATAAATTGCGCTATTGAGAAAGGAAATATTTTAATACAGGATGATAAAAACCAACTGCGTTCAGCAAAAATGTGAACGAATATTTCCTGAATGGGTTTCCAAGTTCTACAATGGATCGAAGGATGACGTATGCCTTATCACATCTATAGTCTAGGTTTAAACTAAGTTTTATAAAAGTGAAAACTATCAAAATGGTCTACAGTGACCCTCAATTATCTTTAATTACTTATTTAACTTGTCGTAAATTACAGCGGCTGATGTGGCTTCTCAATAATAATATGACGGAAAAATCATCGCGTTTCATATTTTAACTTCAAGTAGCAAATGTGAACACCATGAGATTTAATTGACGATCGACACTAGTATTACATAAAAAGGGGACCTCTGCAGTTCTGAGTGAAGCCTTATGCGCTCTTATGCGGCATCGTGTGCGTTCATTACCTTGTCGGTGCTTGGACAGCGTCAGGGAGAGGTGGGGGGCGCAGCTCCACACACCTCGCCGTCTCGGAAGCAACTCTCCCTAACTTCTCTTTACTACAATTTACTGAAATGGGTTTAAGAAAAAGACATCTGGCTGTGTTTTCAACAGACCAATCAGAGTCTCAATGTTAACCTTAAGCTCCGCCTACAAAAATTCTGTCTATCCAATGAGAAACGTTATACTTTTTGTGGTGGGGCAATGTTTTTTAATGTTTGCAATGTAACAGAGACGTGTATAGTCTCACGCTAAAACTTGCAGCTGGTGTGGCTCTTGTAGTCTTATCGTAAGATCTATACTGCTCTTCTGGAGGGCTCTATCTTTTAACATGGGCTGGGGGCTGCTCTCGGCGATGCGGGTGTCCTTTATCGTAGGGCCTTCTAGCCTACACGGCTCTGTTCTCGGTTTCTGTTCTCGTTTCTCCCCTCGGAACTGCGTTTGTTTCACGTTGGGGAGGTATGACATGCATTTAGGCGTTCTTGTGTTAGTCTGTGGTATTCCATTTGCTCACTCGTTAATCATAAAAGTGAAACAAAATAGACAACGAAAATTACTGAGGAAATACAGACAGTATTGTGACAACATGACTGTAGCCTTGGTTGAAAGTATGAGACATGCAATGTTGCAACTTATTTGAAAGAGGCACAAATATAGTACAGTTCGCAAGAAAAGGAAAAATACAGAAAAAACTTGAAAGAAAACTGTAAAGTGAAGAAATGGCATTAAGTTCAGCAGCCACTATGATAACTTTGTAGTGGCATGACAAAATAGAAATTGGAAATTTGTGGTAAGGGCTATGGGACCAAACTGCTGAGGTCATCGGTCCCTAGGCTTACGCACTGCTTAATCTAACTTAAACTAACTTACGCTAAGGTCAGCACACACACCCATGCCTGAGGGAGGACTCGAACCTCCGACGGGGTGGACAAAGAGACATAAACTGGCACCACGTCGTACATTTGTTGAACCACAATGTGTTTTTAGATTAGTATGGGTCTATTAGCGATATACAAAAATGTGGCGTGTCAGTTAGCTAAACGCAAACAAAACAAGCTTCATGGCAGTAGGAGACAATGGGAATTACTTATGGGTAAGACATAAAACCGATGAAGGTAATGAGTTATACAAATGCCTATGAATGTTAAACTATAGAAGATAGCAAAGCAGAAGTTGGGGACAGAGTAGTGCGATATGGAGCAGCAATGAAACAACTTAACATCGTACTGGGGATTAAAGATATAAACTGAAATACGAAGGAACTTAAGGTATCACTACACCAAAAGGGTTTCTTTGAAAGAAGATACATTAGCCTTTCGTTTCGAATATTGTAGTCTTTGTTTGCACCTACTCTTTTTCCGCCTTGGCTCTTTCAGTGGCAGATGACCGTTCATGGATACTGTAACGAATGTCCCACTAAGCTCCCTTCTTCTGGTAAGGATCTTTTCGGCACTTCTTCATTTAGTACATCTGTTTTCCTATTAACTTTTAGCGGTCTTTGATACCATTAGATCTCCAATGCTCCAACATTCTTCTTCTCCGGCTTTCCTTCGGTCCAAGGTTCACTTCCATATAACTATACGCTCAAGACGTATACATTCAGGAACTTAATCCTGCGTTCCATATCAATATCTGATACCAGTACCTAACACCAGTACTTTGTGCCGTTAAAATAACTACAGTTGTATTATTATTGGCTCTTTAGAAATTTGTATCTCTTTTTACTATTTGTAGTAATGATTAGTTTTTTGTTTGTTTGTCTTATGTAAGAGAAACTGTTGTTTCTGGTACTGACTCACGCAGATGGATCTGTAGGTATAACGGTGCTGTTAGGGAAGGAAAAGTGGGGAAAAGCCGCTCTGTGGATCAGAGGTGGTTAGCGCGCCGAAGTAAACTGCGTGAGAGCATGTAATGAGGGCGCGAAGTTAGGAATGGCCACTAGTCAGGCGCTAGAGTTTACATTTCAAAAATCACGTAGTGGAAGCGAAACTAAATTATCTGCAAATATACTGGAAATGAACTTTGTATGGGAACATTGCCATCTTACTGCAACGAGGAATGTTTGGGCAGTGCTGTATGATTTTTGGATGTGCAAAGAAGTGTCATTGTTTGTAGAGCCACGCTTGAGCTGTACCGCTGTTACTCAATGCATCGTCGCTTCCATGCAACGTACTTCTCCTTTAGACCTACCAAAATGCGTGAATCAGTCTCTTCTTTACTGCGGAATTTGACGTTCGTATGTTACAAGATAGTCATTGACTTTAGCACCCTACTTCTAATCTCAACAGTTATCCGAGTGTCCATAGTGTTTAATCTGACTATAAAAGAATTATTTGGTTTGCTAATAATCATAACTAAAAAGCTTAGTATATGAGTAAAATGATTAACAAAACTGAAAAAACTGTATTTCTTAGATTGCATCAACTAGAACTAGAGTTTACTTATTGAAGAAAACTGCTAACATATTATTCTATTGTGTTTCAAATACATTCTTAAATGATTTATCCAAAGGCGGACTTTTGTATTCCCGCTTTAAGAGTGTAACAGGTAACTGTTACCATCTATTGTTGTAATGAGAGTGATGCCATATTCTTGAAGTAGATTTGCTCACTGCATGAACCGATATCATCAGAGAGACTGTTCAGTTGTCCGATGTTATTATGAGGTGGAAGGGGGGGGGGGGGGGGTTACTAGCCTTTTAATACGCCATTGCAGAGAAGTATATAGAAGCTGTTGCCATTGATTCGTTTTGCGAATCTGTCCTCACCTGAGATCAATGCTAGAACCGTACATTTTATCTAGTGATTGTGTGAAGTCAAAACTTATTAACACTTATTTCAAAACTGTATGTCCTAAATCAGAGTTACCTAACCTTTTTTTGACCAAGGTCCACTATTAATAATTTGTTGTTAGCATGACCACAAGGTTCAACAAAAATAGCTGTGCCATTCTAAAAATAAAGTTTAATCAAAACTTTCAACATATTCATTAAACTCAAATGTAACATGAATTAACAGTACTATTATTATAGAAAACACAGCACTTTAGTAGAAGATTAAATTCTGTTTGCAAAAATCAGATTTTGAAACTCCCATCTTCTGTACAAGTTCGGTAATCCTGGAGCTAATATTATTGGTGAAAACTACACGCATAACATCACTTACTTTCAGTCGATTACTGGACTTATTTTTAATTACTATCAGAGCAGAAAACCCTTATTCGCGTGAGTAAATTGGCATGAAAAGCATAAGATAGTGCGATTTTTCGAATTTTAGTGTGTTAAATGGCTTTTCTTTTTAATTCAGATGCGTCCTTGCAGTTTCTATCGTTATGGAATTGAATGAGCTCTTCCTGAATTTCTTCTACAACTTTTCCAGCAATAGTGCTTAAAAGGTTACGAATCAGTTGTTGGTCAACTTTAGCTTCTGTTTGGTTATATTCTGGAAAGTAATGACTGAATTCATCACCCAGCATTTGCACGTGAGTCTTGATGTTTTCTTATATGTTTATACTAATCGCGTCCTTTCCCAGCGTATTAACTTTCGACAGCTAACGAACTTCTGTGTGAGGGAGAAGATTCTCATGGTCCGAGTCCATTGGTTTTAAAAATGCGTGTATGGTTGATTTGATGGAAGAGACCAAACAGCGAGGTCAACGGTCTGATCGGATTAGGGAAGGATGTCGGCCGTGCGCTTTCAAAGGAACCATCTCCGCATTTGTCTAAAGCGTTTTAGGGAAATCACGGGAAACCTGAGTCAGGACAGCTGGACGGGGGGTTGAACCGTCGTCCTCCCGAATGTGAGTCGAATGTGCTAACAACTGTGCCACCTCGCTCGGTAAAAGGCGTGAATATAACGCGCTGCTCTTGATATCATTTACCACATTTACAGACAACTGCACTGTATTATTGAGGAACGGTCTTGGAAGTGAACGCCTGGCAATGTACGATACAATGCGTTGTTAATGCCGAAGCATTCTTCTGTTTCGTTAATGTCACTAGGATGCAGCTAGATCCTAACATAACTGGAGCGCCATCCGTACAAAGCTAGATGAGTTTTTTCCACATAAGATTACGTTTCTGAAAAGATTCTTTTATTATCTTCATGACGTTCATGGCTTTCTTATGTCGTTTGCAGGTCCCGCGAAATCAGTAATTCTGCTCTGTTTATGTTGCCGTCGTCTAAAAAGCGGCCAAACACGAGTAACTGACAATGATGAGAAATTTCAGTCGGTTCATCACACAGCAAAGCGATGCCTGGACATTTTTTAACACTTGAAACTAGTTGCTGCTCCTCGATATTATTTGACATTAGTTCAATTCGAGCTTCTACGGTCTTGTTTGTTAAAGGTATTTCTTATATTTTTCATTTCGGCTTTTAACGATAAGATTTCTTCGACGGTTTACGTTACACAAGGTTCCACGAGTGTTTACTCTATAGTGTGAAGGCTTTTTGACTACGCTATCAAATTCAGTATCTCAAACGACGCTAGTAATGTTTTCTACGACGAGGCAAATCCTGTATCACTAGCCTAGAATTTAACATTTTCTTCAATTCTCTAATTTTCCTTCTAAGAATTCTGGTGGTCAGTCAGAGAAATTAATTTCGACAGTTTCTAACAAGGAGAGGTCCCCACGGAGTATGATCTTTTTGAAACTGTCGATATGGTTATCTAGGTTAGGGTCGCAGATATCACACGCGACAGCCACTCACTCCGGTGGGCTGTCGTTAGCGAGTAATGGCCAGACTCAACGCCTCTTTTTTCTAATTCTTTGCACTCATTGGCTGATGGACCAGCCTGCGCCCTCTACACTCCACAGATCTGACCTTTTCCGGGTCTTTCCAGCCACCCTGCTCTGAACCTTGCTAATTTCTTCTGTGGAAAGCCTACTGCTGCTTCCTACTATCTTTGGACCACCCTACGCCTTTCTATAGCCCATTTCATTCATTCTCATGCATCATACATACAAATATAACAGAAAGGAGTAGGAAGTGTGACACAATGTGCAATTTATCAAATAAAACACCTGTCTTCTCCCATTTCTAAGTTTAGTTATTGGGTATTGAATAAATATGTCTCAAGAGAGAGTTTAGGCAATGAAGGAACCACTGGCTCCGCTTCAAGGAGAGCAATGAAAACGGCATTTTAGAGACGCTGTTGCGGAGCAAGAATAAGACAGCGGATGAGGAATGAAGATATAAACGTGAAAATAGGGACTGGACATTATATTAAAGAGACAGTCGAAAGAAAACGGCTCAGGTGATTTTGCCGCTTTGTTACAGGGCGGGCGAAATTAAAGTGGTCCGGCAAAATATTTCGTGCCTATTAAAATAGCCAACCCAACGTCATCTCAAGTTCTGATGTAAGTTGGGTTGCCTATCTTAAGGCGCATGAAATATCTTACAGGCCTCTTTTATTTTGCCCACAAAGTAGAATACATTTACATGGCTGGCCCAAGAGAATAACAGAATAGGCACCCACAGGAAGGAATCATAAACAGAATGGTCTATTCGAAATTGGTGTGCGGAAGTTCAGGACGCCATGGGACTAGGTCTGTAGGCTGCAAGCAGGGGACTACAGAAATTGACGGGACAGGCTATGAACCACCACGATTGTGATCATTGTATATTTTGATTACTACTTCAGTCGTTGCTTTGTAGAAGAGTTTCATTTCTCCGAATCAAAACACAAACTGTGTATGTTCCGCAATATTTATTTATCGTGTTTTCAGCTTAAATTGTTATTGTCAGATTATGAATAGCTATTGCCGTTAAAGCCGGAGGCAAGGTGGCGCACTTGAAGGACACATACTGCTGAGTTCTCTGCGTCATACGCCTTAGCTTAGCGGCTATAATTGCTGTCTTGTACGTGGAGCTTGTCGATTCGAGACACACCTCCCATACATGTTCGTCTTTTAGCATCTTTCATTTCTGGGACTTGTTTATTTATGGGATAATGGAACTTCCTAGAACGTTTTATACATGTATCAATGCGGGCATACTTTGGGTAAAAGGTACACATGAACACAAGAGCATTGGTTAAATTGAGAAACAAATACACCTGAAGTATTTTCGTTGACAAAGGTATAAAACAAGGTTGTAGAATGTCACCTATTTTGTTTAACACTAATTTCGAACTGACATTGAATGGCTAGTACAGGAAATGCTCAGGCAAGGAAATAAAAACTGGTGACGATACCTTTCACTGTCTGTTATTTGCGAATGACCAAGCAATATTTTGTCAAGATAAAGAGGATATGGAATATACGCTGAAAAATCTTAAAGATGCGCTTCAGTGGTACTTACAGATAATGCCCAACCATGGGTAGCCAAGAAAAATGTGTAACTAAGAGGTGCCCAAAGAAGAAAGAGAGTAAGGGTAACGCTTAAGCTGGAAAAATACACGCAGAAAACAATGGAACACGCAAATCTAGGACCGAATGACTGGAAACGAAAGAGACCCGCGGAGGTTGAAAACGGCTAACTCCTAGGGGGAAACGTCCGAAAAAGAAGAAAAGTTATTCAACGTGTCGCCTCTTTTCATGGGCGAGGGAATCTTATAAAACAGTTTATTTTACTTGTCATGCTCTGCGAACATATAAATATAGTTTCGTTAACAACACAGAAGTTGAATTTTCTTTACCTTTGCTGTTTATTTTGCTTCGAGCATAAAAGTCTGATAATGCTCCAAACACGCACCCTTCATACGCTTTTACGTAGGATTATTTCATTTAATTTCATCACTTAGTATGATACGGTGTAACAATATTTGATTATGGCTCGTTTAAATTTACGTTATTATTTTGCTTTACAATTATTGCACATTGATATATGTGTATGTAAATGTATATGTAAAGTAAAGTGTACTATACAGGAAATTGGAGTTCTTTGCATTTTATGTGAGTAAGGTAAATAAAAACTTATGTAAATTGTGTATTATGTTAAATAATTTTCTGATGACCTTTCGTATTTGAAAATTATTTGTGTGTACAAATTGTTGATTTTAATGTAAATTTGACAGTTGAATAAATGGTCACGCTTAGCAACAATATAAGAAATAGGTGTTATGTAAAAGCCAGTGTGCTTTTGTTTGAAACTAAAGTGACTCTGGGGAGTGGAAAAGGTGGTAAGGGCGAATTGACGCGCTACCTAGAACAAGTGCGGGAAGTCTGTAGGCAGCAGTGATTGAGGCAACATCTTTGTGGAGCAGGAGAAACTTTGCCTGCAAATTCACACGAAATGCCTTGGATGGAGACTGAAAACGGCTTCCGGCATAGCTGCGAGTTGTTGGGCTATTGCATGTAGAATTGACCGACGCCAAGAAGAGAAATTGAGCCCATACAGCAAGAAACTCGCAGGCCGTACTGTGGGTAGCGTAGCCGCCATAAGTTTTCGCCACACCCAAGCCTACAGCTACAGATATGAGTGTTTTTAAAGTAAATTTACTTTTGTACAGCGTGAACCATTAATTTAAACTGTGTTTTAATAATCATTCTTGAACTTTAAAGAAAGTGGTTCACCCTGTTATTTCATCCTAATCATACACCTATGTAGGGTTCCTTCTTGGTGATTGATGAATCCGAGTATCCTATTTTACAGACTTACGAAGTGCCAAGTTAATATCAAGAGGCACCATTTAATTTTTTTGCGTTCTTAACAATTGCAAATTATTATAGTAAAAGTTTGCTTAAGTAAAATTCAGTCAGAGTGTAGCCAAGTTACTAGAATCTGGTGACTGACAATACAGAGTTTGTTCAAAGAATTATAGCTTTTAAAAGTAAATTCCAGTGAGAAAGAGGTTTTCTTGAAGTGAAATGTTCAGGATAAAAATTATGTGCTTCAGTATCTAAGTGTTTTACTATTTGAGTTTTCTATTATAGAAAATGCTTTTCTATAGATCCCCTCTGGCCAAATTTTTCTAGCTTCCTTATCTACTGGGTTCTATCTCTTTAAAAAACGTGATGTATAAGGGTGTAGTAGTCAAAAAGAAATTCCAGTGACTGCACCAACATTGTTAACGTGGTGTGATATTTAATTTGAAGAATCAAATTAAACAGTAGCAAGGAAGTAGACAAAATTCATACTTCTGCTTTTCCAATACTTCACTGTTTCATTGCCTGGATAGGCTGGCGACCATTAGTACATGTTTTAAACCACTAAATGAATTTGGAAATGAGTTGTCCTATCTTCAGTATAGTATTATTCATGCTGCGTTTCTTTTTAACTACTGAGTAAAATCTTAGGAAAAGAATTGAATAGTCCGATTTACTTATCCATTAGACACATCACACGGCCAAATCCCGTAAAAAGGGTAACTCTATTGATTAGCTTCTCCTATTAACAGGACCATCCTCCCATAGTCTACTTTCGTTGGAAACTAAACTAAATTTTAGTAAGAGGGTCATACGTGGCTTTCCCCGTAACAGGACTATTTGTTCGGTTGCGGTATAGTATACGTGACAACATAGAAGCAGGTTTTCCTGTTTTTTAGGTAAAAGCATACTAAGTTACAATAGAAGATGTAGGGTTATAACAGTATGTGCCGTTTGTAATGGCGGATAATAATTAACTTCGGAGCTCGTTGCAATAGCGTCTAATTATTTGACCTGATGGACTTGAACTTTCTTTGGTGTAGTCTCTGTCTTCATAAGAGGGGCTGGCCGTGTGGCCGTGCGGTTCTAGGCGCTTCAGTCTGGAACCGCGTGACCGCTACGGTCGAAAGTTCGAATCCTGCCTCGTGCATGGATGTGTGTGATGTCCTTAGCTTGGTTAGGTTTAAGTAGTTAAGATCTAGGGGACTGATGACCACAGATATTAAGTCCCATAGTGCTCAGAGCCATTTGAACCATCATAAGAGGGAGACAATTGAAAGCACAAAGAGTAGATTATATCTTTACACATCGTAGATGAGAATATATTTAAAATAATATTCGTGGATATGAATCTTGCTACGCTGGAGACGGAAAATAAAACTGAGATGCAACAACACTAGATATCGTTGTAATTCCAGTAAGGCTACGCAAAAGACGTCCTGATGGGCAGGGGCGCAAATACAGACTACAGAGGCCTCCCTACGCGGAAACGAAAGCGCCGACGAATCAAGGGCACATCAGGAATCTTGCAGTGTTTTCTGGGAGACGCTGGCCAGTATTCGACGAAAAGCCTTAAAAGGATTCTTTTGTTTCGCTAAATCCAACAGGTGAGATAGGTGAGATGACATCGTCTTCCAAACCTCTACTTTACCTAGACGATTCAGCCGAGTTGTTGGTTTGATAACAAGGAGTGAAGGGTCGAGGGGGAACGGAGGAAACATTTGTTGATAACAAACAGCAGGCCCCCACAGCCAAATAACATCTGAAGAATAGAGCCCAACGCCAGGGGCAGAGTGTCTTTGTGTGTGTCGCCCAATGGACATGAATATGAGGGATGCTGACGAAGTTTCGCACCTACTAAGGAAAGCGGCAGAAAACATCTGTCAATCGCTCTCCCCTCTGTGGCTAATATATGGCTTCCAGTGTGAAGTGTTAGTCCTTGTTGACGACCGTGCTCTCGTAACTGGTACTTGTATCAGGAGTCTACATGACCATATTACTTATGAAAGACGTGTTGCAAACTTCGCAGAGGAAAATGTTACCTTCAGTATAATCGCTACACAGGAAAATGTATTCAGCGTATGGAAAATAGATTATGTTGGTTTATTAATGCTTAAGTTAAATGTTTCTCGAAATATCGCAGTGGTACTGCCAAACCCATTCTGTAGTCTGTGACACCTACAACAGTTCTTGCGTAAGTAATTTCTGTCTCACCGAGCGAGATCGCACACTTGGGAGATAAGAGGCCCAGCCACTGTCCGATTCCCGAAACTCAGGTTTCCCAGGGTTTCCCTAAAGAACCTGTAGCCACACGGCGTAATGTTTCCTTTGGAAGGGACACAGCTGATTTACATCCATATTGTCCCCTCAGTCCGAGCTTTAGCTCTAACGGCCTCATTATCAGAGGGAAACTAAGCATTATTCTTCCTGCCTTCCTTACTCCCGTTATTTTTGCCAAACTTCGGCAGCTTGCAGACGACTTCGATTAATGTAGGCCATTGTTGCTTGATGATAGCCTTGCAAACCGCAAACCTGTTAACAAGATAGAACGTCCACAGGTGGCTGAATACGTATGTCCACCGATAGCCTCTGTAACAGTCCTCCACGAACTAGCCATAAATATATAACACTGAAAGAATATGAGACACTTAGTAAACTATGCGAATGCTCATACGTGTTAAAATATGGTGTTGCATGTACAGGGATGAACAGTAAAGTTGTTTTGCATTCAGTGGACCAGAAAGTTGATGAAAGAGAAGAGGAGAACAAAAGAAACGGAAATAAATTCAGTCACCAATATTGCAATAAACCGACTGCAGTCGAGCTTGGGAATTCGAGACGCTAATGGGCTATTGCTAAATGGAAACTGTGCTGTGATCTTTATTGAGTGAAGTCTCTCGATACGCAGATCCCTCTCTCCCAAACCTTCCCCCCCCCCCCCTCCCTCTCCACTACATACTGTGTACAAAGGAAACGATTGGGAAATTAATGGTGCTGACAAAAAGTTGTGGTTGTGACAATTGTTCAAATCGGTAATAATCAAAGGAATTAAGCGGCTCATTTAACTATCAGAATTAAAGATGGGTCCGCTTAGACCAACATTTATTGATTAAAAGTTCAGGAGGAAATTCTGCGCGAAGTATAAGAAAAGCATTTGGAACTCGCGTTCTACCGGAAAAAATTAAATTGCATCGATCCCAATAGGGAAAATGAAAACAAATGCAGGAACCCCAGATACTTAAGTCACGAGCGAACCGACGCACGTAACGTAACTCGTGACAAGATCCCTTCATTTAGAACAACTGCGCCTAATCCTGGCTAAGCACTATCAACCCACGGTAGCAACTGCAGCGTGATCTACCATAGTTCTGCTGTACGAGGAAATGGATTACACCCTAAGTAACTGCAGAGGCTGAAGTTAAAGTCGAAACACCTCAGAAGTGGTACCACAAAGGAATGCCTGCGGCACAGTGGCTAGGAATGACATTCAGCAGGGACGTCAGTGGGATGACCAAGAGTGACGCTCGTAGAGGAGGCGCCAAAAACAGGGGTGGCCACAACGAGGCTCTCGAGCCGAATGCGGCTCGTGTAGTGCTCCTCTGGAAATAAATTACATAAAGAAAGAAAGTATAAAAATATATAAAGCATCAAAATATATAAAGCCCCGTCCAAGCTGGACGTTACGCGTCGCGAACAAACGCGCGGCGAAGAGCAGCGCTTAACGGCGCGGAGCAGTGCGGGTTGGAGCAGAGTATTCGTAAGGACACAGCAGTGTTACAGTGTAAACAATTAACTCCGTCCAAACAGTGGCGCGCACGAACGAAACAATTTCCTTTCCTGCACCGACACTGCGTGGAACTTATTAATTGTTGCACAGAGCGGCGCGGTTTGCCGTTCACACCTGATGCGCCGCGCTGCGCCGAAGCTCTTTTTTCGCATAGCTCGGCGCGGCGGGGGTGGACACGGCTTAAAGAACTCTTTGCTCAAAGTTGCAATTCTGCAGCCTTGTCGTCGATTTGACAACGCTGCGCCCACCGCGCTGGCCATGTAGCAGCACAGATCGAGGTGCGGCAGTCAGCAGTCGGTCACATTCGTAGTCAATACCGTGGTTACTTTTCACCGTGCACTGACACTGATTTAGTAAACCTCTGAATACCGATGGTGTTCTAAGAGTTACAATATTACCTAAGAAGCTTAAATACGGAGAAGAGAACAGAGTTTATTACAGTGGGTGGAGCAATTCCTTTATATAGAGAGGAACAGTAAAACATTGTGTCTTTTGTTTCAAATGACATAGCCTCGGTACAAGACCAGTAATCTCAAATGCCATCGAGACAGTAACCACAGTGGTTCCAGGAAACACTTCCCTCTTTGTTGTCGCTTAAGCAAAGTAAAACAGAGTCATTAAAGGAAAAATTTCATAGGCAGAGCAGTGTTACGACCACGTATACAAGGGAAGCAGATTTAACAACGAAGCTGGCTTTGTCCTGACTTTTAATTTTGTAAACTGAAAGAAACCTTAGATGGAGGGAGAGTTTGTAAGAGTTAATATTGCCATATTGCCAACTTGTTTGTATTTTAGACCCCTAAAATAAGAAACTACAAAACTAGTTGACCAAACACTGTCTTCTAGACATGCAATGGAGAGGCACGTTCCTGCTGTTAGTGATGATATTGCAAGTGACTTGCAAAACAATATAAGTGACTGATCAGCAATGAGTCTGGTCTCGGTTGTATCTACAGATATCCAAGGTAAAGAGCAGCTTGCCGTATTTCTAAGATTTGTATCGAATGACTTGGACGTGGTGGAAGAGCTCTTAGATCTTGTTACAGTGAAGGATACTTCTGGAGGTTGAGACAATAAAGAAGCCCTTGATTGTGTTTTAGTGAAATGTTAATTGTGAGCTACATTTGCTCAGTTGCCAAAACATATCGATGGTTCAAATGCTCCATAGACTAAATCGACAATGAAGACCTTACTGTTGTTATACTTTGATACTGTTTAGTGTGATGACCATCAATAGATAATGTTCTAGGCAGATTTTCCACTTACTGGATCAAACCAAACAATTTCTGCAATGATGAGCTACAGTGGCTGTTTGATATGTCATTTTTTTACACATGTTGTTGAGCATTTAAAAACGTTAAACACATAATTACGAAGAAGAGATGAACTTGTCTCAGATTTAGCTCTCTGTGTTCAGCCTTCATAACAAATTAAGACTCTGTCAGAAAGACCTTGAAAAAATTGTTTATTCATCTCATAGGTATGGTGAATATTACTGAAAGCCTTCCTTTACTTCAGGCGCAAATACTAGATTATTTAAGTGGAATAACTGCCTTTGCTGAAGAAATAATTGTCAGGTTTAATAATTTGAGGGCATTTAATCCTTCGTTTTCATTGTAGGAAAATTCCTTCCTTCTTGATGTTGTGGAACATAGTTGTGCCGTTTCACCGCCATTTATGAAGGATTCAGCAGGTGTACAGTTGGGGCTACTGTAACTTCAAGAGGACGAAGGACTAAAGCGTCTGAAATGTAGCAATTGTTCAACTTTGAATTTTAAAGATGGTTACAGAAGAAAATATGCACTAACAAGAGAGGGTGTCAAGAGATTGATCTCTATTTTTGGAATTCCTTGTATGTCTGAATCACTGTAATCAACGCCCAAGTTTATCAAATATAAATACAGATCTGTTCCGTGTGATGAACATTTAAGTGAAGTACAAACTCCGCTCACCATTTGTCAGCCGGATTTAAAACAGTTCACAGCAAAAGTAAACACTCGAATAAGAACATCTCAAATGTAACTTCCAACTTGTATAATAAAACAGTTTAATAACGTCATTTTTAAATTAGTGTTTCTATATTGACGTTAATTACTAGAACCTAAAAAATGTGGTTCGCTTTGAAACAGCTCCGAAAAGTTTCGGCTCCCAAAGGTAAGTACTCCCCCCACTCCCTCCACCCACGTTGATTTATGAGCCAGTCCTGAAGATTGTTGTACGAGCTCCTAATGGGATGGTGCGTAACAAACTTAACCTCTCTCTTCCGAAAACTTAGGCAATCTGTCAGCCAATCTCTGAATTTGGCAAGTTTAAACAAAACCGCTAACGGTCTAAGGCGCTGCATGGACTGTGCGGCTGGTCCAGGCGGAGGTTCGAGTCCTCCCGGGGCATGGGTGTGTGTGTTTGTCCTTAGGATATTTTAGGTTAAGTAGTGTGTAAGCTTAGGTACTGATGACCTTAGCAGTTAAGTCCCATAAGATTTCACACACATTTGAACATTTTTTGAACGGAACTGCTAAGACTCTGATAGTGAGTCCCCCTCTTGCAAAGTGTTGCAGCTCCGACAAATGCGAGTAAACTAAGGCTTCGATTTTTTGGAAAAAGGGTGCCCTGATTGCCACTCTGTCTGTTATCCCGGGCTACAACCAGTCACAGTGTCTCGCACTATCTACGACAGGAGCCGGCTCAACAACCTCCGCCGGCCGATGTGGCCGAGCGGTTCTAGGCGCTTCAGTCTGGAACCGCGCGACCGCTACGGTCGCAGGTTCGAATCCTGCCTTGGGCATGGATGTGTGTGATGTCCTTAGGTTAGTTAGGTTTAAGTAGTTCTCAGTTCTGGGGGACTGATGACCTGATATGTTAAGTCCCATAGTGCTTAGAGCCATTTGAACCAATCAACAACCTCCGTGTCCTCGTGCCAAACAGACGCGGCGGCGCTCCTTCAAAAAACGGTCCCAATATTCCGCATCTGTCACGCTGTCACGCACCTGGCATCCTATCTGATAAGTCGGCCGTCCGCAGTCTGCTCTTTTTATGCACTGTGTCTAGCCCGTGACCATGAGGCGCTGCAGGAGGCAACTGGGTGAATACAACAGATCGTGAAGAAACTCGCAGGTTCACTGCAATTTCCAGTGATTCTTTTGTACCACACTGCCGTGGCAGTATTATGGAGACGCGAAGCCATATTCCGTGAAAAGCATCTTCCTGGATAGCCCAGTGGCACCCTACTTACAAGGCGTGCGGACCGGCCCCCCTGACAACTGTCCCTTGACCATGAGATAAGGGGAAATGCTCTCTGCAGTAGCAAACTCTTCAGAATTCTTGAAAGTTGGTCCCCAGAGGAGACTCCCCAGCTGGTACTCAGGACAGCCTGAAGCTGCGAAAGCGTTTCAGAACGTTTGTTAACCCAAACGGCAGATACATGTAAGTTTCACATCTTTTAATTTTTTTTCAATTTGTTTTGTACTTTTGTTATCTTTACGTTTGGAATGCTTGTAGTCACAAACGGCAGATTTATGTAAATGCTGCTTATAACAGCCATGAACTGAAATCTTGTTGTTGGTAGTGTTCTCTCCCACACCCCCTCGCAAAAAAGAGAAATAATCCTCTGTTAACGTTTAGTTCTGACTATTCTGATAAGACACTTTACGCTTACTTACTGTTTAGCTTGTGTACTTGGGTTACATTATGTATCTCTAAACTGAGTTCTGACCGCTTGTATAACATACACTACTGGACATTAAAATTGCTACACCAAGATGAAATGCACATGATAAACGGGTATTCATTGGACAAATGTATTATACTGGAACTGACATGTGATTACATTTTCACGCAATTTGGGTGCATAGATCCTGAGAAATCAGTACCCAGAACAACTACCTCTGGCCGTAATAACGGCCTTGATACGCCTGGGCATTGAGTCAAACAGCGCTTGGATGGCGTGTACAGGTACAGCTGCCATGCAGCTTCAACACGATACCACAGTTCATCAAGAGTAGTGACTTGCGTACTGTGACGAGCCAGTTGCTCGGCCACCGTTGACCAGACGTTTTCAGTTGGTGAAAGATCTCGAGAATGTGCTGGCCATGGAAGCAGTCGAACATTTTCTGCATCCATAAAGGCCCGTACAGGACCTGCAACATGCGGTCGTGCATTATCCTGCTGAAATATAGGGTTTTGCAGGGATCGAATGAAGGGTAGAGCCACGGGTCGTATCACATCTGAAATGTAGCGTCCACTGTTCAAAGTGCCGTCAATGCGAACAAGGGGTGACCGACACGTGTAACCAATGCCACCCCATACCATCACGCCGAGTGATACGCCAGTATGGCGATGACGTACACACGCTTCCAATGTGCGTTCACCGAGATGTCGCTAAACACGGATGCGACCATCTTGATGCTGTAAACAGAACCTAGATTCATCCGAAAAAATGACGTTTTGCCATTCGTGCACCCAGGTTCGTCTTTGAGTACACCATCGCAGGCACTCCTGTCTGTGATGCAGCGTCAAGGATAACCGCAGCCATGGTCTCCGAGCTGATAGTCCATGCTGCTGCAAACGTCGTCGAACTGTTCGTGTAGATGGTTGTTGTCATGCAAACGTCCCCATCTGTTGACTCAGGGATCGAGACGTGGCTGCACGATCCGTTACAGCCATGCCGATAAGATGCCTGTCACCTCGACTGCTAGTGATACGAGGCCGTTGGGATTCAGCACGGCGTTCCGTATTACCCTCCTGAACCCACCGATTCCATATTCTGCTAACAGTCATTGGATCTCGACCAACGCGAGCAGCAATGTCGCGATACGATAAACCGCAATCGCGATAGGCTACAATCCGACCTTTATCAAAGTCGGAAACGTGATAGTACTCATTTCTCCTCCTTACACGAGGTATCACAACAATGTTTTATCAGACACCGCTGGTCAACTGCTATTTGTGTATGAGAAATCGGTAGGAAACTTTCCTCATGTCAGCACGTTGTAGGTGTTACCACCGGCGCCTACCTTGTGTGCATGCTTTGAAAAGCTAATTATTTGCATATCACAGCATCCTCTTCCTGTCGGTTAAATTTCGCGTCTGTAGCACGTCATCTTCGTGGTGTAGCAATTTTAATGGCCAGTTGTGTACTTTTTATGATAAATATATTATTACTGTATTAACGGCCCTTTCGGAATCCTCTTTCATTTTCTAATAGAAAAGCCTCTTTTTGGTTTTTGTACGATTATTAATCCTATTTGCAAATGAAGCGCATGGAGCTTTGTCTTCGAAAGAGCTTTTGGCAGTGTGAACAGAAGAAATCTCTTGTACATAATGACTAAAGCTGGATATTCCATACATCTTACTGGAGCCATAGAAAGCTCTAAAAACGACCCAAAAACTAATATTAGAGCTTGACAATGACAAAACTGCAGAAAACACTGCCAATCAGGGAGTTAAAGCGGGCAGTAGCCTGTCACTGACTCTATTTAATGTTTATATAAATGATTTTATTAAGAAATGTGACATGAATGGAAATCAAGGTACATAGAATAATAGAAATAATATTCTAATATAATTATATATGCAGATAATGTAATTACTTTGGAAGAAAGTTAAGGTGAGCTACAAAAAGCAGCGTATAAATTATATGAAATGGAGAAAAGAGACTGTAATCTTCATACGTATAATAGTAAAGAAAAATAAAATCATAACTCATAATGAGAAATACTACACCACCTCAAAGATAGTAACAGAAAATACCTCACTCGAGCAGGTCTCCAGCTTCAATTTCTTTGGATGCGATATAAGCAACAATATGGACAAGGATATAGAAAATAATGAGTGGTTGCTACCGTTATCTTTTCCGGTCGCAACTCTCCCATCTGTTGCATCTAGCAGTCAGGCCTACTAGACGTGTGGCCTGCCAAGCGAGTGCTTTTAATATTTGTGCATCGGAAATGTTGATATGACTTACCGTAATCACTGCTACTGTTCATCGATAGAAAGCTCTATCGCCCAACTGTTTTGCTATAATTTATTTTTAATTATCTCAACGCAACATATTTAAACACATCTGACTAATAAGTTTTATATATGGCACTTTTTGTAAACATTTCCGATGGACTCACTCCACCTTGGCAAGACCACATTTAAATTCTATTGCATTCAGTTTAATCCGAGCTTGGCTTTACTAGTAATAGGGAGCTTATGGCAAAAATGTTTGAACAGAATGGCTGCCCGGTACTGAATGGTCATGAAAACCGATGGACTCACTCCACCTTGGCAAGACCACATTTCAATTCTATTGCATTCAGTTTAATCCGAGCTTGGCTTTGCTAGTAATAGGGAGCTTATGGCAAAAATGTTTGAAAAGAATGGCTACCCGCTACTGAATGATCATGACAACCATTTTGTTTCATATCTCCTCTTTTATTTTCTGAGATTCTACCACCGTAACGATACAAAATTTCCTCCAATACAAGGAAATCTCGGCCCAGTGGGCATGATATTACGTACGCATTTCAACATCCTATGGTCTCTTAATGTTTTTCATTCAAATAACACAGATAAAACATGTAAAACAAAACGGAACAATCGACTTTAGGCAGTACGTACCATATCTTCCCCACAACAACCCAGATTAACAAGTCGCTGACCTTCGTATTAAATTTCACACGTAAAGTTTCCTACGGACCTACCACACACTTTAGAGGATTTATGCTAATCTTCCACTGCAATGTAACCCTCATTGTGTTGCTGGGTAAATGCTAACTCACCTTTTCTCTCTCAGAGTATCAAAATTTCTAACTTGCTTCACACGAATGCGATCAATAACAGTAATTTTGGTATCATGATTACTTAATTATCTCACACACGGATCCTCAACTGAAAGGTTACACAATCACTTCTGTTCTCCATTGTCTCTCGGTCAGATTGAGAAAAAGTCAGTACTCACCATGTGAAAGTGCTTGTTCCTAATTCAAATCCTACACACGTAATTCTTAAATATTCTCAGCATACATTTACACACGCAAGTATCTCAGATTAAAATTACCACACGTAAGTATCTCAGCTTAAATTTACCACACCTGTTTTCATTGTGACCGTTAGTCACTACCAAAGAATTCTGAGTTCCCCATGAGTTTTACCTGCCTACCTTTACATGAATCTCCCACCAAAAGTTTTGTTCTCATCGATATTCTGAAAAGTGAAATCATTATTTCTAGCTACTCTTAAATATTCTACATACATACCATTCCCATATTCTTTAGTTTCACGGAGCACACTGAAAATAGGTGTTTCAACTCCAGGAACCAGCGACAGAGTGTCAATGGCCGTTCGCCAGGCCATCCCACGCTTCCTCAGAAGTGGGGGAGGATCCTATTAGCGTCTTGGTCAGCCACACTCCAGACCCTCTAGTGCTCTGGAATATTTCCTTTCTTTGGTTCTACCAAAGGTGACCACAGGACTGTCTCAAAGATAATTACAAATTCTACATTCACTATCTGTGGTCAGCAGACAACAAACCATTCATTCATTTCTCAAACATCACAAAACTGGATATAGGAATCTATTTTTGAAGGAAGTGCACATATGAATAATTAAATATACAAATTGTCCTTCTTTTCTACATCAGTATTCGGTTTCAGTGTATTGAATAAAATTATGTTACCATTAAACCGCTGTCCGACAAGGACAACGAAGTATGTTATTATACAACGGGTATTACTGTACCCAATGAGGCAAATCTTTTCAATTTCGGGTAGTACTGTACCCTTTCAATAAGATTAAAAGTATAAATCAATATGTGGAATCATAAAAACATGTTCCAAAACAAAGTACAGACGGAAACAAAATTAAAATTTTGTAAAGCCATGGCTACACCCGCATTGCTAAATGAAAGTGAATCATGGATATCTAACAACGTCACAAACTATGGGCGTCCTTCGAACGTTGGTGCATAGGGCACATGTCGTGTCTGATAAAGACAGCCTTGCAGACGAATTAGAGCACTTGAAATCGGTATTTCAACATAATGGATATTCTGCACATCAGGTCAGTACTGCTTTAAGGAGGAAAAAACGTGACCACCTACAAGATCAAGAGGATAAGGAGGTTTGTAAGTCCAGAGCATTTCTCCCATATGTCGGGAACATTTCATCGAAAGTAGGCAGAATTTTAAAGAAACATCGTGTGAAAACAATCTTCTGGCCACCTACAAAGACTCGTGCTCTTCTGGGCTCGGCCAAGGATGATCTGGGATACGGAAGGCTGGAATTTATGAAATACCTTGCGAGTGTGGGAAAGCCTACATTGGTCAAACCACACGCACAGTACACGACCGCTGCGTTGAACATGAGCGCCACACTCGCCTCTTACAGCCAAGTAAGTCGGCTATAGCCGAACATTGTATTTCCACTGGACATACTATGGATTATTCGGCCACGAAAATCTTGGCCCCATCGAGATCCTTCTGGGATTCAGTTGTGAAGGAATCCGTGGAAATATGTTTAGCGGATAATCTCATTAATCGTGATGGCGGCTTTTTAATGAATAAGGCCTGGGACCCGTTGATTTCTTTAATTTCAACCAAAAGAAAACTTTTTATGGCTTCTGACACGTCGAGCGACAAGTAATTTTAATATTGAAATTTTGCATTTTATTGTTTTGGACACGTCTGCGTGCATGTTTTACTTTTTTCACGCATTCGATTGCGCTCCATAGATGCTTTAATATTGTAGAGGGCCTTGGAATCGACAGGTGGCGCGCATGCTACGGTAACTTGCGCATGCGCGCCTGCGGCACTTTTACGTATAAATAGAGCGACTTGCACTAGCAATCTCCAGTGTCAAACACTCGCTTGAAGATGGCTGTAAGGTTGTCAGCCGAAATATCGTGGAAAGAAGTCGATGAGATCCGGCTGCAATCCCGAAATCTTGTGGAACGTGAAAAAAGTAAACGTCAAGTAGCAGAAATGAGATTTTTCAGGAAGTTGAGAGGCGTTACCAATGGAGCTTATGTAAGGACTGAGGACGTTACGAATCAGATAGTTATAGTATTAACGAAAATATTGAAGAAAATAGAACATTACGGAAATGCCACCTAAAGTGAATGGGTGTAGAAAGAACCCCAGTTCAGGTCATGTTTCACGAGCCAAGAGGAAGAATGTCTCTGAGCACTATGGGACTTAACTGCTGTGGTCATCAGTCCCCTAGAACTTAGATCTACTTAAACCTAACTAACCTAAGGACATCACACACATCCATGCCCGAGGCAGGATTCGAACCTGCGACCGTAGCGGTCGCGCGGTTCCAGACTGTAGCGCCTTTAACCGCTCGGCCACTCCGGCCGGCGAGGAAGAATGGACAGTGAAACACCCAGAACGAAGTTACAGTCAAAAGAGAAGAGAAGAAGTGCAGAAGAAGATATATTATTATTGGATTATCAAAGATGAAGTTTATTCCGTTCTTGCTACACGCTGTATATGTGTAACATCTTTTTCGTAGGTCATCGGTTTTGTATCCTTTTTGATGATTATAGTAAGCTATTGACATAAGATGGCCTTTTAATTCGAAACACCTTTCATTGTATGAATTAATGCTGTAGAACAGCCAAATTTTATATTTACATTTACAAAAGAACTGTATTTCTTTAGTATTTCAAGGGTATTTATAACCTGATCTGTCTCTTGCAGCAGACAAGAAAACACAATTATTGGTCCTGCTTTTACACATTTATTTTTTAGTAACAGGAATGGTGAATGACTGTTGCTGCCACAAATGCAAATTGAAATTCATAAAAAGAGAAAAGGCTTCTTTCATCGACGAGTAGCAGAAAATCGCGAAACTTTAGGGGCAATGTGGTTTTGGGAAAAAAATTCTGTTTTGCACATCTGAGCGCTCAGTCCACAGGCATACTTTTCGACAGTACAGGGCCGCTAACTGTGTGTAAGAATCGATTAAAAAACATTATGATATCAGAGGCGACAGACAACTCATTAAAGGTTATTTGCTCCAGACTGCTTTACGCCTTCGGCTTTCTGTCTCTAGAGTGTAAAATAGTTATTTCAGAAACACACTGAAACCGCATCTGCTCGTTTCTCCGAGAGTCTGACAAGGAAGTTAACAGGAAATCCAGACACTACGCTAGATGTGGTGAAGCACATCCGCTGCCGTGCTGTGCCACACTGCATCGCCCGCCACCGCAGTACGAGAAGGGTCAGACCGAATGGAGTGGCCCCCGTGGGTGGCTTCTGGTAGACTACTACTGCTGCTGCTGCTGCTGCCGCCGCTGCTGCCCGACCTCGGCGAGACTGGACTCTGTTACAACTCGGCTCGATGGCTCCCCAGGGACGCGTCGCCTCGCCGATGCTTCTTTTGCTGCAGGATCACGTCTTCCCCTGACATGGACTCAATTGCGCGTCGTCCTTTCGTTGGTATAACTGTGGCGTCACGCATTGGAATCGTGCCCCTGACACACCACACCACAACATCACCAATACGATTCCAGATTTTGGAACGTGATTATCTTTGGCGTGTAATCCAGCTTGCTAAAATTTGATGTTTCTCGCAGTGGAATGACATAAAGTAACTCTGATGAAAGAATTATTTCTGTTGCCCACACGCAAGGTGCCGCGTAATTAGTCAGAACGGTGTGGAAATTAGCTAAAGGAAACGCCTGGCGTTCAGTCAGCAGCAACATTCAACCACCCCGCAACTGTGAACCATGTAGCAGCGACTTATCTGGTGCAAAATAATAGCTGTGTGAAAGAAGGAGATGACTGTCTTTCGTGACTTTCTTACGAACCTTGATACTAATCTTGTACTTCGAAACATTTTTATAACCTAAGTGTACGTGTCTTCTACGGCTTAGCACGGGCATTCGCTGAAATTTTTCTAGGGTATGCGAAACTCCAAAATTGTCATCTTGGACAAAAAAATGAGTGTATCTGATTTGAGAGGTATCACGCTACAGGAACTAAATTTTATGGGTGATACAAAAGAAACTGATGGTTATCCTCTGAATATATATTTTAGGTAGGTTCGATAATGAAGAAAAACACTGTACTACACATTACAGGCGGGGTATGGAATTTGGGGGGGGGTGGGTAGTGCTGCTCTTCCTTATGTAATAGATCACGCTTAAAATCTCGCCTAGGAACTATTTTTCGTATGGGTACCCAGTTACTGTGTACTTCTTCAGTGTACCATTTCAGTGTATCACAGCATCAGGTGATAGGAGAGACATGGATTTCACTTGTAAGCGCTGTCACCCACGCTCCAAAATGTAACGTACTTGTCCTGTCTACTTGTGCTTATCAACCGCGGCATGAGACAGTATCAGTTGGATTTGCAATATACCTACACGTATAACGGTGAGATGTTTCGCATTGTGGATTCAGGCTGTACCTGTACGATTCTAACTGCACGCTGTAATGTAACAACTGGTTTTATTTTTGAGTTTATACTGAATAAAGAGTGAATTTAACCCACCTCCGCAGCCGATATCACTGACGCACGCCTGTGCGGTGGCTTTCGACAGGTTGATAAGCTGGTATTTGTCCGGCAAGGAAAGCAGAGGAGATGGTGTAAAGTTTCTGACAACAAGTCTGTGCGCCAATGTGCCGGATAAAATTCCAAACCTCGTACTTACAGGATTTGTTGAGTATGTACATTTTAAACCTGCGCTGTCTCTGAATCCCACCAGCATCTCATTGACGCATGTATATTCTACGATTGAATAACAGTTCTGGCACTTTTCTACGAAACTTTCGAATCACCAGGAAACTGGAGTTGTTCGATCAGTCTTTTTTCTTTCCTTCTGTCAACTGTGGTGTCAAATTGAAGGCACACTGTGAGAACAAATATACGCTCCGAGAGATGTCCCTTTCTTTTCCATCTGTGGAGAACAGAGCATCTTAGATTTAAACACAGCAGAAAACATCCAAGGTCCATAAAAAGCCTTCAATTCATCGAAGGTCTCATCTCTGTAATCAGCTCTGTTTCCACCAGCAAACTTCTAAAAGCTGAAAGTTTCTAAGTATTAATTCTTTTATCATTTGTTCGGTGAAGAGCACTTCCAACGCTGATTTTGGTATGCAGTGTTGGCCGAGCTGCCGCAGGCCCTATAATCTCTGGAAGAAGCGTTATAGATTTATGAGATCTTCTGCGAATATTTTCAGTGGTGTGTTCAGGGCACCATTTGAATCTATTCTTCTCAAGTAGCTCTTGGGCGGTCCTTTCACCCTTTTAGGTCAGGTTCTTCACAATCTGCACCTGGAGGAGACATGACAGTTAGGTAATGGAGAATAGCCCTGGTTGAAGGTGAGATACGTACCAGGCTCAGGTATCCGTTGAGAAGTATCCTCTTCGTCGTCAGATAAACTTTGTTCGTATGTAATCTTGTGGTCACTTTCAAAGTCAGATACCACGATACTCTCGTTTCATTTCTGAAATCACTGAATTCACTCTCTTCACCATGAAGTTGGGCATTGGTTCAAATGGCTCTGAGCACTATGCGACTTAACTTCTGAAGTTATCAGTCGCCTAGAACTTAGAACTAATTAAACCTAACTAACCTAAGGACATCACACACATCCATGCCCGAGGCAGGATTCGAACCGGCGACCGGAGCGGTCGCTCGGCTCCAGACTGTAGCTCCTAGAACCGCACGGCCACTCCGGCCGGCACTTGCGCATTGACCCTTTCCACTAACACTGGGTAGCCTCCTCTAATAATATCCCTCGAATCAGCCATAAGTTTCGAATCATTAAAAGGATTCTTCAAGATAAATACTTTCACAATCGATGAGGTGGGGATGACAATATCTCAAGCGCCATAAATCTCATTATAATACGCAACTACTCACCTTTCTTAATTGGGTCGCTAACGCGTTCGAAGAGCAACTAACATACTGAGAGTTGCCAAACCACATTAGTGGCTGGGCACATCTGCTTAGCGCAGATTTGTAGGTTTCTAAAGGCGCCGACCGTATCACCTTCCTTAGCCTGCCGTTGTGGCCGAGCGGTTCTAGGCGCTTCAGTCTGGAACCGCGCGACTGCTACGTTCGCCGGTTCGAATCCTGCCTCGGGCATGTATGTGTGTGATGTCCTTAGGTTAGTTAGGTTTAAGTAGTTCTGTTCTAGGGGACTGATGACCTCAGATGTTAAGTCCCATAGTGCTCACAGCCATTTAGAGCCATATCACCAGTTACGGGTTAATCATACTTTAGCTATGTAGTTTTTATTTCAAAAATCGTGTATACTTGCAGCCTCTGTACTGTTTCGCTCTGATTGTCGCGTTGTTGATACGTATTGTGAAAATGGCTGACGCTGCCCCCTGCTCCGTGGTGAAACACGCTCATGGAAAGCCGTTAAAAAGTGGCGAGACACACATTGTTCCCTAAGTTTACTTCAAATTTTCAGAAAAAATCTATTGGAGCCATAAGCCAGTAATTACGACATGCGAATCACTCGCACACCACGCAGCTGTACGATAATGCTCGTACGTGGGCCCGCATAGCTGAGTCGGTAGAGCGTTAGAATTTCAACCAAAGGGTCCTGGGTTCAAGTCCCTGTCTGGGCGAAAATTACTACACTTTCGTAGCGGCTAATGGAAACCCTACAGAAAAGAGTGAGGCCACGCCATCTTGAAGTTTTCCAAGGACTGTATTTACGTATTAATATCAAGGCACTTCTCATGATGGAATGTAAGGCTGAATCGGTAGCGTTGTAAAATTCCTTTTTTTGTTCTATTTGGAATACCTACATTATTCAAATATAAAATTCATAAAATATATGCTAATTAAAGCGTGTCTAATCATCTTCAATTTTCGTAGTCGTGTTGTCCTCAGTTGCTTATGATATTATGGTATGTTGATAATCACAGGAAATCAAAGTGCCAGAACTATTTATAACCTGTATATAAATATTCCCAAATATAAACTAAACAGTATAAACAAAAATACGTACATATTCCAGGCCACTGAAGACACATTGCAAAGAATAAAGGCAAAACGGGTATGATACAAAAATTATGATTCATTCAGATGTAATTAGATGGTCCAGAAGAAGAATTATCAACATACCGTAATATCTAATCATCATTGTTTATGAAAAATGCAAGTATGCTTGGTTCTAATTACATATTGCACGTAAAAATCCAGTTCTCACTGCAAATATAAACTCTTGATCACCCAAGGTTGTTTGAATCAAGAAAACAGATTTTTAGGACAAAACTGAAAAAGCAGATACTCTTTATTTGGACTGCATCCATTGTTTTATATCACAGATTTGGTCTCACACGAACCAGAGTGATAAATGTCGCAGAAACATAGAAGACAATAATTTTCGAGTCGTTCAAATGGTTCAAATGGCTCTGAGCACTATGGGACTTAACATCTGAGGTCATCAGTCCCCTAGAACTTAGAATTACTTAAACGTAACTAACCTATGCACATCACACACACCCATGCCCGAGGCAGGATTCGAACCTGCGGACGTAGCAGTCAGGCGGTTCCGGACTGAATCACCTAGAACCGCAGGGCCACCGCGGCCGGCGCAGTAGATAGTTTTGGGTTGGCATGCAGGAGGTCGAGGGTTCGAGCCTGGGTTGAGGCGTATTTTTTTATTTGCTAATTCCTTTCTGACATTTCATACTGTAATATACACACTTTCTTTGGTAACATGTGTCCTAAATTTACAACATTTTATAACGCTGAACATAACAGATACGTGGTTAGACAAATAGGAAATAGACAGTTGAAACAAATGACAGTCATAGGACAGAAAAACTACAAAAACAATATCATTTTCGAGATGCTAAAGATTATAGCATAGTACAATAACACAAAATCTACTTGTCATTTATTACTACACGTAATATGAGCACTCAGATGTCACACGTTAGCAACCAGTGACCATAATAATAATAACATTAATGACCACATGACCTTCACAACAGAATACATTGTCCTTATAACAACAGATGCTCAAAGCTACCTCCCTACACGTCCAAACATTGCGCAACCCTCTGGATCATACAGCTCTGGACCCTCTGCAGCAAAGCTGCGTCCACAGTAACGAGAGCAGCATGAACACACATTACCAATTCTTCCACATTCGTTGGTGGAGCAGAGTGCACGTGCTCCTTCACGTGTCCCCACAGGAAGAAATCCAATGGATTTAGGTCAGGTGAACGCGGTGGTCATACAACTGGACCCCCACCTCTAGGCCATTTCCCTGGAAATGTTCAGTCCCAATACCGTCGCACATTAATTCCAGAGTGTGGAGGTGCACCATCATGTTGGAACCATATCCTCTGCCGAACATGTAGTGGAACATCCTCCAAAACATCAGCAAATAGTCTGAGAGGAATGCCTGATACCTTCGTGCAGTCAACAGGTCAGGCAACATATAGGGGCCCAAACACCTATCGCCAAATATTCCGGCCCAGACGTTGGTACCAAAGTGAACTTGATATCGAAGGTCATGGGTGACCGTGCGGTTAGCGTCACACCAATGCTGGGCATCGTGCATATTGAAGACACCCTCAAGAGTGAACGCTGCTTCATCCAACCATAGTACGATGTTCACAAACTCATCGTTGGCTTCTGTTGTTGTCGGAACCATTCACAGAATTGCACCCGCTGTTGGCGATCTGCATGATGCAGGTGTTTCATGAAAGAATAATGATAGGGGTGCAGCCCATACTCGTGCAGCCCGTTAACGACTGTTTATTGTGTGACACGCAGCTCCATTGCTAGCTTCGTCAGTAGCTGGAGTATGGCGAGTCTGTGGACGACCTCTGTCACGCAGTGGTTGAAGGAGAGAAGCTGACTCCCGAAGCTCCAGACTACAAAACACATATTTATCTGGATGTCATCGATGAGGATACCTAGCAGCATATTCACGAGCGGCAACACCTGCCCGGTCATCAGATGCACCAAGGACCAGAAGCATAACCATATCGTCTGTGTATGCCATGAGTACGCACGTTCATTGGAGTCTGTCACGGGTGCGTTGCTCAGCTCGCAAGTAGTCCCTGTCTGGTGGACCGCTCAAACAGTATAAACACGCCGTCAGTCCTGCGCGCTGTTCCACCTAACGCGCATAACCGTTCTGACAGTAATTGTTCCGCATGATTCATCCCGACACCGCTAATTGTGAAATGTTCAGTTTTGAGTTACATTGTTTCCCTAGCGGTAACAGATGTGATGTTTCCACAATCGCGTCGATATAATAATAATAATAATAATAATGCATTGAGACACGTACTAAACAGCATGCGGTTACCAGATTCAGTGTGGAAAGGCATAATTAGCTGGATCATAGTGACAACACACACAAAGAGTAACCGAATTTGGACATTGTTCCAAAAGCACGTTGCTGTTCCTACTGGTAATGTGAGGCCCTAACGAAATGTAATGGACCTGAACGAGGCGAGAATAATAGTTGGTACAAATATATGGAACCATTGGAGAAGGGTACAAAGAAAACAGATTTCGCATCTAGTAGACGAAATGATGCGAATAAATTCACGCCCACGACGTGGAAAGAGCTTCTACCAAAGTTGACCCACATTCCATTTCTACGATTGTGGTATGCAAGTACAAATATTTTCTAAAGGACCCGCTGCAATCGCTGTTGACAGTTAAGATGCCAGATACCGTACCACCTGGACTACGTTTAAATACGTAAAAATACGTGCCTCAACTCCAGATCGAACCATCGACCTCCTGCATGCCAACCCAAAACCCTGCCCACTGCACCAATTGTTCTCCACATGTAGCATGTGATGACAGAGGTACAGTCATGCTCAAAAGTACCACTATGAGCTGGAATTAATGGTCAGCGAATAAGTGTAAGGTCAGTGAGTCGGATGCGAGTTTTGCAACTGTGAAATACTTTCCTACATTATAGAAGCGAATATTAAATTTCAACTAATATTGCGATAATTTTATACTTGGATAGCTTAGAATGAAAATCTTTCTGTTTATTGCAAAGGAAAACAATCGATTTTCTAAAACATTCTCTGTCATACACATCTTGAAACAGGTCACGTCGACCAAATCATATGGAAGAACTAACAGCGACGTATATCGGCAGGCACTAAGATCTCTTGCCTTTTGGTTTGGCAGTACTCCATAGCCATTTCTAGGCGCAAGTAACTGAAGAAAGGCAGCGCGTTTTTGTTATCAAGTAACGTCTCCACCAATTACTTTAGTTTTACTGTAATGTATGAGTAATTGCTGATGTTTGATATTAACATGAAACGAATTCCGTAGACATGGAAAGAACCTGTTCTTGGGAAACTACTTCTATAGTGACCAAAAGGCATCAACTAATCTTCAAGTACAGTGTTCCAGCAGCAGTATGAAGAAAATGATAGTAATAATGAAGGTAATAATCGAATTATCCGGTAACTTCACACTTCCCAGTTGATTTTCTCGAACTAAGAAATTTTCTGAATTTGTGAAAATTTGAAAATGGCTTCACATCGAGCCTATGATGCCTAGAAGAGTCTTTACATCCTGCTTGCATGAGAATAGCATAATCTCCGCGTCAGAAGCTTGCTTCTACCTAACCATTTACTAGACTCGCGTTTTTTCCACCGTGACTAATTTTGTAAGCTAAGCACATCATCCGTTACAGCACACTCCTGGAGCTGGGAAATGTGGCCACAATGGTCTGGTGGAACGAACTATCACAGGTGCAATGCGTGGGTTCAGGCATTTACTTTTAAGAGGCACAAACAGATTTACTTTACCTCTGTTAACCTCAAGACAAAGACGTTATAATCCAGAATCCGCATTAAACATCACATTCCTTCATTACCAACTGGGCAGAGCCGGTTTAAGTTGGGAAATGACATAGCGGAAGTCATGGTAAACAGAAATACAGTCGCCAGTAAACTTACTTACATTAGAAAATTTTATTTTATTTGATGAAGCGATAGCCATTAAAAGGAACAGGGCTCTTATTTTACTTGTACTTGATTCAACTAGAGACGTTGAAAAATTTGGTGCTGGACTGTGATTCGAATTCGTATCTCCTCTTTCGAAGATCTAAATCTCTCGGAACAGGATAGTTCAATCATTTCGTTCCTTTTCCCAAGACTGCAATCTTCTTTAGGTCTCCTCCAAAGGTAAGTATGTGGGTCCGAATCCTGATCCAATACAAAAATATTCATAATTTCATTTCAAGCCCTATCACGTGCACAGCATCCTGCTAGTGAAAATAAACGTGCATTTTTAATGTCTCTTCGTGTGTTGCCAACAATCGCAATAGGTATCGTTATTTCTGGTCAAACATGCACACATGTTACCGCTGGTGAGTAAGCAACTGATATTTAAGCTATATTCGTGGATGCACGGTAGGTGTGCAGTTCGATTGTCGCTTAGGCACAAAAGTTTGTATCCTTATTTTAGATTCAAACACCTAGCAGCTGGTAAGAAAAACCGATACGTAACATTTGATTTTACTTAGTTAATAATCCGATAACGTGTTCGTATCTCCGTCACAGAACTTCACATCATGCACTTCATCTTTAAATGCGTGCACACTTTGCTACTTCAGAATGGAAGTATATCAGACATCTTTCGTGGTTAGTGAACAGGGACGAAAGGGTCTTGATAGGAGTCCCGGTTTATTACAAAAATTGTCGTCTTTTATTTTCAAGTTTAGATTTGGTTACTGGTATTGGCAAAAGTTTCGGTAATTCATGACTCTTCATGGCTAGTCATCAATATGATATGATTAGATTAGATTACATTACATTAGATCAATTCTTGTTTCATAGATCATGAATACGATATTTCGTAATGATGTGGAACGTGTCATTTTAATAAAAGATTTCTCAACATACCATGATTCAATTTCTTTACAACAATTTTTTACTCTCTCTCTCTCTCTCTCTCTCTCTCTCTCTCTCTCACTCTTTTTGATTTTTATCTCTCTCTCTCTCTTTCTCTCTATCACACCCACACACACACATTCTTTTTTTATTTTTATTTGTTTGTTGTGGTCGACTATCGGCGAGGCACGAAAACGTCTGTGAATGAGTTTCTTAGTTTTGAGTACACTTACGAAAGAAATATAAAAACAACTATGAGACTTACTGATTTATGATGCTTAGTTTGCAGCCAGTTCTGAGTATTATTAGTAAGTACGCTCCAGTCCCTAAACCTAGTTACAGAAATGCGATTCAGACGCATTACGTATTCCAGGCCGTAGCAGCCGCGACTTGGAGACATCAGCTATGGTCACTTCCCAGCCCGCTGTGCGATCACATCGGTTCGTCTTCTTCCTGCTGGTACTGTAACTGAGATTTGGCAACAAGGCTACGTATGTTTGGCAACTCTGTGATCGACGAGTTACTTCCTGGTGTGCACGGAATTAAGCCTCAAAGTTCACTTGATTTTACCTGTCATTTCCATTGAAACATCTGAGTTATTATCGCTTGAGGTGTTAAAAAAGATTGTAAATTTACGGTTTTCAGCCCAGGAAAGTCGTTGCACGTGGAATCGCAGCTAATCTCGTCCTTTAAATAGCGGTTTACGAGTTCTAGGCATTATTGATCTCGTAAGAGGAAACTAAGACACGTACTTCTTCGCTGGCTGTGTGGTAACGTGCTGACCTGTGAAAAAGTGTCTGTTATGGTTCGCAGTTCCAGTCACTTAGAGTGTACCGTTTTTATCCCTTCTGTGCAAAAGCTACAAGCAGTCAGATCAAACATCGATAAGGAAATCGCAAGAAAATACTTTCGGCTCATAGTGCAATGATGAAAAACTTACAATGCTGTACAACGGGCAACTCCTCTTCCCGCCGCTGACTAGCAAATTTTGGGTTTCTAGGAATACAAAACTTTATTTATGAAATACCACATTTGCACTGCACGACGTTTCCAACAAAGAAATAGCGCAATAGAGTATCTCAAGTGGAAAGAAACACTTCCTATTTAAATTTCTGCATCTTACACTGTTGGCAGTTCTGTGTAGGTGGCAGTTACGTGATTTTATTTCGGTGATTACAAAATAAAGTCGAATGTATGCACTGGGTAGCCGAGGCAGCTAGTTCATGGTGATTCGGTCAACCAAGTAAATGAATTTACTGAACATGCATCAAATTACTACAGGGAGCCTGTGTGTCAGAATTCTCAACCAGTGTGGCCCAACCGCGTTACGATAGAAAAATGAGCCACAGGGAAGAGGGTTTGATGGTCTGTTGGACTCATGATATGTTTGTATATCTGTGGTCTGGGTTCGATTCCAACTTCTGTCAATGATTTTAGATAGGGAGAGACAGATTCCATTCTCTTCTGGTTACACCAAGTGAAGAAGATATAATGGCATTGTTGTCTGAAATTAACATTAAAAATTCCTTCTCTACCAAGTAGACGTTAGGTTGAACCACGATGAAGGCTGGAGTGGAGACATATAGAAACTCTATCACCAGTAGCCTTTCTTATACTAGTTATTTATTTCTAGTGATGAAACAAACGCTATGTAGGCTCACAGGACATTTATTCCATTTTTTATCTGAGCTTCTGAATGTCGATAAAATTGGTTCTGAACTGGGAATGCAACTCAGACCGTCCTTAACGCGGAATTTGATCCCTTCGTGACAATACAGCTCGACTACAATTTGTTGTTTGTTCAAAACTGCAGATTCCTCAACATCTCCACATATAGCGCGTGAATAGGTTCGAATCCTCTCCTGGCACTAAAGATTTCATTATGTATTATCAAGCTCTAGCATGAGAACACCTATCTGCTGGTGGATAAAAATTTTGATTTTTAATGTATTTTCATTCGTTTTCAACACTAACGATATGTGACGTTTTTGACTCCCAGTGAGACACAGAACTATTTACGAGATCACTGTAAGTTCAAGATGTTAGTCCGAGCTGAAGAAAAATTCGGTAGCTGACGTCTCTTTGTGTGTTTAGTCAACAACGATATGTGTGGAGCTCTATTCCTAGTCAGCACTGAACTCCTCGTCATATTATTTCTAGTTCAAACATGCTCACATGTCGCTGCTGGTGCAACAAACCCATATTTAACGTTCGTTTTCTCTAGAATATAACAGCGATAGGTGCCAGGTTGGAGTCCTGGCAAGGAAAAAATTAATGTTTCGTCTCGTCATTTCAGTTAAAACATCTAGCTACTGCCGAAAAAATCCGAAATGTCACAGTTGATTGTGCGTCGATATCTATCCGATTAGGTTCTGGGTTCGAATCCCTGTCCAACACAAAGCTTTACCTCACGGAAATTCGAGTAAGTTACTTGTTAAGAAGCAATATTTAACATCTCTCGTAGTTCGTTAACAGGGACAATAGGTGCTGGGTAGGAATTCGCGTCCGTTAAAAATGCTTGCGTTATGTAATTTAAAGTTGGTATTTGCTAGCTGATACTGTCTAAAATCGAGGTATATCACTTTCTGTATGCCTAGTGGGGAATGACTGTTAGTTTCAGTTCCGTCACGAAATCTTTGCTTAGTCTGCATGACCTGGGTTTGAATCCATATGCAGAACGAGACGGTTAGTCGTGTCATTTGAAGTTCATACATATCCTCAACTAGCTGCTCGTGAATAACTTAAATTTTTAATCTCATTTTGTGTTAAATAATAAGCACGGTATGTTACTTTGAAGAGGAAATCATGAATACGACGAACTTGCTACGTGCATTACCTATCTGACGTAATAATGAGAGTGGTAACATTTCAGGTATGTCATTTATTGTAATAAATGTGAGCTTACAAGCCTTAAGGACAGTCTTATCTGTCATGAGGTGTTCCCTGATATTTGTAGTATCGTGGTATTACTTTACATCTTGAGTTATTGCGATACAGAGCAGTGTTTTCTAGTGGTGACTTGTTGGGACCATTTTCAATAGTCAAACGATTGTACCCAGGAGCGATTAGAGGAGCTGCTAGACATCTGCGTTATGTGGGTTGCATGCGAATCAGGGGAAATGCAATTCAGGTCCTTCGGATACTTTTGAGCACGACTGTACTTACAGTACATGTTACAGTGTTGCCCGATTGCCACTCATTAACTTCCTTTTTCTGCCGTATGTACTGTAGGACGAAGTTATGTGGCAGACGTTTTTTTAACACTGGCATGTGAGGAGTCGCGCTGTGGAGCCCGAGTGTGCAAATTTCGCTTCATCCTGTATATTACCTGTCTTTCCCTGAAGCTTACCCGTGTTTTTCTTAGAATTTCGAACATCTTGCGCCATTTTCCATTTTCAAACGCTTTTTCCAGTTCAACAAATCTATGAACGCGTCATGGTTTTCTTTATTCTTGCTTCTAGTATCAAGCGCAATATCGTGAATGCCTCTATAGTGTCTTTACCTTTCCTAAAGCCAAAGTAATCGTCATTTAACACACACTCACTTATCTTTTCCATTCATCTGAATATTATTTTTGTCAGTAACATGGATGAATGAGCTGTTAAGCTGATTGTACCATAATTCTCGCACTTGTCGGCTCTTGCTATCGTCGAAATATGTGGATGATGTTATTACAAGAATCAGGTGGTATATCGTCAGATTCATACATTCTACACGCCAACTTTAATCGTTGTTTCGTTACCATTTCCCCAATGATTTTAGAAATTCTGATAGAATGTTATCTATACCTGCTGCTTTATTTGATTTTACGTCTTCTACAGCACTTTCAAGTTCTGATTCTAATATTGGATCCCCTATCTCTTCCCCATCGACTCCTCCTATCACGTCTTGAGACAAGTCCTCCCCTTTGTAGAGGCCTTCAAAGTATTCTTTCCACCCACCCGCCATTCCCTTTGCATTTAACAGCGAAATTTATTTATTTTTCGATTTCTTCACATACTTCACGTAGCCATTTCGCCTTACTTTCCCTGAACTTCCGATTTATTTCATTCCTAAGTGAGTTTTATTTCTGTATGCCTGAATTTCCCTGAACACTTTTGTACTTCCTTCTTTTATCAACTGAAGTATTTCTCATGTTACCCATGGTTTCTTCGCAGTTACCTTCTTTGTACCAGTGTTTTTGTTTCCAATTTCTGCGATTGCCCTTTTAAGAGTATTAACTGTCAGTGGGGCATCGGAAACCAGGAACTTGACTCCCAGGAGAACGTAAATCCGGTGACGGTGGCTGCGTTAGTCACTTGGAGAGAAGTCGGCTAGAGACTCAAGTACTGAATCGCGACGCAATTTGTGTGTTCCTTCGTCATTACGAGGGTGCGAGGGTTACAATAAACTATCAGTGGTGCACCGGAAACAAGCAACTTGACTCCCAGGAGAACGTCCATCCAGTGACCTTAGCCGCGTTAGTCGCTTGGAGAGAAGTCAGCTGGAGACTGAAGTACTGAATCACGACGCAGTTTTTTGTGTTCCATTGTCATTACGAGGGTGCGAGGGTTACAATTTGTCCATTCCTCTTCAACCGATCTACCTACTTAGCTACTCAATATCGAAATATCTATAACCTCAGAGAACTTCATGGTATCTCTTCATTCCTTGGTTCTTTCGTATCCCACTTCTCTGCACATTGATTCTTGTGGCTGGTATCCCAGACTTCAGCTTGCTCAGCCGGCCGCTGAGGCCAAGCGGTTCTAGGCGCCACAGTCCGGAACCGCGCTGCTGTTACGGTCGCAGGTTCGAATCCTGCCTTGGGCATGGATGTGTGTGATGTCCTTAGGTTAGTTACGTTTAAGTAGTTCTAAGTCGAAGGGACTGATGACCTTAGATGTTAAGTACCATAGTGCTTAGAGCCATTTGAACCGTTTTTCAGCTTGCTCTTCATCACTACTAAATTGTGATTTGAGTGTGTATCTGCTCCTGGTACACCTTACAATCCAGTATCTGATTTAGGACTCTCCGCCTGACCATGAAGTAATCTAACTGAAATTTTCCGATATCTCCTGTCCTTTGCCAGGTATACCTCCTCCTCTTGTGATTCTTGAATAGAGAATTCTCTATTACTAGCTGAAATTTATTGCGGAACTCACTTAACCTTTCTCCTCTCTCATTACTAATACCAAGCCCATATTCTCCTGTAACCCTTTCTTCTGCTCATTCTACTACAACCTTATTCGGATCCTACATTACTGTTAAATTTTCATCTCCCTTTATGTACTGAATTACTCCTTTGGTAAACTTTCTCTATCTCTTCATCTTCGGCTTTCGATGTCGGCATGTAAAATTGGAATATCGTTTTCGATGTTGGTTAGTCATCGATTCTAATTAGAACAACCCTATCACTGAGATGTTCGCAGTAACTCACTCTCTGCCCTACCTCTCTTTTCATAACGAATCCTACCGTCGTCATACCATTTTCTATTGCTGTTGATATTACCCGTACTCATCTGACCAGAAATCCTTGTCTTCCTCCCATTTAACTTCACCGACCCCGCTGTATGTATCAAGATTGAGCCTTAGCATTTCCCTTTTCAGATTCCTAGCCTCCTTACCACGTTGAAATTTCTGAAATTCCACGCCGTGAGTCGTAGAACGTTATCTTTTCGTTGGTTACGCAGCCTTTTTCTCAGTGTTACCTCTCCCTTGGCAATCCCCAACCGGAGATCCAATGGAGAGATCAGCATGACATTTTTTTCCAATTATAGGCCGCATGTACTTTGCACACACCTTATGTGCTTTAATGCAGTGGTTTCAATTGCCTTTTGCATCATGCCGTTGATCATTGCTGATTCTTCCGCCATGTTCCTAGATTTTAAAAGGCTTTTGATACCGTTCCTCACAAGTGACAATTATTCAAATTGCGTGCATATGAAGTATCGTCTCAGTTGTGTGACTGGATTCGTGATTTCCTCTCAGAGAGGCCACAGTTCGTAGTAATAGACGGTAAATCATCGAGCAGAACAGAAGTGATATCTGGCGTTCCACAGGATAGTGTCATGGGCCCTCTGCTGTTCCTGATTCATATAAATGATCTAGGTATAATCTGAGCAGCCCCCTCAGATTGTTTGCAGATGGCGCTGTAATTTACCGTCTAGTAAAATCATCAGACGATCAATTCCAATTACAAATTGATCTAAAGAGAATTTCTGTATGGTGCGAAAAGTGGCAATTGGCACTAAACAAAGAAAAGTGCGAGGTCATCCACATGGGTACTAAAAGCAATTCGATAAATTTTGGGTATACGATAAATCGCACAAATCTTAGGGCTGTCAATTCGACTAAATACCTAGGGGCCGCGCGGGATTAGCCGAGCGGTCTTGGAGCTGCAGTCATGGACTGTGAGGCTGGTCCCAGCGGAGGTTCCAGTCCTCCCTCGGGTATGGGTGTGTGTTTGTCCTTAGGATAATTTAGGTTAAGTAGTGTGTAAGCTTAGGGACTGATGACCATAGCAGTTAAGTCCCATAAGATTTCACACGCATTTGAACATTTTTTGAAATACCTAGGAATTATAATTAGGAGCAACTTAAATTGGAAAGACCACACAGACAATATTGTGGGGAAGGCGAAACAAAGACTACGCTTTGTTGGCAGAATACTTAGAAGATGCGACAAACCCACTAAAGAGACAGCTTAAATTACACTTGTCCGTTCTCTCTCAGCATATTGCTGTGCGGTATGGGATCCTTACCACGTAGGATTGAGCAGCTCGTTTCGCGTTATCCCGCAATAGGGGTGAGAGTGTCACTGATATGATACGCGAGTTGGGGTGGCAGTCACTGAAACAAAGGCGGCTTTCCTAGCGGCGAGATCTATTTACGAAATTTCAATTACCAACTTTCTTTTCCGAATGCGTAAATATTTTGTTGACACCCACCTACGTAGAGAGAAATGATCATCATAAAAAAATAAGAGAAATCAGAACTCGAACGGAAAGATTTAGGTGTTCCTTTTTTCCCACGCGCCATTCGAGAGTGGAATGGTTGAGAAGTAGTATGAAAATGGTTCGATGAACCCTCTGCCAGGCACTTAAGTGTGAATTACAGAGTAACCATGTAGATGTAGGTGTAGATGTAGATGTAGATGTAGGGGCAGTTTCCCAGCCGAAGGGCTAGAGTGTGCCCTGAATGTCTGTCCGCCGCTCCTCCCTCTTTGACATGGCCGTTGCCTGAATGAGGGTGACATTTTATACCGGAAGTCTTCGGCCACCACTGCTGATTTTTATTCAAAATTTAAACCGTGGCGGGGTTCGGACCCCGGGACCGAGGACGTTCTGATTACTAATCAAAGACGCTAACCCTAGACCTGATGTTTCAGGTTTATTCTTACGATGAGCATAGTATAAACACGAGAACGCCCAGTATGTTTGTAACTACGTACGTATTCTGGCGAGAAGCAAGTAATGTTGTTTAATAAAGGTTTGCTAATAGGAGTAACTATTTCCGATACATATATTATGAGAAGCGTATAGGTCATAACATCTTTCTTACAACAATCTAACAACACCAGAAATCGACCATCTTAATAAATAAATAAATAACGTTCGCGCTAACGAAATTGTACAAACGGCTAGGAAATATCACGAGAGTTATTACGACGTACAGGATGCGCATCATAGACGTCAGTCGCCGACAGGAATCCTTCCGATCTAGTTCTGTCGTAAGATCATGCTCTCAAATATTTGTTACTTTTCAGTTAATCATCAGTAATTGTGTAGATTTTATCAGTTTATGCTGTTTAGTAAATAAATACTTCATAATGGCATCCCTCTTCAACGTTATTCCAGGTAATATAGCTTCCCACTTCATTACATAGAATCACAGAAAGTTAAATTCTATTTTACGGAGAACCCAACGGCTCTGATACTGCTTCAGCGAGGGACATAGATTTCAAGAGCTTCTCGCAAAACGGGTAGAAGGAAGCCTACACGACGACTCGCGAAGATAGTTCTAGGACGGATTGTGTTAATGGCCGCTGAACTCGGATGGAAGAAACATATACTCTGAAGGGCCAAAGAATCTGGTTCACCTGCCTAATATCATGTCGGGCCCCCGTGAACACGCAGAAGTGCAGCAACACGATGCGGAATAGATTCGACTAATGTCTGAACTAGCGCGGGAGGGAATTAACACCATGAATCCTGCAGAGCCATCTATAAATCCGTTAGAGTACGAGAGGATCTCTTCTGAACAGCACGTTGCAAGGCATCCCAGATATGCTCAATGATGCTCACGTCTGGGGAGTTTGGTGGCCAGCGGACGTGTTTAAACTCAGAAGAGTGTTCCTGGAGCCACTCTGTAGCAATTGTGGACGTGTAGGACGTCGTATTGTCCTGCTGGAATAGCCCAAGTCTGTTGGAATGCACAATGGACATGAATGGATGGTGATCAGACGAGATGTTTACGTTTGCGTCACCTTTCGGAGTCGTATCTAGACGTATCAGGGGACTGATATCACTCCAACTGCACACGAATCACTCCATTACAGAGCCTCCATCACTCTGCACAGTTCGCTGGTGACATACAGAGTCCATAGATTCATGAGGTTGCCTCCGTACCCGTACACGCCCATCCGCTCGATACAGTTTGAAACGAGACTCATCCGACCAGGCAACATGTTTCCAGTCATCAACAGTCCAATGTCTGTGTTGACGGACCCAGGTGAGGCGTAAAGCTTTGTGTCGTGAAGTCATCAAGGGTACACGAGTGGGCCTTCGACTCCGAAAGTCCATATCGATGATGTTTCATTGGATGGTTCGCACGCTGACACTTGTAGATGGCCCAGCATTGAAATCTGCAGCAATTTGCGGAAGGGCTGCACTTCTGTCATATTGAACAATTCTCTTCAGTCGTCCTTGGTCCCGTTTTCGCAGGATCTTTTTTCGGCTGCAGTGATGTCGGAGGTTTGATGTTTCACCGGATTCGTGATATTCAGGGTACACTCGTGAAACTGTCGTACAGGAAAATCCTCACTTCAACGCTACCTCGGAGATGCTGTGACCGATTGCTCGTGCGCCGACTGTAACACCACGTTCAAGCGGACTTAAATCTTGATAACCTGCCATTGTAACAGCAGTAACCGATTTATCAACTGCACCAGACACTGCTTGTCTTATATAGGCGTTGCCGATAGCAGCGCCGTATTCTGCCTGTTTAGAGATCTCTGTATTTTTGAATACGCATGCCTATACCAGTTTCTTTGGAGGTTTAGTGTAATACGCACATTTCTTTTTTACATTTGAAAGTTCTTTTTATATATTTTGTCTACAATTTAAATTGCGGGCATGTTTCAAACCTATAAAACACACTGTTAAGCCGGTGTCATTTAAGAAAAAAATTGTTCAAATGGCTCTGAGCACTATGGGACTTAACTTCTCAGGTCATCAGTCCCCTAAAACTTAGAACTACTTAAACCTAACTAACCTAAGGACATCCCACACATCCATGCCAGAGGCAGGATTCGAACCTGCGACCGTAGTGGTCGCGCAGTTCCAGACTGTAGCGCCTAGAACCGCTCGGCCACTCAGGGCGGCTGGAGATTTTCAAGAATCTTGTTACTCCTCTCACAAATGGTTATGGGGCTGCAAAGAGACACAAAAATAGTACTGTTGACCATGTGTTTTGCTTTCTTCCGATGTGTCTCTGACAAAAAAATGGCGTGAGTGACACGAACAATTTCAACAACTTAAGGAAACGGCGCGAAAATTCAGAGGCCCGCATTACGTCTGTAGGACAATCATAAGTTTCTCAGTACAAGGACAGATTCTTGTTCGAACGTTGACTTAATATTAAATGTTGAGAAGCATAACTAAAAAGTGACGAATAATAGACATACTGTGAGCTTTGTAAGTGATGTCACATTTTTCCTAGGTGCCGGCCGCTGTGGCCGAACGATTCTAGGCGCTTCAGTCTGGAAACGGGTGACCGCTACCGTCGCAGGTTCGAATCCTACCTCGGGCATGAATGTGTGTGATGTCCTTAGGTTAGTTAGGTTTAAGTAGTTCTAAGTTCTAGGGGACTTATGACCACAGCAGTTGAGTCCCATAGTGCTCAGAGCCATTTTTGAACCATTTTTCCTAGGTGCACAAGAACTTCCTTTCAGAGCACAAGATGAAACAGAGGACAGTGATGTTCGGTGTAATTACGTTGAACTGTTACACTTAATGTCACAAAAATGAATGTTTTTCAAATCGCTTGGAGACTTCAATTGTTTTTCAAGGTATCTCAAGTGACATATAACATGACCTCATCAACTACATTGCTGAAGTCATTCGTACAGACTTTGCCGTCATGGCTGGGCAACTTAACGAGTTGCAAAATCTTGACTGACGCAAATACCCCTCAACTCTCTTCATAAATTGCTACACTACTGGCCATTAAAATTGCTACACCAGGAAGATGACGGGCTACAGACGCGAAATTTAACCGACAGGAAGAAGATGCTGTGATATGCAAGTGATTAGCTTTGCAGAAAATTCACACAAGATTGGCGTCGGTGGTGACACCCACAACGTGCTGACATGAGGAAAGTTTCCAACTGATTTCTCATACACAAACAGCAGTTGACCGGTGTTGCCTGGTGAAACGTTGTTGTGATGCCTCGTGTAAGGAGAAGAAATGCGTACCATCACGTTTCCGACTTTGATAAAGGTCGGATTATAGCCTATCGCGATTGCTGTTTATCGTATCGACAACGTTTGCAGCAGCATGGACTATCAGCTCGGAGACCATGGCTGCGGTCACCCTTGACGCTGTACTGTGTCCAAACTAAGCGCCTGCAACTCTCGCTTCCCGCGAAGCAGACCGGTACAGCGGGCCCCGGACCGAGTAGGGGTCAGCCTGGCCGGTCGTCCCGGAAACACAGACGCTTCCCAGAGACCACCAGAAGGCGTCCACGGCGCCGCAAGAGGTCGCTACAGCCGCGGACCTCTTTCCTTCCGCTCGACACGTGACTGCAAATAGAGGGGCCATATCCATGCGCCAAGCAGTATTTAGGCTGGCGCAGGAGCCTGGAGAGGCAGCGCATCTCCGGCGGTAATCCGAAAGGATGCCGCCCTTTGATTATGCCTTTCCGGTTCTAATCGAAGCGATAGGTATATTGCAGGTGCCAGCCAGCAGCCAGCAGCGGTCCCAGCCAGCAGCGGTCCCAGCCAGCAGCTACCAGCCACCAGCAGCAGCGGCGTCCCCACCGGCCAGCCGGCCGGGTCGCCCCCCGCCAGCAGCAGCAGAGTGGGGCTTTGGCCCCAGTCTCCTTCGTCCTTCATCGTTCTCCATCAATTTTACACTGTGTCTCTCGTTGCCTTGCCCATCCCTGGTTTGCTTCTTTGTCCTGTCCTACGTTTTTCCCCTTCTCATAATGTCAGCCCCCACCACCACCACTACTGACACCACCACTGCCATCATATACACATCCCCCTCCGCCGCCGCCACCACTATTACGTGGTGTGCCCCATCACTGCCCCCTCAGTCCATCCCCCCGCTCCTCACTCTCCCATCTCCCTCACTATTTGTCGCCCCATCCCCGGCTCCTCCCTCCCGCACCTCCTCTGATCCCTTCCCTCCACTCCCTCCCTCTGGTCCTTCCGTTTCCGCGGCCCCCGCTAGGGTGGTCGCCCGGAGGGCCACGGCCCATGCTCAACTCTCCCCTTCGCCTTCATCATCGCCGTCGCCTTCGCCATCGCCCTCACCATCTCTGGCGCCGACTCCAGCACCGGTACCTGCCACATCCCGCCACATTCCAGTCGCCCCCATCCCCAACACCTCCTCCACCGCCGTCAAGCGCCCCAGTGGCATCCCTGCCTCCTCTACACCCAAAAAGGCTCCGCCTCGTCCCCCTCCCCCAGCCCATGATGCCATGGATGTCTCCCTGCCTGTCCCTGCCCCCTCCCCCTCCTCCTCCTCCTCCCCCTCCTCCTACCACAACATCCTCTCTCGTCCAGAACCCTCCCTTCTTGAGGCCTGGAACCTAACCCTCTCCCTTCCCCAGAATTTTCCCGGTGCCCCCATGTCCCTCCTCACTCCTCGCCATGATTCGGTCCTCCTCTCATCCCCCAGCCCTACCCTCCACACAGATCTCCTTTCCCGCATCCCTGTCACCCGCTTTGGCCCTAATGCCTCCCTCACCTCTGCTCCTTCCCCGCCTCCCTCCTGCCAACCCCAACCCCACGTCGCCCACCGACCCTCACCGCCGTGATCACTTGGCTTAGTGGGTGCCCTTCTCTTCCAACAATGCTACCAAGTTGACCCTTCCCGTTCCCCTCCTCAGTCCCTCCGTTGCCAGTGGTGCTTGCGGTATAATGCACACGCAACCTCTGAGTGCCGCGAGGCCCCACCTGCCCGCACTGTAAGCAAGCCCCCTCCTACCACTCCTGAACTCAGCGTTCCTGTCCGCCCTCTGGACGCCCTCACCCCTCCCGGCAATTCCCTTCGCCCACCCCCTACCGCTGAGGACATCATCAGATTCCTCACCATCATCCTCCAAAACGTTCACCCATTCCAGCGCCCCCACACCCTCCAACAGATATCTCTTGCACCCGTTCTGTTTTCCACCTAAAAATGTATGCCACCTACTCCAACAACCAGGCCCATTTCACCTTCTCCCGTCTTGACACCCTTGTCTAAATCCCTGTCATGGCGCGATAGCACTGTATCCTTTTCACCAACATCCGCTCCCTTCCTGCCAACAAGAACCTCTTCCTGCACACTCTTGCCACCCACCGCGTGGATGCCTTCCTCCTTAATGAAACCTTCCTCCAATCCCACCACACCGTCCACACTTTGCCCTACCTCCTTCACTGCTCCGATAATCCCCTCCTGACTCCGCGTGGCAGAGTTGCCATTGGTCACCACTGCCAGATCCAAGTTCGGCTCCAACCTCTCCATCTTGACCCCACCGAACACCTGATCCTTAGTCTCTTCTTCCCCGGCCTTACTGTCACCTGCGCCACCATCTGTGTCCGCCCTAACGCCCCTATTCCCTTCGACTTCCTCTCCCACATTGACCATACCTTCTCTTCTTATGTGATCGCCACCGACCTCAACATCCATACTCGCTCCGCCGCCCAGTTACGGTGGTGGCATCGGTTCCTCTCCTCCCTTCAAGGCGACCTCATCCCCATTCCCCAGCACACCCATCCTGAATCCAACTCCACCCCCGATGTTATCATTTCCTCCCCTAACCTACTTGGCCATATAATGGTGGATGTCCTGGAGCCTATTGGTAGCGACCATCTCCCTGTCCTCCTCACTGTTTCAGACAGTCGTCGCCCCCACCCCGACCCTCGTAATGACCATCCCCCAAAGTACGTCCATGACTATTCCCGTGCCAACTGGAATACTTATCGGCATACCCTCTCCACCCAGGTCGATAGCCACCCCTTCACCTACCACCACCCTGACGATGTTACCCATGCCGCCTCCTTTCTCCAGCAGACCTTGTCTGAGGCCGTGGAGGCCCATGTCCCTACTGTCGCCCTCCAACCCCACCGTCCTACCTTACCCCCACAGGCCATCCTCCTCCTCTGTGAATCCCACCGTCTCTACCGTGCCTTCCTCCGCACGCGTGACCCGGACACACTACTACGCCACCGGCAACTCCAGCGACACATTCGAAATTTGCTCGCGGCTAAGAAACGCCGGGACTGGCGACAGACATGCACCCATTTAAATGCTGCCCTACCTATAAACTCGTCCAAATTCTGGTCAGTCTTCCGTCGCCTTACTGGAACTACACCCTCCCCCTACTATCCTCTTTTCCATGATGATAACCCCTTCCCTGACATCCTCAGTAAGGCCAATCACTTTGCCTCCTACCTCTCTGATATTTTTTCCATCCCCGATGATCCCCAGGTCGATTACTCCCTCTTCCCAGATGTCCACAATCGAACTGACACCTCTGTCCCTCCCCTTGCACCTGGTTTCCAGTACTTGGACAACATTGCACACACGGAACTCAGTGCCCCTACCACTACACAGGATCTCATTGCTACCCTCCGCACAAAATGCAACACCGCTCCTGGTCACGATCGTGTCACCTGCTGCCACCTTCGTGAAGCTCCGGTCTCTTTCCTCTCCACCCTGGCCAGGCTCTACAGTGTAGTCCTGTCCACCGGCTACTACCCCCACCTGTGGAAAACCTCCCATATCCTGATGTTCCTTAAACCTGGTAAACCGCCGTCCGCCGTCTCCTCCTACTGTCCCATCAGCCTTACCTTGGTCTTCAGCAAGGTCCTAGAATCCATCCTCAACCGACGCATCCACCAGCATCTCTGCCAGCACCGCCTCCTTCCCGTTAACCAGTATGGCTTTCGGCCGTCCTTCTCTTCCGATGACCTTCTCCTTCACCGCACTTATCTCCTTTCCGAGCAGTTAATTCCCGTCGCTTCGCAATCTTCCTCTCCCTGGACCTCGAACGAGCTTCTGACCGTGTATGGCATTCCGGTCCCCTCTTCAAGCTCCAAACCTTCGCCCATCACATTAACTACGTCCGTCTGATCGGCTCCTTTCTCTCCCACCGTCCTTCCTACGTCACCATCCATAACACGGATTCCTAGACCTTTTTTCCCTACACCGGTGTGCCCCAAGGTTCTGTCCTCTCCCCCCTTCTGTACCTTTCGTATACGGCGGACATGCCACCACCGTCACCCCCCATCCATTTTCTCCAGTTTGACGATGACACCGCCTTCCTTGGCCTCGCCCCCACCCTGCAGCGTTCCCAACACCTTCTCCAATCTCATCTTGACCGGTTCATCACTTGGTGTAACCAGTGGTTGCTCAAGGTCAATCCCTCCAAAACCCAGGCGATCATTGTAGGCAAAACCACCACTTCCTTCCGCCTCCTTGATTTCTATCTCACCATCTATGGCCGTCCTATCGCTCTCACCCCTTGGCGTCACCCTCGACAGTCGCCTCTCCTGGACCTCCCATCTCTGGACAATCCAAGCCAAGGCACGCTCCCGACTCCGTCTCCTCAAGCTCCTTTCTGGCCATACGTGGGATCTGAACCCCTCCACCATCCTCCACACCTATAAATCCCTCATCCGCCCTATCCTTGGTTACGCCTATCCAGCCTGGATCTCCGCCCCCCTACCTTTTATAAATCCCTTCAAATCCTTGAACGCCATGCTCTCCGCCTCGCCTATCGCATCCGTCTCCCCTCCACCACGCAGATCCTGTACGACCTCATTCTGTTCCCCCACCTCCTCCTTTTCCTTGAAAGGATACGGATGCTGTACACCTCCTGTAAACTCGATTCTCCTCACCCGCTTGTCTCACCCATATTCTCCCACCCCCGCACGCTGCCGCGCCTGTATTCCCACATCCCACCTGGTCTCCATCTCTCTGCCCTCCTTACCCTCTCCCAAGGTGGCTTCCGCCAGCTCCCACTCCCTGATGATGTCCTCCTCCCACCCATCTACCCCTCCTATCAACTTTGACCCTCCCCCCCCACTTAATGTGTCTTTTCCTTTAGGCACCCTCCCTCCCTTCTCTCTCCTTTTCCCCCCATCCCCTACCTCCACATCTCTTCCCCCGGGCTTCCCCTCCCCCTTCCTCAATTCCCCCTATCTCCCCTGCCCGTGGCATCTCTGCTATCCCCTCTCCCTCTCCCACCCACCCTCTTCCTCTCTTGGCAGGTCCCCGGACTCGTACACGCTCAGTGGACATTCGCGCGCTGGAGATCATTGCCATCAGTGTCTCGTGTGTGTGCCTTCGTTTTGTGTTTAGTGTTGTTTCGCCATCATACCACTACTGTTCACGTGTGCCGTCGCAGTCATCCGTGTTATGTGCGCCGTGTCAACAAGTGTTAGTGGTATTTCTCGTCCAGCGTGAACGGCTTCATGTTTATTGTTTTTCGTGTCTACAGTTTTTGCCCGCCGTTTTTATTGTATTATCTGTGCCACCTCTACGTCATATTATTGTACCACTCACGGCTCAAGAGCAGCGTAATATGCTGCTGGCAGCCCGCCTTGTATAAGGTGATTAAAATAACAATAAAGAAAAAAAAACCTGGAGAGGCAGTTCACGCCGAGCGAGCCCACTGGTGTCATCGCAGCCGCCGCGTCATCGTCCACCGCCGCCAGCGTACCGGAGCCGTCCTCGCAGGGCCTCTACTCGTCCTCGGACTCAGGTGACGGCAACTTGGACTCCGCGCAGCTCTTCACGAGACGCCCGTGGCTTGGTTTGGTGAAGTTGTAACAGACAATTTATGTTAGGAAGAATCTCTGATTTAGTTATTGGTAGGCTTGGAGGATCAGTCCTACCTCACGAATATTGTTATTTATTTTTTGAAGAAAGACTTTAGTTAAAATAAAAACTGTATAACTCACACTCTGAGATTTTCCTATCCGCGGACGACGGATATATTACGCTGCATCACAGACAGGAGCACCTGCGATTGTGTACTCAACGACGAACGTGCGTGCACGAATGGCAAAACGTCACTTTTTCGAATGAATCCAGGTTCTGTTTACAGCATCATGATGGCGGCATCCGTGTTTGGCGACATCGCGGTGAACGCACATTGGAAGCGTGTATTCGTCATCGCCATACTGGCGTATCACCCGGCGTGATGGTATGGGGTGCCACTGGTCACACGTCTCGGTCGCCTCTTGTTCGCATTGACGGCACTTTGAACAGTGGACGCTACATTTCAGGTGTAACAACCCGTGGCTCTACCCTTCATTCGATCCCTGCGAAACCCTACATTTCAGCAGGATAATGCACGACCGCATGTTGCAGGTCCTGTATGGGCCTTTCTGGACACAGAAAATGTTCGACTGCTGCCCTGGCCAGCACATTCTGCAGATCTCTCACCAATTGAAAACGTCTGGTCAATGTTGGTCGAGCAACTGGCTCGTCACAATACGCCAGTCACTACTTTTGATGAACTGTGGTATCGTGTTGAAGCTGCATGGGCAGCTGTACCTGTACACGCCATCCAAGCTCTGTTTGATTCAATGCCCAGGCGTATCAAGGCCTTTATTATGGCCAGAGGTGGTTGTTCTGGGTACTGATTTCTCGGGATGTATGCACCCAAAGTGCTTGAAAATGTAATCACATGTCAGTTCTAGAATAATATAGTTGTCCAATGAATACCCGTTTATCATCTGCATTCCTTTTTGGTGTAGCAATTTTAATGGCCAGTAGTGTATTTTCATAAACTGAATTTAGTAATGAAATACATTATTCAGTATTATGCTAGAGCATGATGCGACGCAATGACGGATAATCATAAACAATAACATAATAATAATAACAACAACAACTACAGTGCCGGCCTGGTTGGCTGGTGGCGGTTCTAGGCGCTACAGTCTGGAACCGCGTGACCGCTACGTTCGCAGGTTCGAATCCTGCCTCGGGCACGGATGTGTGTGATGTCCTTAGGTTAGTTAGGTTTAAGTAGTTCTAAGTTCTAGGGGACTGATGACCTCAGCAGTTAAGTCCCATAGTGTTTAATGCCATTTGAACCATAACACTTATAACAACTATACTGTTACTTGGGACATCGTAAAAAAATAACATAATAATTACAATAATAGTAATAGCAATGACAGTAATAATAATAATAAATATAAGACCAGTATTGTTACTTTTAACAATTTTTTAAAAGCGAGTACTGTTACGAATACGTGACGCCTCTCCTCTGTGACTTACAACATCCTCTATCGACTCACTGGCTAAAATGAGACTTTCTGGGGGTTAACAACAAGAGGGGGGCGGGGCTCTTACGCTATCACGTCTCAATTGCAGGTGCCATACATACTACGTCATCAATTATTTGGTGGTTGTGTTTCAGTCTCTCCCTTCTCTTGTCACTTTTTGCACTCTGTTGCACCCTGTAGTATCAAAATGTCTTAACAGATACCGCACTGTTTCTTCTTCTAGTCATAATTTACCACATATTCATCTCACCGTCGGTTCTTTAGGGAACATCCTCATTTCTTATCAGTCCACTTAATTAATGATTCTTTCTGTAATACCACATCCCAAATGCTTCCATTTTCACTTTTTTCTATTTCCCCATAGCCAACGATTCACTTCAGTTCTTAGCTGTATTTCTGAGTAAATCCTCAGACATATTTTCTTCAAATTAAGGTTTACGTTTGGTACGAGCAGATTTCTTTTGGCGAGGAATTATTTCTTTGGTTTCTTTGCTCCGTTCTTCTTGTATAATTCTACTTCCAAGGCAATACAATTATTCAACTTTTTATGATAAATTGTCCCTAATTACGATAAACTAATGTCGTTTTTGTTTCTACTCAATATATTCGTTATTCTTTGGTGTACTGCAAATCCATATTGTTTTCTCAGTACACTGTGCATTCCATTCCTCGTAAAGAGCCGTTCCTCGTCACTCTGCCAGAGAATAGGAATAGCCTCAACGAATCATTCCATCCATATCCTTTCACCCTATATTTTATTTCCGATTCTGAACCTTTCTTTTGCTACCTTTTTAACTAACTCGATATACATCTTAGACCGTGGACCAGAATGGATCTCTTCCTTACGCCGGTTGTAATCCGTACACTTCCACATCCACGCATATTATTGGTTCTTGTACATACTGTATACTACCCATCTTTCCCAGCGGCATACGTGTATCACTTACTGTAATCAAAACGCCATGCATCGCTTTGTAGCGTCCCACAGGTAGCTCTTTAATTGTCTTAACAATGTTAAGTGAACACTGCATCAGCCCTCGCCCTAAAGAGAAATCATTGGCGATACAGGGTACCTAATTTGGGTCCTTGGAGTGATGCTAAGAGACTATCAGCACTGAGCCTCGGATGCTGTCGCTATATTGACATGTATTAGACATAAACTGCTGAAGCAAAACGCGTTTTACAAACGGGTAGCTTCAGTGTCCACACAACGAACAATATCACTCGAAGATATAACTAAGGATCCGAGTTTGAACACATCGTTAGGAAATTTTGCCTAATGCATGTGTATTCCTGAATATGCCTTCGTCTGAGGATTGCGTTCGAGATTTGGCTTGTGGCTGTGTTGATGATGACAGCTGGCCAAGTGTAGCTTGTAAAGGAACTCGTAAATACTTATTGACATTTTTCCGTTATATTTATACATAAATACGTTTTTGTAGTGATGTACTGTGCAAAAATGCCCTTGTGAGTTGTATTTACCATAATGATTTACAGTACCAACACTGTTTCTAATCTCAGGCGCAGTTAACATTCTCACTCTGGGTGATGTATCTGACCAATGGCGGTCATTTCAGCAAGGAGTTGCAATCCGTGGCTTTAGACTAGTAGGTTCATATGGCAGCACAAAAAACTGGTAGTAGCTGAAATTTGAGGCGCCAGCCATCTTATGAAAGAGTGTGGAATCATCCTTTACGTACTCGGTGGTGAAAGAAGCAGATGGAACTCGTTAGGCGAAGAGTTTAATTAAAAGAGACATAGATATCAAACTGGGCAAATCATGAAAGCCGCAATTTTCTTTTAGAAATCCCTATAGCGCAACGCATAAGGACACATCGATATCTTAGCATGGATCTGTAACGTAGCCAGAGACTTCAATTTATAAATACTTCTGACATCCTCTTTACCGCCATCAACGCCGCTGGCGCTTGTGTATCTGAGGTTCAAAAAGACGGAACGAGTATTGTAGCAGTTTGTCGGCTCACTCAGAGGAATACCGAAAGCGATGTTGCCGAAATGTTAAGAGAAATAAAGTTTATGCTGCTGGACTCTTCAAAACTGAATGGATAATGTAGTAACCAAGTAATACACGAAACCGATCCAAGTAACACAAATAAAGTTTTATTCATAATCGTCTGAACAGTAACGGAAATAAGCCTCCAACCCACACGTAGTAAGACAGAGAACAACCGACGTGAGCGGTACAACTGGAAGAACATACAGAGCTTCAGTCAGCGCTGCTCCGCGCATATGTATGCACGAGTCGTCCGCATATGACGACGCACACGCCAGCCTCAGGCGGTCAACAGCGCCCGACCCGCGCTGATAGAGTTGGCGGCCGATTCGAGAACACACGTGAGGCGACACCACACAGGCTCAAATGGTTCAAAAATGGTTCAAATGGCTCTGAGCACTATGGGACTCAACTTCTGAGGTCATTAGTCCCCTAGAAATTAGAACTAGTTAAACCTAACTAACCTAAGGACATCACAAACATCCATGCCCGAGGCAGGATTCGAACCTGCGACCGTAGCGGTCTTGCGGTTCCAGACTGCAGCGCCTTTAACCGCACGGCCACTTCGGCCGGCTAAATGACTCTGAGCACTATGGGACTTAACTGCTGTGGTCATCAGTCCGCTAGAACTTAGAACTACTTAAACTTAACTAACCTAAGGACATCACACACATCCATGCCCGAGGCAGGATTCGAACATGCGACCGTAGCGGTCACGTGATTCCAGACTGTAGCGCCTAGAACCGCGCGGCCACTCCGGCTGGCACATCACACACGGCCACTAACACTCACACGCACTAGTAGCAGGAAACAACAAATAAGCTAGTGCACTGAGAAAAAGTTAAGATGTACCTCAAATACGTCTTCGGGGAGTAGATGATTCCAAGTTTCCGACGATTGTGTAAGTTACGACACTAGAAAGCGAGATTATTGAGCTCTTTAAGCATCTTATTAAGGTACTGTGACCATGGCATAATTCCAAAGTTTGTCAGGTTAGTACTATTTATAAAATCAAGTTCCATGAATTACATTTTAAGAAAGGCTGGTTCTGCTGTTAGAGAGAGGATTCAGTTTACCTGTCTGAAAAACTATATCGTATGCTACTGCAGATGTCTGTGGAGGTTCCTTACAACTCATGGACCTGGATAGATGGGCTAAATCTGGCTGCGTTCGTAAGGTGGCCACAGCAAGGCAGTTTTTAAAGTTTAACCAACTTAAGACGTCTTTGCAACAAGAAACGGTTATTTGACGCTCCATCACTAATATGCCTAGCAGAGATTTGGGCGACGCTGCATGATGATTTGTACACTGAAGAGCCAAACAAACTGGTACACCTGACTAATATCGTGTACGCCCCCCGCGAGCACGCAGAAGTGCCGCAACACGACGTGGCATGGGCCCGACAAATGTCTGAAGTAGTGCTGGAGGGAATTGACACCATGAATCTTGCAGGGCTGTCCATAAATTCGTAAGAGTACGAGAGGTGGAGCCCTCTTCTGAACACCACGTTCCAAGGCATCTCAGATATGCTCAATAATGTTCATGTCTGGGGAGTTTGGTGGTCAGCGGAAGTGTTTAAACTCAGAAGGGTGTTCCTGGAGACTCTTCGTAACAATTCTGAACTTGTGGGGTGTCACATTGTACTGCTGCAATTGTCCAAGTCTGTCGGAATGATGCACAGTGGACGGGAATGGATGCAGGTGATCAGACAGGCTGCTTTTATACGTGTCACCTGTCAGAGTCGTATCTTGACGTATCAGGTGTTCCATAACACTCCAGCTGCACACATCCCACACCATTACAGTCTCCATCATCCTGAACAGTCCCTTGCTGACATGTAGGGTCCAAGGATTCATGAGGTTGTCTCCATACCAGTACACGTCCATCCGCTCGATACTATTTGAAACGAGATTCATTCAACCAGGCAACATGTTTCCAGTCATCAACAGATCAATGTCGGTATTGACGGGCCCAGGGGAAGCATGAAGCTTTGTGTCGTGCAATTGTCAAGTGTACAAGAGTGGGTCCTCAGCTCTGAAAGCTCATATCGATGATGTTTCGTTGAATGGTTCGTACGCTGACACTTGTTGATAGCCCAGCGTTGAAATTGCAGCAATCTGCGGAAGTGTTGCTCTACTGTCACGTTGAACGATTCTCTTCAGTCGGCGTTGGTCCCGTTCTTGCAGGATCTTTCCCGGCCTCAGCGACGTCGTAGATTAGATGTTTTACCGGATTGCTGATATTTATAGTACACTCGTGAAATGATCGTACGGGAAAATCCCCACTTCATCGCTACCTCGGAGATGCTGTGTCCTATCGCTCGTGCGCCTACTGTAACACCACGTTTAAAGTCACTTAAGTTTGGATAACCTGCCACTGTAACAGCAGTAACCGATCAAACAATTGCCGCAGAAACTTGTTGTTTTATGGAGGCGTTGCCGACCGCAGCGCTGTATTCCGCCGTTTATATATCTCTATATTTGAATTATTTGAATATGCATGACTATACCAGTTTCCTTGGCGCTTCAGTGTAGATAAAGTATTGAACTTTGCAATCCTGTCAGTCCTCGTGTTTATCAGTGCTGTTGAAGAAGCTGTTCGGCCACTTTTCACGGATTTATTAGATGAAATAAGACGTGAAAATTGTTGGGCTGTTAGAAAAGCTAGCCGCGAGTAAGATATCTGTGGCGGAAAGACCTGTAATACGCATACTATGCCCGGATAGATAGTGCTTCTTCTACCTGATAAAGGCAATGATACTGTTTTAAGGTCTCGTGAAGACTGTCGTGATAAAATGTATAGTTTACCGAGTGGTTGCGCATATCGGAAGAAGACGCGACTAACAATGTGGTATGGAAGATCGATGCGCTTCTGAACGCCTCCCGCTTTCCGCTGAAAGCTGTGCGAAAGACTGAAAACAAATGGTGAGCTTCCTCCTACTGCTAATGGTTGTATGCCCCCGAGAGTGGCAACTCTAGGCGCTACAGTCTGGAACCGCGCGACCCCTACGGTCGCTGGTTCGAATCCTGCCTCAGGCATGGATGTGTGTGATGTCCTTAGGTTAGTTAGGTTTAAGTAGTTCTAAATTCTAGGGGACTGATGACCTCAGCAGTTAAATCCCATAGTGCTCAGAGACATTTTTCTGCTCCTTGCCAGCTCCAGCAGACTCCCATGGAGTAAGCGGTCTGATGACGACCTGAATAGTGGTAGAAACCGGTCAGCAGTAAATAAATAAATATCTTTATGCCGTTGGGATTGTTTTACTACAAAAAATTGTATTGCAGGTGTTTGTAAATAATCTAAATTCCATCCACAAAAAAATTTAATTCACAATCCAAATCCAAAGGGCGGGATGCATTCCATTTCTGGATGTTTTGGCTCGTCGCAAAGGTAGTGGTAGCCTGGAGTTCGCCGTTTATCGAAGGCGCCTCATGCAAACTTTGTAAGGTGGCAACGGCCTTGCACCTTACATGAGTCCATTGAACGTGGCACTTTAGGTTTTGTTGGAGTAATACTCTAAATTACGGTGTAGGAAATCTATGTGGAAACGCATCAGGACCCGAGAATTCCGCGATTTTGTAATTATAAGATTTTGCGGAAAGGCAGTACGCGAGACAGAGCTTGGCTACATCCCCGCCTAGCCGCCGAAGGCCACAGCCTAACGGTGTGAATGGTGAACTGGGGGATTTCTGTAATCCGTTTAGAGAGGCCACAGGGGTCGCCAACCTCTGAAGGACGTGCGGCTGCAGGTGTTAAAGTGTTTACCAAAACAGAGCAGTGGATAGCTGGACGGGCCTTCCTGTGCGTGCTCTCGCCTATGTCCCACTAATTTTACGCCTTCGAGTAACTGAAGTGGGGCAGGCCAGGAGTTCCGAATAACAAACTTTCAATGCAAGAATCTGTGTTCGCTGCGATGGGGAATCTTGCCGGGAAAATCTCGGGCAAGTGTTGGGAGTAACGTTAAGTAGTTGGATCATGTGCAATTGCTGTTTCCACAGATGTTTCACGGTACATTGGGGTGTAGTAGTTCTTCGTATTTTACGTTTTGTGTCGATGTCAGTTAGTCAGCCAAGTTATAAGAGATCGCGTTATGGACCAATTTTAACACAGTTCATTGCCAATGCCAGTCAGGAGGATAATTTGTAAATTGTTCATTATGTTTTATTCAGCATTGATCTGAATTTTATAATAAAATTATTGTGATTCAGTAGAGCCTTTACTTTCAGTAGTTGATCCTGACTTCACCCTTTTGCTTTATTTTATTTCTGTGCATGTGTTTGATGTCATTGAACACCCTAAGTGTTCGTGATCGTTCATGTTTGGAAGTAAAAACAGGCCTGATTTATCGTCAACGCTATCACCGCAGATTTATCAGGGGTGACAAGGCCACATCTAAATGTAGCGTTATTCATTTTTGCGTACAGTTCCACTCCCAATTTCTCTGTAAGTTGTTTGTCAGGGGCGAACACACGCAAAATATCGAACAAGCAACGGGTGGGGTGTTACAACTTATGTTTACTTGCAGTTAGTTTTCTCCATCCTTCTCACGTGATAAGTTTCCCGAGAACATTGTTGGACAGATCACACAGTTTTTTGACGAGAGCAATCAGCAGGATGATCTTCTCCCTTAAATGGAGTTTTCCTCGCTAATTGATACGCTACACTATGATTACATAAGGCTATTCGAACAAAACTTAAAGTTGACCAAAGGAACGAGGAAGACCGAGAAACCTTTAAATTCGAGCCGTAACCTGTCTTCAATAATTGGTCGAATCCTCACCAGACACAAAGTTAAAGTAATTTTTCGTCCTCCACTCTACACAGCAGTGTTTGGATTCCGTTAAAGATGAACTGATACCTCGTAAGGGTGTGGTTTACAAGACCATGGTGGGTGTGCCTTTTCGTACCTTTGTGCTTCGGAGAGACGACTTTCTTATTTTTGGGGAGGGGGGCACTTCATCAGTCTTATGACTGGGTCGGTATAGTCTGCCACTAATTCCGCCTCCTGTACCAAACTTTTCATCTCATAGAAGCACCTGAGTAGGGTGACAAGGTTCGTGCCAGTGCAATTTGCATTGTTGCCAAATTTATTCAAGATGGCGGCGATGACGTCATCCAAGATGGCGGCATGTAGACTTGGCAACATCGCATGACGTCATCCAAGGTGGCGGATTTTGGCGGGAGAATAGTGAAATTGTGCTACATCCACTAACCTAACCTCAAGAAAAAATGGCGGCAAGTTTGAATTTTGGCGGGGAAAATAGGCCAAACATGCTACGTCCACTAACCTAAGCCTTCAGAACGAAAAATGGCGGCAGTTTTGAATTTTGGCGGCAAAATAGACCAATTGTGCTACGTCCACTAACCTAAGCCTTCAGAAGAAAAAATGGCAGGAAGTTTGAATTCCAACAGGATAATGCATGCAAAAACTGTACTTGTCTTTGTTATTACTAATCATCGTTTATTAACATTGATTATCATTTATTATTATTATTTTATCATTTATTATTATTTATTATCATTTATTATTATTGACCTGCCTCCACTAGAAAATTCCCTCCAAAATCAAATTCCAACACAATAATGGCTGCAAAACCTTACTTTTGTTTATTATTATTCATTATCATTTATTAACATTCATTATCATTCATTTTCATTTATTATCATTCATTATCATTTATTGTAATTGATTATCATTTATTATTATAGGCCTACCTCCACTAGAAAATTGCGCCAAATTCAAATTCCAACACGATATTGTCTCGATAACTGTACTTCTATTTATTATTATCATTTATTATTTATTCAAGATGTCCGATTTTCTCGGTGAGAAAGCCATTTTCCTTACATCCATAACAAAAAGTTCAAATCCCAACACCATAATTGATCACACGTACGAACTTTCTCCCTCACTTATCTTTTTTCACTGGTAGCCTATCATAATTGCGTCAAATAATAAACTGATCTTATAGTAACGTAATTCAGGTCCTTTGATTTTGCAGGAGTGAAGGGACTGAAGACTTTATTTCAAGCAGTACGGTCATCACTTGTTCTCCAACACAGTAAGCACACAAATCTTTGATATCACAGTGCAGTCACCACAACGCCCGCGCTCCAACTGAATTAGATCAAATCCTCGCGCGTGGAGACACTGCCTACGCCTGTCATGTGAGCCGGCCAGCCACTAGGGCGGGGGGCGAGCCCAGCGCTCGCTCCCACGTCGTAATCATGTTTTCACTGGATACGCTGGAACTTGTCGAGTTTGACGTCACAGCGACCCCATGTCCGCTCACCACGTGTATTCGTCGCCTCCACACGTTTTCCGCCAAAATTGTCTGCCTTGAAGCTGAATCGCACAACGGTCGGCCGTTTCCCTGCAACACTTTCCGCGCCACGTTCAAACCTATCGATGCCGACCGCTCACCGTCCACCACGAGTCCCTGTGCGAGCGAGAACCCAGTGCTACACTTTTGGCGGCAAAGTTTGCTCAACAGTGGAATCCGCCATGACTATATAACAGTACGTTTGGACCGCATTAGAACGCCCGCTAATTGACTCGCTCTCGCGCGCGCGTAATAACTGTACAATCGCTGCGCCGCCGCCCCGCTTACGTCACACAGTCTCCATACACGCGACGGACATAGCCATCTGTAAATACCTCGAAAATGACTCTTTATTTCAGACATTACGGTCATGCATTTATTTTCACACTCACTTCTCCATGCTCACACAGCGAAACTCCAGAGCACAGCTGACTTACGCGCGGCCGGCTGAGCCCGCTCCATCGACAGCTCCCTGGCCGGCCGACGTCAAGCGAACAGCGGTGCCCGCACACCCTCATGGCAAGCGTGCCAGGTAGGCGGCGAGCGGCGTCTCAGAGCCCGACTACGTAAACATCTTTCCGCAACCACGAGCACTTAACGCTGGACACGATCGAACCTGTCGACCGCGTGCCAGACAAAGGATACATTTGGCGCCAGAGTTTGACCGAACGTGGAATCCACCAAGACCGTATAACAGCGCGTTTGCTCGTCGCGAGAACGCTCGCTAGTTCACTCTCACCACCCCGCTATATTAAATAATTGAATTTACAATTTCATATACATATGCAAACGTGTTCAACTCCCTAATATCAACTACATTTCGAGGACCAGACCGCCACCTCCTCCTCCTAGGAACCAGCGCCAAGTTTGAAATCCGCCAATAAACAAAGCTCACTTGCGCTTCCGCCACCAACCTAACAAAATTGTTTCAAACTAAGCCACCAGCACTCAACCTCTTCCTACACGTTTCTGGTAAACGGACTCACCCTGCACTAGTTCCATGGATGGAGGAACGAATTTACTTTATTTAGGAATGAAGTATATGTATCACACCGACATGTCCCACATCATACAGTCCTGCAAAACACTCCTACATAGCTAATTTATAATGATCTAGACACACGCTTGCTAATTGTAAACAGTTAAAAATAACTCATAGCACAGCCTACAGACATGCGACCCGATCGTAAATAATGCCAATAGCCAAACAACTGCTAATTTGCGGAATTAATTTCAGTGCATAGGCTGATGGAAGGAGGAACGAGTGTTCTTTATTTATTTGCGACATATCTTTTTGAAACTTTTACTTCTCATAGGTTTCGTTATGTAACGCTCACATAAGGCAGTTTTGGAACTCCAGTAGTGCACTACGCTTGGCAACACAATCACACCCATCAAGATATTCATTCCAATCCAGACCTGTAACTTCTCTACAGATAAATTTGTCCAGTTATTTGTCTACTCACTCACATTCTGACCAGATTGCCATTATTGCGCAAAAACAGCTCAGACTGCGCTGTGCTGCTCGGGGAAGTAAGTAAGGGCTGCACTCTATTTATTTGGAGCCCCTTTATTTATTCGTGGAGTATATTTGTCACAAAACACCCGCACTGATCCCACTGTGGTCATCTGACACAGGCCACAAACACGTAAACAACTCCTAATTTTACTGCACAATAGCAAACAACATTTAAATAATGCAGTACACAATATCAGCAGACGAGCTCTGTACTCTTAAATTCTCCAAATAAAGCACCGCACAGTGCACAGACATGCTTGCAAAATAGCGCAACAGACGCGCCCAAACACCACCAGCTGCCAAACCGACCAAAAGTCTCTGCTCGGCCTCCCCAAACATGACCTCAACACAGTCGCATTCGCACCTATCACCGGAGAAATTGATATCGCCTATGCGCCTTAGATTACGCTCCAAGGCAGGCCGCGCGCGCGTGCGGTCGGCAGGGAATGGGATTCCAGAGTCTCCAACCAAGTTCAGCTTCCGAGCGCTCGTGACAGCCGACACATGTGAAAGCTTTATTGTTCTTCTCACGTATACCGCCGGCACCTCAGGTCTGGACCTGCCTTCACGTCTATTCTCAGAATAGCTCATTTCTCATTGACACACTCGATTAACGCGGCCGGGAAAACATTTACTACTCGCATGCAGCCGAGATGGTGACGGAAAACCAATCACTCTGATCTGCGCTGCAGGCGCGTGTAATCATTCAGAACACTCTATTTATTTTTTTCGAACAGCTTATTTAACCATACAGTGTATCTATCACGCTATCACATGCCCTGGGCCATGTTGCACAGCCCACAGAGACGCACCCAATCATAATTTCAGTACACACTATAGCAAACTGCTACTAAATAATACATCACACGTATGCGTAGATACGCTCAGTACTCGTAAACTATCCAAATAATGCATAACAGAGCCTGCAGATCCACTCGCAAAATAACTCAGCAGACGTGCGCAGGTACCCCCCACTCTGCATCCTGCCCACAGGATCGTGAATTCACCCATCCGTCTGATTTCAGACCTCGCACAGCCCCTGCTCGGCTTCCGAAAGCGTGAGTTGGCGCGGTCAACTCGCTCGTCAGCGGTCAAAGCACACACATACGTCCGTCCAGGACCGCGATCCCGAGCCGCGACCACCGAACGCGGGTGAAAGTCAACTTTATATCAACGTAGCATAATTCCAAAACGCAGCCTCCATACGCTAGACACATCATAGCAGCACATGTCTTTAAATCGTATGACACTGTAGCAAACTGCTAATTGCTCCTCACACGACATTACACGGCCCTTTAACTAAACATAACTACACATCCCTGCTCTCGCCTCGTCACGTGACCAGCCATCTAAAAACCTTCTCAATATTATTCTTACTTTACAACATTTTTTTAAAAATAAGATCTAATTTACACCTCCCACCGCACCTAACCTCACACTCGTCCCACCATCAACATATGCAAACGTCTTCAACCCTAACTTGACACTCATATATCACCCCACAAACCATGCCCATCGATCAATTTACCATTCTCATCCCCTCTTTTCGAATTACAAGCATAGCCTCTATCTAAACACCAATCAACTCATCTTTCTCGCACTTTCAACAGTAAAATTAATTTTACACTAACCAGAAATACCAAACGCAATTAAAGAGTCAAACTTTTATACAGAGCATCAAGCACATACGACAATATTCAAAGCCTGGTCCATATTTACCACCTCCACCTTCAATTAAATATTATTACCGTTTCCACAACATTCTGTCAGCGCTCGATTTGTACCTATTTTTCCGCTCTTAACTGTTGTCACTAGCGGTCGAATATCACTATCTATAGATTGCATAAATTTCCACATAAAAAAAATCTCGCCCCGCCGTTTAGAGACTTCTATATCCGAAAACATTCAACTATCACTTGCTCTTATCTAATAACTCATTCATCAGGTCTGGGGGCAAGGTCATCCCTTTCTTTCTATCTTTCTTTCAGCAGCAGACAGCTATTTTTTTTTTTACAGTGGTAGCTAAACTGCCCCATCAACTTAACATCACCATTCGCGAAACATATCTTCAAATACGTAAACACACTTACTCAATTACACAGCAGTCCCGCTGAGGACATGACCTTCAATATTACAGTTCTTAATCCAATAACCACCGAAACAAGTACTAAATGCTCAAACTAATCCCATAGCGCCTTACAAAGCGAGTGTCCGAGCGCCACCGGCGGCATGTCAAAGCCACATAGCTGTCCATCTAAACAGCCGTCCACTCAGCCCCAGGACCAGAATGCTGAAGTGGGCTCTCCCTATACCTGCTCTCCAGCTATTGTCTAACGACATAGCTGTCCATCTAAACAGCCATCCACTCAGCCCCAGGACCAGAATGCTGAAGTGGGCTCTCCCTATACCTGCTCTCCAGCTATTGTCTAACAACATACAGTGCACAAATGGATTCCTGAATAGCGCAGATCTCTATCTCCCCCTTGCATCTCCAACAGGACATGTAAACAGTGTCCCCCCCCCTCCCCCAGCCAGCGAACCCGACGTCATTCACCCTTCGCTCACAATTTCCACTCGCATGTATAAAACCATATTCACTCCTGCCAAAACTCACTTGATAATAAAAAAGCATTCTCCCTTTCTAAGCATAGATGAGTATGCATTTATCTTCACCCATCCAATCTCTGCAATTTAAGTCAGAGAAAGACATATGTATTACCTTCTGCAACCTGTCTATAAACAGAATGATCTCAGTTACAACAACAGGACCTTGTTTTGACCATTCGCCGGAAATGTGCGCAATGTTGTACACCTCAAACTAGGTACAAGTACAACGGATCCTCAACAACCTATCATCTTTATCCTCTACCATCAAACAGTGAAAAAGTCACGAAGGCACCAATGCAATCCACCTCCAGCGCTGACAAACGGAATTCACAATACTCCCCCCCCCCCCCCCCCCCCCGAATAACTCAAAGTGCAACCATGCAAGAATTACTAACAGCTCACCAAATCCAACACCTCAAACTACAGATGCCTATATGAACAAGATCGTATTAAATATACACACACGCTGCTGAGACCTCTTTAAAGTTTGATCACCCATACTCTAAGCGAATGAGAAGCTGCCTCTGGCCCTTGTTCAAACGGTGTTTTCTAACACACTTTGGCACACTGCCGAGCATTTCGTCTTTCTGCTGCGACTTCGAAGTCATTGTCTGACACCACCGATCAACTGTAATATTATCCATCACAGCTGATATCGCGAAAAATTTTACAGTAAGTCCAACACTGACCAATCATGTGACAGACATTAACATGGACTGATGCGTGGCCTCTCACAGGAAACTATACCTTGCACCTTATAAATCATATTCTTACAGTCGATAGCATAACATTGAATGATTTTAAATGAAGGACACCCACAACACAAGGAAAATAGAAGAGCCTGCTGGCGTTGTAGCGACTTCCCTCGAAAGTGATTGACTACCTCCACATTTAAACTCATATGTCGCAGTGACCGAATAGTTTATAACTCTGCATTCCATTTCTAGTGATTGGTCATTTTTGCACACAAGTACAGGATCACCGTTTTCGGTGCTAGCAACCCTGGAAGTTGCGGTCCAACAACCAAAATTTCTCCCCCGACTCAAGCAAGCATTGTCAGTCAATCATTATGTCGTACCCAATGCACAGATGCGATGGATAAGACACCACCGATCTACTGTAATATTAGGCATCACAGCTGATATAGCGAAAAATTTTACAGTAAGTCCAACACTGGCCAATCATGTGACAGATTGTTTTCATAATTTCGGTATCATAGTTTGTAAGTAGGCTGTTTATGTTTTCTCTATGTAAGTAGGCTGTTTATGTTTTCTTATTGGCAACGTTACGTAGCGCTCAATATGAAAATCACTGGCTGTGCTGTGTGCAGTCTGTGGCTAGTTTGCATTGTTGTCTGCCATTGTAGTTTTGGGCAGCGGCAGCTGGATGTGAACAGCGCGTAGCGTTGCGCAGTTGGAGGTGAGCCGCCAGCAGTGGTGGATGTGGGGAGAGAGATGGCGGAGTTTTGTAATTTTTCATGAACTGCTATATTTATATATGATGATATCAAGGTAAATACATTGTTTGTTCTCTATTAATATCTTTGATTTGCTAACTATCCCTATCAGTAGTTAGTGCCTTCCATAGTTTGAATCTTTTATTTAGCTGGCAGTAGTGGCGCTCGCTGTATTGCAGTAGCTTGAGCAGCGAAGATTTTTGTGAGGTAAGTGATTTGTGAAAGGTATAGTTTAATGTTAGTCAGGGCCATTCTTTTGTAGGGAATTTTGAAAGTCAGATTGCGTTGCGCTAACAAAATATTGTGTGTCAGTTTAAGCACAGTCATGTATAAATTGTTCAAAGGGGACGTTTCATATGTCGACCCTTAGCCTAGGATACCTCACTGGAATCTTCTGATTTTTCTTGTAGTTTGTGTAATTGGTGTAGCTATTGTTTATTGCTAGCGCGTAATTATAGAGAGAATTTCCTTTGTAGTTGTAGTTTTTCATTGTTGTACAGTAAAACAGTTGTGGCATGCATGTAGATTTGCACCAAGTATTTCGCAGCTGCGCTGGCAATTAAGTAGACATTACTTCCATTGCTATGTTATTTTATTTTGCTCTTCAAATTGCGCTTTTCTGTGTTATCGTGTGAAATACTGTGACAATAATGGCGTGTGAAAAACGTAATACTAGGCTCCAAAGTAAACTGAGAAATGACAGTGAAGACGAAAGCAGTGTGTTAGCGCCGCAGAGAAATGAATTAACTAATGTTCAAAGTAGTAATTTGGTAATTGCGCATAGGGAAATGGAGCGGGCGGCAAACAATGGTGTAGACAGTGAAACAGGTAGTGAACAGGGAAGCGTTATCGATCGATTGGTCGGCAACAGCTCGCTTCAGGAATCGGGAATGACAGAACACAATATTGCAAATACTGCAGACTCAGGTTTTGGGTTCCCACCGTTTTCTCAAATGAGTCAAGACACATTTTCCACTTGTCAAAATGTGAATGTTGCCGGTGCAACTTCACTGCCGAAAAGCACTGAGGAACATGTTTCAGACACCAGTGCATTGTTATTACAATTAATGCAACAAATGGGACAAAAGCTTGAAAAGTTAGACACAATGGAACAACATCAGAGACAAACACAGCAACAGTTAGACACAATGGAACAAAATCAGAGACAAACACAGCAACAGTTAGACACAATGGAACAAAATCAGAGACAAACACAGCAAAAGCTTCAAAAGTTAGACACAGTGGAACAAAATCTTAAAAAGTTAGACTCATTGGAACAAACACTTGAACAAACACGTGAAGATTTAACTACTGAGTTACATAACATTGAATCGAAATGTCAAAAAGTCTGTAATGACGTAAAAACACAAATTTGTGAGCATTTTCAACCTATTTTTTCGCGGCATGAAAATGCATTACAGAATCACGAAGCAGCCATAAAAGAACTGCAAATTATTGTTCATGAAAATCATGAGACCTTGCAAGCTAAATTTGACTCAGTTGCATCTACCGATTCGGTTACACAACTTACAAAAACTCAGGAAAACTTGAAGGACACAGTAGATACTCTGAAACTTGGTTCAGAAAAACACACTGAAGAAATAAGTACACTATCGGAGAAAGTAGCCGAACTTTCGGATCAGGTCACTAACTTATCTACAAAGGTAGATGATGATCTGAATGACACAAGACCCGTAGCCTTCACTGACACAGAAGAGTATGAACAAATAAGAAAATTCAAACAAAATCAGAATCAAATTAATACACAACACCAAAGAGAAATCCGGGAAGTACAAGATCAGCTGACACAGGTAATACAAGAATTACGTATTTCAGAGGACACTCGCGCTCCAACACGGGAAGAGGGACTTAGAAATACGGAAAAGACGCAAAATAATAACACAGGGCATTTCGGAAGTTATGAAAGAAACTGGCAATGTGCACCGAATTTCGATATGGAACCGCCGACACGACGTAACAATGACCGATATGCTACTCGCCGACACGATGATTTTGACTATAAGCTGTTCATTACTACACGTAAATTCAAAACATTTAAGAATTCTGGCAACGACATTCATCCACAAGCATGGGTCCATCAATTCTCTCATTGTTTTCCTCCCAACTGGTCGTTGGAACACAGATTAGAATTTATGTGTGGCTACCTAGAGAATGAACCAGCTGTAAGAATGCGGTCGGTCATTCATGATTGCCACAGTGAAGGAGAATTTTACCATGCCTTCCTCTCAGCATATTGGTCTCAAGCCACACAAGACCGCGTAAAACATGGTATCATAATGATGAAACATTTCGAACAATCTGAATTCTCCAGTTTTGTGAAATATTTTGAAGACATGTTGCATAAGAATCACTATCTTTCAAACCCATACAGCCCCTCAGAACTCATCCGCATTTGCTTAATCAAATTACCTGAACATTTACGACATTTATTTTGGCAGGACGTTGCAAAGACTACATTGAAGCATTTCAGGGACTGTTACAAGAACTGGAAATTGACACAGACAATCGCGGAACGCGAAACCAGGAACACAACAATTACAGGTCACATCCGTCGCAATTCCGCGATGAAAGAAATAACTGGACGCGACAAGGCTATTCTCACAACGCAAATCGTGACCGAAACAGACACCACCCATATGACAACCACTGGCAGAGTAATTATAGTTACAGAGAAAGATCGCATTTCCGTAGTAATGACTATCACAGAGACAATCAGAGAAACAGACAATATGGGAACCAAAACAATTATTATCAAGGGAGGCAGAATAACTTCAGATGCAACGGTCCAGCGCGCAGTTACGATTCAGGGAGAAATTCTCCACCACTTAACCGACAAGAAAGAAACTACAGGAACTACCGACATGACGACAGACGATGTGATCGTAACGACAGACCTGAATTGCATCAGAACTGGCGGGATTTAAACAGTGCAGGGCCTTCTCGTCAGAGTGAATTTGTAGAAGTTAGGTCTTCTAATCCCAATAACGGCGCGCGCCAACAAAGAGACAGACAATGACTCGCACAGCAGGCAGCCGCGTGCGCCCGCTGGCTCCGAGAAAAATAACATAAGACGCTAACCTTGAGAAAAATTTTAGCACTCCTCACCGACGTATACCGCATGATAATTCCGTTCCAGTTGAAACTCTGAGTACTAGGAAGAGTAAAGGTTTACACCACATTTCACATGTAAAACCGTTTATTGAAAGATAATCTGCTTTTTAACTTTGTCTTTGCCATAAAACTTTTCACTTTACATTACTAGTATGCTTGTCAGACTTAAAAAACTGTTAACATGCAACAATGTTTGAAGTTAAATATCCAGTCTAGAACCTAGGGAACATTTTTAAACAGAAATTACGAATGCATTGTTATTGTGAACAGACGACACAGTGTTGTATTTGTACATTCTTGCTTGTTAGTTGCACAATTACGTAACGACTATCAGGGTTACATACTTAGGACACATACTGGTACTGCTAATGAGATTTTAATGCAACATTTTGGTTTACTTGAAAATACATTCTGGGTTTAAAGTACTTTCTGTGAGATACCAGACGACACAGTGGTTAGTTTATGTGACAGCTACACGATTTTTATCACGACGCTATTAATGAGTGACAATTTACAATGTTGCTTTTGCGGTGTATCTGTTTTATATCTGCACAGTTTTCTGAATTCTTCTGGAAAGAAAAACATGTTTTAGTAGTAACTTTTGTGGTATAGCAACAATGAGACAGCCTTTTTCGTGGCACAACATTACGTTACTGTACAGTACTTTCTTCATCACGCCAATAAGCATAATAACTACGATATCTATACGCAAAGCATTTCACTTTTGTTTATCATGAGGTAAGTACATTGGCTTTTGCAGAACTTAGCTTTCAGAGGAAAATAACTACCACACTTCCACAGAGATTATCTTACAACAAGATGCACATTTAGCGCTACAGGACACGCATTTCAGTGATCAATTTTATACTTAGAACATTTATTTTTAAAGATTTTTGAATTACAAAGAAAGTTTTCCGTGATATATTTCATTCTATTGCTGTAATCTATAACACCTGAGGATATAATTACATTAATCCTCAGGGGGGTACACGCCTACTTTGTGTACCATGTGTTTGGCAAGCACAAGGAACCCTAGCTAATATGGTATTTGCTTATACAACTTTACACATCGGTACCATATTTCTCTAACACACAAATTACACAGCTATCTGATCATGTAACTGAGAGATAAACTTTTTTTATTACATCAGTGACATATGTTTACGCAATTACAGAGTTGGATTACTTCACACTTACGAAATTGTATTTTGTCTGTACTGTGTGATCTGTTCATATTTTTTCGGAACCATTGTGATACTATGAGAGCTTTGAATGATATATTTGGTAAGGAGCATGATTTTAAAGTACGTTTGAGGTAGATGACACTATTGAAATGAGCAGAGAATTTTTTTAGGTTTTGAAATTATTGCAGAAAGCTACGACGTTTTTGAGATTTGACTGAGGTGTTATGATGTTATTATTACGACGACGATGTGTATTATGTTGTTGAGGAATGTTTATTATGCTACGTATTTCTCATGATGAAATATTGAAGAAGTGTCGACGAATATGTATATGTATAATGAGGTAAGGAATAATGAGTAGTGTTTAGGGACTCTGATTTATGAAAAGGATGTTGGAAACCAAGAAACGTACTTTAAGGGTTATGAAATGTGTGACTGTATCACAATGCTGACCAATATTTTTTTTGGACACTTATATTTATAGGGTTTTGTTTCTACAGATTTGCAACGCTAATTCTTGACCTGTGAAATATTTTTATATGAGACTGCCACTGTAGCGGAAACTGTTGTCGTAAATATTTCCGTAAGAAAATTAAGTGACCACCTGCACGTAATGCGTCGTGGGCACCCAGCTGTGTCAGACGCCTGGAGAAAAAGCCATTAGCGCGTGCCTTTCAGAGCACAGAAAAAAAAAGGGAGGCCATTATCCTGGCCATTGTCATTCCTTTAGAGAAAGCATCGCAAATCCGACATGCTGATTACTTGGAAACATATCGTACTTTCTGATATTTACTGAAATGCCTAATGAAATGACAAGAAATAGTTTGTCTACACACCTGACTATGACTACTGTCTTTCTAGATGAGAGATTTTTTTACTACTTATGAAATGTCACATGACTATTGAATTATATTTTTATGCTTTGGTTTGCGTAATTGCTTATTTCATTTGATATCTGGTTTCCAGCTGTGTTGCAGCATTGCTTTTATAAAATGAAATGCATTTGCTAATGTGAACACTTTCTGTCAACAGATCTATTAAATAATTATTTTATGATCCACATTCTTTAAAAAAAAGGAGCACTTGGAAAGGAAAGAACAATAAGAAGGAACTAGTAACAGTAACATGTAATTTTCTTTTCAAGTACATGGTAATATTTCTTTTTACAATCAGTTGTTGTGGTGCACCACTTTAATTACATAGACATTAAGATTTGATTATACATTTCCCTTATCTGCATTGTTGTTTTTACTGTAATATTTTTTCTGCTTCAGCTATGTCATGTTTACGTATAAGTTACTGCTGTTTGCCAGGCGTAATGTTACTGAACTTTAATTTGTGTTACTCTGCTAAGCCAATTTTACTACTCATTGATTTTTCATGTTGCTGCACATTGGCTCATATTAGTTGTAATTTTGCATTTTATCTGTTAATTTAGATTTGCTGCTGCTTGCTTTGCAAATTGGCATTTTTTTGTCATTGCTGTTTGTGATAATTTGTTATGTGATGCTGCATTGCCTCATCCCTTAGTTTACCATCTGAGCTCAGTAGATTTAAGTTAGCTTAAGAGTAGGTAGCCTCTAAGAGAATGAGTTGCGATGAATTGGAAGAAATGCATTGAAAAGTTATACAAAGAAAGTTACAGAAAACAGGTTTAGGTAGGATTTTCTTGGAAATAAATGTTGAGGTAAGAAATGTGTGAACATATAAATACAGAAAGCATGCTTAGATAGAATTTTTTTGGTGGAAACAAAGGATGAAATAAGAGGAAAGATATATGAAGTTTTGGGTTGGACTGCAGTACCAAATGTTACACTGAAAACGAACCCTGTCCTTTCCTATTGGTGTTATCCCACTATGTGTTTGTGTACCCTTGTGTATTTGTTTTCTTCCTGTCTCTGTGTACTGTTTCATAGAACTTTTTTCTCTTTTAATATTAAGCTACATTCACTACGATGAGGAATACTGTTATCCTCGAATATAATTGGCATTAATAATATGTTATTTACTTTGTAAAGATGTTTAGACATTATTTATTCTGTTTTGTGTTAATGCTCATGTGTGAAGTTGATGTTTCAAAAGTTATTCTGATCTTTTATGTATATACTCATGTCATAATTCCACTGATGTATATGTTTATTTCTATTCTTTTGTAAAGCCCCTATTACTACAAATGTTATCTGTATTATTATGTTTTTAATGATGTATTTTGTACCTTTGTTATTGTATTCTTATGTTATAAAATTGTAATTGTCGCCAGTTCATGATATTATTAACTTGTTAGTTACATTTCACTGCACACGTTTCTGTTGGTCATAGTATATGGACAATATGTGAGAAGTAGGGACTGATAGTGTTTGCACGTGTGTTAATGATTCAGCAAGGGACTGGATAACAGCATTGCTGGTTCTAAGGACAATTCCAAAAACTTTGTGAGTGCACAAGTGGTGGTTTATGGACTTGCTATATTCTCCGCAAGACTCTTTGATGGTGAATGTGCACCTGCACAATCGCAACAGATGGCTGCTGGCCATCTCTACAAGGACTGCAGTGGGTCACCTCAGGTGGCCCACCAATACCACAATCTCTACCAGGACTCCAGTGGGTCTGCTCTGTGATGACCTACCTACCAATATTCTTCAAAACTTCGAATGACACTGCTGTGGGTTTGCTCCATTGTGGCCCATTACCTGTCTGCATGTCGAGTCAGCACTGTCTTTCCGTTGGAAGGACAACACTACTTCTTCAAGACTGCATGGAAATCCACTACTTCTGTGTGCAATTTCTTTTACTAATGAGACTTTGTGAAAAAAAAACCCTGTAATTACTATTATGATGGATGATCTGGACTATCTTTATGGACTGTGAGAAAATTTTAGCTTCTGACCAACATTGTATCAATAAGTGTGTGCATTTGATTTCTTTGTTATTGTAATTATGAAAAATTGTATCAAATCATTATTGGCCACTGCTCAAAAAAAATTTGTAAAATTTTTTGTGGGGAGCATGGGGGCTATGTAAGTAGGCTGTTTATGTTTTCTCTATGTAAGTAGGCTGTTTATGTTTTCTTATTGGCAACGTTACGTAGCGCTCAATATGAAAATCACTGGCTGTGCTGTGTGCAGTCTGTGGCTAGTTTGCATTGTTGTCTGCCATTGTAGTGTTGGGCAGCGGCAGCTGGATGTGAACAGCGCGTAGCGTTGCGCAGTTGGAGGTGAGCCGCCAGCAGTGGTGGATGTGGGGAGAGAGATGGCGGAGTTTTGTAATTTTTCATGAACTGCTATATTTATATATGATGATATCAAGGTAAATACATTGTTTGTTCTCTATTAATATCTTTGATTTGCTAACTATCCCCATCAGTAGTTAGTGCCTTCCATAGTTTGAATCTTTTATTTAGCTGGCAGTAGTGGCGCTCGCTGTATTGCAGTAGCTTGAGCAGCGAAGATTTTTGTGAGGTAAGTGATTTGTGAAAGGTATAGTTTAATGTTAGTCAGGGCCATTCTTTTGTAGGGAATTTTGAAAGTCAGATTGCGTTGCGCTAACAAAATATTGTGTGTCAGTTTAAGCACAGTCATGTATAAATTGTTCAAAGGGGACGTTTCAAGTTAAACCATAAATCCTCTACTTTGCAAGTATCATTGCGACCTTTCATAGATGACTGCTCAGCACGTCCATTCACACTTAATTCTCGAACACATAAAGACGATCAAATTATACCAGACAACGCTATACATATTTCTAAGACCTCGCGCATAGTACTCGATCAATCTCTCTGCATATGGCGATCACAGAGCTATCTAGTCCTCTTACTTTAAAAGACCATCCTTACCTCGGCATTGACCTACCTACCCCGCAACATCGCTACCCAATTATTCCTCAACCGAGCAGATGAATACAGCTACACTCCACCTCTCTTGACTGAATAGAGCTTTCCTAGTCCTAACCCATCCAAGTGCATCACATTTCTCGAAATGGAACCAAGTCTTGGAGCCTAGCACACCATATCGATCTATGGTAACAGATCTCAAAGTGCTTTAATTTAATAGCATACAGTTAAGAAGAACAAGAACGGAGCGATATTTATGCACAACGTAGTTCGATAGATTTTTAAGCAAATTATCCAATCTATCATGTGTAAAGTATTGTTCTAGAGTCCATGATCGGTGCATCGAACGTTCCGGTAGGGGAGAGAGAGAGAGAGAGAGAGAGAGAGAGAGAGAGAGAACATAAACACCCACTCCTAAGACTAGAACGTCCAGCACTTAAAAACGGGCAATAACCTTAGAGCGCTTACTTTTCCGTCCTGTCAGACATACATCCTTCTCCCCGGTCACCGTACGCTGAGGTATCTCTATCCCAATCGTAAAACTTTTTCTTTCTATGATTCGAGCCCAATATAGCCCTGCGGACACGTCTAGTGCCCGATGATCACACCAGATCACGACTCAGAAATAATACTATTACTCCATCAGCTCTGTATAAAAAATGATAGTTATTAGCAGCCGGTACATCCTACAAGCAAACAGATACGTATAACAGCAGCGTCTAACATGTGAAAATTACAACTCATCCCGTCACCGACTCTGTAAACACCCGTCTGTCGGGTAAGTGTGCACACAATGATTATAGCCCCGCACAAATACCCACAGCTAACTTAGTTATTACGCTGAAGTCTCGATTTTACACCAAGCATGCGACAGGGTGGGGATCGCGTAAATCAAAGTGCGTTTAGAGCAGGGCCGGCCAAACGCTGCACAGTGTGCAGACGTGCGGAAGTGCTGCACATGTGCGCACATGTGCGACAGCGACATCTGTTATTAGACATGTGTCCTAAATGAACAGCGGCGGCTCCACTTCCCTGTTTATGTGTTACACGCAAGAGCTTGTTTGTGAAAGATTTTTCTCGGTGATGAAAATTAATAAATCAAGGTTTCGATCAAGCATAAGTGATGAAAATCTTCGCAACTGCATGCGTTTGTCAATGAGCCGTGCTTTTGCGCCCGATTTTAACTATATCATTTCTCATGACGAGTGATAAACGTGTTTGGATTTATTACTTTCATAATTAAAAATTGTTGTTTACTAATTGTGCATTATTGCCTCATTCTGCTCCATGTTACATTATTATCACGAAAATTGGTCATTAAACCGATTGTTCCAATGTATACTTACATCTAGGGGTTTTTATTAATGTGAGAAGGGCTACGCTCAGCTGAAGTCGATAAAACATAACATTCATCTAATTGTCGGTTATTATACAGATTTCAGACGGAGCTGATGAAAGATATAGCAATAATGGTATTGAAATAACAGGTGATCATCGAGAGGTCTGCGGTTATCATTCTGTTCAGAGGTCAGTCAGACAGAAATTATGTGGGTATAACTGAGGGCACCGAGAATTAGTTATAGGAAACCTAGCATTAGTTTAATGTTATTTGAAATCATGAATAAGGTTCGTTGGAAGTCACTAATTTTTTTTTCTTTATTGTTATTTTTAAACCTGTTTACAGGCAGGTCAGCAGCAGCATACTACGCCGCTCTTTGGCCTCAGAGAAACACAAAAGATACAAATGAAGACAATTACAGAAAAAATATGGTGGACATAGAAACGGAGAGAAACACTTTTTAAAATACATGGAGCCGTTCACGGGCGTAGAGTCCAAGATAATATTGGTTCAGACACCTGGACACATACACAGACGAAAATTGTCACACGTGAACGTAGGTGCACAAAACGAATAACACTGAACCACTTAAGCACAAAACGACGGCACACACAGAAACAGGAGGCGTTGATAACGGCGTGCGAATGTTCACTAACCGTGTACGAGTCCGGGGACCTGCCAAGAGAGGAGGAGGATGGGTGGGAGAGGGAGATGGGAGAGCAGAGAGGCCATGGGCAGGGGAGATAGTGGGAAGAGAGGAAGGGGGAGGGGAAATCCGGGGGAAGAGGGGTGGAGGAAGGGGATGGGGCAACAGGAAAGAGAAGGGAGGGAGGGTGCCTAAGGTAAAGGACGCAGGAAGTGGGGGGGTGGGAGGGTCAAAGTTGATAGGAGGGGTAGATGGAGTGGAGGAGGACATCATCAGGGAGGGGCAGCTGGCAGAAGCCACCTTGGGAGAGGGTAAGGAGGGTGGAGAGAAGGAGACCAGGCAGAATGTGGGAATACAGGCGCGGCATTGGGTGGGGGTGGGAGAGGATGGGCGAGACAAGCGGGTGAGGAAGATCGAGTTTGTGGGAGGTGTACAGGATCCATATCCTCTCAAGGAAAAGGAGGAGGTGGGGGAATGGAATGAGATCGTACAGGATCCGCATGGGGGATGGGAGACGGATGCGATAGGCGAGGTGGAGAGCATGTCGTTCCAAGATTTGAAGGGATTTATAAAAGGTAGGGTGGCAGAGATCCAGGCCAGATGGGCGTAACTAAGGATAGGGTGGATGAGGGATTTATAGGTGTGGAGGATGGTGGAGGAGTCCAGACCCCACGTACGGCCGGAAAGGAGCTTGAGGAGACGGAGTCGGGAGCGTGCCTTGGCTTGGATTGTCCGAAGATGATGCGTCCAGGAGAGGCGACGGTCGAGGGTGACGCCAAGGTACTTGAGTGTGGGGGTGAGGGCGATAGGACGGCCATAGATGGTGAGATAGAAATCAAGGAGGCGGAAGGAAGTGGTGGTTTTGCCTACAATGATCGCCTGGGTTTTGGAGGGATTGACGTTGAGCAACCACTGGTTGCACCAAGTGGTGAACTGGTCAAGATGGGATTGAAGGAGGTGTTGTGAGCGCTGCAGGGTGGGGCAAGGGCAGGGAAGGTGGTGTCATCGGCAAACTGGAGAAGGAGGACGAGGGGTGACGGCGGCGGCATGTCCGCCGTATACTAAAGGTACAGAAGGGGGGAGAGGATGGAGCCTTGGGGCAAACCGGTGGAGGGAAAAAAGGTGTAGGAATCCATGTTATGGATGGTGACGTAGGAAGGACAGTGGCAGAAAAAAGGAGCTGATGGGATGGACGTAGTTAATGGGAAGGGCGAAGGTTTGGAGCTTGAAGAGGAGACCGGAATGCCATACGCGGTCATAAGCATGTTCGAGGTCCAGAGAGAGGACGATTTCGGAGCGACGGGAATTAAGCTGTTCGGAAAGGAGATGAGTGAGGTGAAGGAGAAGGTCGTCGGAAGAGAAGGACGGCCGAAAGTCACACTGGGTAATGGGAAGGAGGCGGTGTTGGCGGAGATGCTGGTGGATGCGTCGGGTGAGGATAGATTCCAGGACCTTGCTGAAGACCGAGGTAAGGCTGATGGGACGGTCGGAGGAGACGGTGGACAGCGGTTTGCCAGGTTTAAGGAACATTAGGATATGGGAGGTTTCCCACAGGTCAGGGTAGTAACTGGTGGACAGGACTACATTGTAGAGCCTGGCCAGGGTGGAGAGGAAAGAGTCAGGAGCTTCACGAAGGTGACGGTAGATGATACGATCGTGACCAGGAGCGGTGCTGCGTTTTGTGCGGAGTGTAGCAATGAGATCCCATGTAGTGATAGGGGCATTGAGTTTCGTGTGAGCAATGTTGTCAAAGTACTGGAAACCAGGTGTGAGGGGAGGGACAGAGGTGTCAGTTTATCGCGGACATCCGGGGAAAGGGAGTAATCGAACTGGGGATCATTGGGGATGGAAAAGACATCAGAGAGGTAGGAGGCAAAGTGATTGGCCTTACTAAGGGTGTCAGGGACGGGGTGATCATCGTGGAGAAGAGGACAGTAGGGGGAGGGTTTAGTTCCAGTAAGGCGATGGAAGGCTGATCAGAACTTGGACGAGTTTATAGGTAGGGTAGCATTTAAACAGGTGCATGTCTGACGCCAGTCCCAGCGTTTCTTAGCCATAAGCAAATTACGAATGTGTTGCTGGACTTGCGAGTGGCATCGTAGTTTGTCCGGGTCACGTGTGCGGAGGTAGGCATGGTAGAGATGGCGGGATTCACGGAGAAGGAGGACGGCCTGTGGGGGTAAGGTAGGACAGTGGGGGTGGATAGCGACAGTAGGGATGTGGGCCTCTACGGCCTCAGACAAGGTCTGCTGGAGCAATGAGGCGGCATGGGTTACATCATGAGGGTGGTGGTAGGTGAAGGGGTGGCTATCGACCTGGGTGAAAAGGGTATCCCAGAAGGCATTCCAGTTGGCACGGGAATAGTCATGGACGTACTTTGGGGGAGGGTCATGGCGAGGGTCGGGGTGGGGGCAACGACTGTCTGAAACAGTGAGGAGGACTGGGAGATGGTACTTTGGGGGAGGGTCATGGCGAGGGTCGGGGCGGGAGTCGAAGGGAATAGGGACGTGAGGGCGGACATAGATGGTGGCGCAGGTGACAGTAAGGCCGGGGAAGAAGAGACTAAGGATCAGGTGTTCAGTGGGGTAAGTAAGGACTGGTTGGAGCCGAACAGGGATCTGGCGGTGGTGACCAATGGCAACTCAGCCACGGGCAATAGGGAGGGGATTATCGGAGCGGTGGAGGAGGTAGGGTGAAGTGTGGACGGTGTGGTGGGGTTGGAGGAAGGTTTCATTGTGGAGGAAGGCATCCACGCGGTGGGTGGCAAGGGTGTGCAGGAAGAGGTTCTTGTTGTCGGGGAGGAGAAGGTGAAATGGGCCTGGTTGTTGTAGTAGGTGGCGTACATTTTGAGTTGGAAAATGGAACGGGCGGTGAGGGATATCTGTTGGAGAGTGTGGGGGCACTGAAAAGGATGAACATTCTGAAGGACGATGGTGAGGAGTCTGATGATGTCCTCAGCGGTAGGGGGTGGGTGAAGGGAATTGCGGGAGGGGTGGGGGCGTCCAGAGGATGGACAGGGATGGTGAGTTCAGGAGAGGTTGGAGGGGGTCGGGGCTTACACTTTTGGGAGTAGGTGGGATGGGGGAGATTGCAGGTATTGCAGGAGGGAGGGGATTGAAGGTTAGGGCACTGCCGGAGGAAGTGCGCTTGCCAACAATGCGGGCAGTTGGGGTCCTCGCGGCACTCGGCTGTTGGGTGTGCGTTATAGCGCAGACACCTGTGGCAGTGCAAGGACTGAGGAGGGGAACGGGAGGGGTCAACCTTGTAGCGCTGGTTGAAGAGGAGGGCACCCTCCTTCAGGAGACGGTCAATGGAGGGGGCGTCCTCGGAGAAAACCCTCATTAGGCGGGTGGGGCCATCCGAGCTGAAAATGCGGCGGACCGCCTGCACCTCCAGCGTGGGATGCGCCTTGAGCTCCGCCAACACCTCCTCCTCCGTGATCGACGGACTGAGCCGAGTGATCACGGCAGTGAGGGTCGGCGGGCGATGCGGGAGTTGGGGTTGGCGGGTAGGAGATCGAGAAGGAGCAGGGGTGAGGGAGATGTTGGGGCCAAAACAGGTGATGGGGAGGTGGGAGAGGATGTCAGTATGGAGGGTTGGGCTGGGGGAGGAGATGAGAATGGAATCCCATCAGGGAGTGAGGAGAGAGATGGGGGCACCAGGGAAGTGTTGGCGGAGGAGGAGGGAGAGATTCCGGGCCTCAAGAAGGGAAGGATCGGGACGGGAGAGGAGGTATTTGTATAAAGAGGGGGGGAGGAGGAGGAGGAGGAGGAGGTGGAGGGAGTGGGGCCAGGCGGGGAGTCATCCATGGCATTGTGGGGGGGGGAGGAGGAGGGGGCGGGGCCTTTTTGGGAGCGGAGGAGGTGGTGGTGCCACTAGGGCGTTTAACGGCGGCAGAAGGGTGGGTGGTGATATGAGGGACAGGAGCTATAGGGAGGTGACGGGAAGGGGCAGGTCCCGGCGTGGACACAGCAGTCGGCGCTGGAGATGGTGATGGTGAAGGCGACGGCAACGGTGGTGGCGGTGACGGCGAAGGCGATGGGGAGAGTTGGGCATGGGCAGTCTCCCGACAGGCCACTACCCCAGCTGGAGCGGCAGTGACAGGCCGGGGGAGTGGGGGGAAAGAATCAGAGGGCGAGGACTGGGAGGAAGAAGCTGGAGAGGGGGCGACAAAGAACGAGGGCGAAGGGAGAGTGAGAAGAGGCGGGATGGAAAGAGGGGGGTGTGACGGGGCACACCATGTTATGGTGTTGCTGGCGGCGGAGGGGGAAGTATAAACGATAGCTGTGGTAGTAGTGGTGGTGAGGGCTGATATGACGACAGGGAGAAACAAAAACGCACAAGACTAAAAAGAAAGGACAAAAACTGGGGACAGACGAAGATGAAGAAAGACAAAGACGGAGGAGGATGAAGACGGACGAAGACCAGAGTCCCACGCTGCTGGCGCTGGCGCTCACGCTGGCGCTGACGGCGACGGCGACGGCGACGGCGGGTGGCAGGAACGCTGCAGCTGCTGCTGCTGCTGCTGCTGCCGCGGACGGAGCTGGGGCGGCTGCTGCTGCTGCTGCTGCTGCTGGGCTGGCTGGCTGGCTGGCTGGACCGTCGCCGCCGCCGCCGCCGCCGCGGCTGCAGGAGGACTGGCTGGCTGCCGCTGGGTGGACCGCTGCTGCTGGCCGGGACCGGGACCGCTGCTGCTGCTGCTGCTGCTGCTGCTGCTGGCTGGCTGGCTGGCTGGCTGGCTGGCTGGCACCTGAAAAACCTAGCACTTCGATTAGTGCTGGAATGGCACAATCGAAGGGCGGTAACCTTGCGGAGTACCGCCGGAGATGGTAGAAGTCGCTAAGTGCTCTCTTTCTTAAATACTAGATCAAAAACATTACGCGTATTTACGTGCCGTCAGTCAAGCTGCCTTAATAAAAACCCACGGTTGTTAACTGTATTGCTTGTCTTACTGGGTTAAACTGCTAACATAAAAGTAGACGTCTCAATGAGCAGACTATGACAATAATGTTTAATACGCGAAATACCTTCCCATGGTTGGCTTGCAAGCTGTGGAAAGAGCACTAGAATTCGCCGGTACAGAGTATCCCAGCAAGTGGATAAAGCGACATCTATGCGTAGAAACATGCACTACATGAACGCTGACGGCTGCGGCGTGCACGCTGTGACCTGGAAGTTGCACATGTGCAGGAGCAGCGCACTCGTGCAGAATTTCTGGCCGGCCCTGGTTTAGAGGATTGTGTCAACTTTCATCACACATGAGATGGAAGTCCTCTGATGACAGACGGGGTTCACCATTACCGATCGCAAGTAGACAGCGCTTTAAACCACATACCGAACACGTACCCGCATACGACTAGAACGCTGGCTATATCACGTGACTAAAGCATCCAAATAGAATACTTGAAAAAAAATCTACCTTCAGCAACTTGTCCTTCTCTAGAATAAATGAGTCAACGTTTGAATCGTACCTAGTTGCAGTTCTGTGTCAATCGATCATCCCATACACCCTCTGTTATCATTTAACACAGATGTGAGTAAGTTTAGACGCGAATGATTCTCTGTCCTCCTGAAAAGCATCAAATACAGTATTCAACTGGCGTATATCACTGCCACCTCAGTAGCCATACACTCTAATACGAAATCAATGAGAAAAAATTGACTGCCTTCCTTATTCGGCTCGCTTCGACGTCATTGTTTTCCTGCATTCCTCTTGTTGCCGCATACTTGACACCATGTACAAATTCCCCCCTGCGAACCAGAAGATAAGCAAGTACGTTCTCATTTTTCGCATTTGTTTCGATTTTATGTCAGATCCATAAATGCGACCGCGACATAAGTTATCGTTATGTGTTCTAAAATTTCCTCTAAATGTAACCAAGGCGTATCCAGTCACCTCCACATCGGAGAGCGCTTACTCTGTTTTCTGTATCTCTATGTACATGCACGCCTCGCGATTGTACAGTTATTACGCGCGCGCGAGAGCGAGTCAATTAGCAGGAGTTTTAGTGCGGTCCAAATGTGCTGTCATATAGTCATGGAGGATTCCACTGTCGAGCAATCTTTGCCGCCAAAAGTGTAGCACTGCGTTCTCGCTCGCACAGGGACACGTGGTGGACGGTGAGCGGTCGGCATCGACAGATTTGAACGTGGCGCCGAAAGTGTTGCAGGGAAACGGCCGACCGTTGTGCGATTCAGCTCCGAGGCAGACAATTTTGGCGGGAAACGTGTGGAGGCGACGAATACACGTCGTGAGCGGACAAGGGGCCGCTGTGACGTCAAAATCGACAAGTTCCAGCGTGTCCAGCGAAAACATGTTTACGACGTGGGAGCGATCGCTGGGCTCGCCCCCGCGCTAGTGGCCGGCTGCCTCACGTTACAGGCGTAGGCAGTGTCTCCGCGCGCTGGCCAGGGGGTGGCGAGGATTTGAACTAATTCAGTTGGACTGCGGACATCGTCGTGACTGCACTGCGATATCAAAGATGTGTGTGGTGACTGTGTTGGAGAACAAGTGATGACCGTACTGCTTGAAATAAAGTCTTCAGAACCTTCCCCCCTGCAAAATCAAAGGACGTGAATTACGTTACTATAAGAGCAGTTTATTATTTGACGCGATTATGGTAGGCTACCAGTGAAAAAAGATAAGTGAGGGAGAAAGTTCGTACGTGTGATCAATTATGGTGTTGGGATTTGAACTTGTGATAGATTTTTGTTATGGATGTAAGGAAAATGGTTTTCTCACCGAAAAAATCGGACACCTTGAATAAATAATAAATGATAATAATAAATAGAAGTACAGTTATCGAGACAATATCGTGTTGGAATTTGAATTTGGCGCAATTTTCTAGTGGAGGTAGGCCTATAATAATAAATGATAATGATTCAAAATGGTTCAAATGGCTCTGAGCACTATGGGACTTAACATCTATGGTCATCAGTCCCCTAGAACTTAGAACTACTTAAACCTAACTAACCTAAGGACATCATACAACACCCAGTCATCACAAGGCAGAGAAAATCCCTGACCCCGCCGGCTATCGAACCCGGGAACCCGGGCACGTGAAGTGAGAATGCTACCGCACAACCACGAGTGGCGGACAAATGATAATGAATGATAATAAATGATAATGAATGATAATAAATGACAATGAATGATAATGAATGTTAATTAATGATAATGAATAATAATAAACAAAGGTAAGGTTTTGCAGCCATTATCGTGTTGGAATTTGATTTTGGAGGGAATTTTCTAGTGGAGGCAGGCCAATAATAATAAATGATAATAAATAATAATGATAAATAATAATAATAAATGATAATCAATGTTAATAAATGATAATCAATAATAATAAAGACAAGTACAGTTTTTGCATGCATTATCCTGTCGAAATTCAAACTTCCTGCCATTTTTTCTTCTGCAGGCTTAGGTTAGTGGACGTAGCACAATTGGTCTATTTTGCCGCCAAAATTCAAAACTGCCGCCATTTTTCGTTCTGGAGGCTTAGGTTAGTGGACGTAGCACAATTGCCCTATTTTCCCCGCCAAAATTCCAACTTCCCGCCATTTTTTCTTGAGGTTAGATTAGTGGACGTAGCACAATTGGACTATTGGTTCAAAATGGTTCAAATGGCTCTGAGCACTATGGGACTCAACTGCTGTGGTCATCAGTCCCCTAGAACTTAGAACTACTTAAACCTAACTAACCTAAGGACAGCACACACACCCATGCCCAAGGCAGGATTCGAACCTGCGACCGTAGCAGCAGCGCGGCTCCGGACTGGAGCACCTAGAACCGCGCGGCCACCGCGGCCGGCCAATTGGAATATTCTCCCGCCAAAATCCGCCATCTTGGATGACGTCATGCGATGTTGCCAAGTCTACATGCCGCCATCTTGGATGACGTCATCGCCGCCATCTTGAATAAATTTGGCAACAATGCAACGTGTGCTGGCACGAACCTTGTCCCCCTACTCACCCGCAATCTATGTCCTCGATTATTTTGACATAGATGAACTGTTTTTCCATATCGACAAGTTCTATGAATGTGTATTGCTTTTCCCTCACACTTGTCAGCTCTTACAATTTCGGAATTGTGTACGTGATAGTCACTACAATTTTTCTGGGTTTGTGACTGCATTGTCAATACATGAAACTACAGACGTTTCGGTCACTGTTGCAAGGGTGTTTTTGTTTAGTGCTGAATGAGAAAACTTTCTTTCTTATATGCTTGTAGACGTGGCTGTTATTTAATTCTAATAGGCTGTTATGGATGAAGGGCAGGGATGTTATAAATTCTTCATTGGTGTCCATATTGTTTCTTTTCATTGGTGGAAACCCGACGTTTTGATTGGTGTTTGCATTGCTGCTTGTGATTGGTGGAAATCGGTGAATGGAACACCAGGCTGCAGTTGTGGCTCGGCATTGTTTTCCTGCTTTCTAGCGCCGGCTGAGGCGGGCCATTACTCTACGTACCTGCGGCCGCTGCAGCCTCTCACTCTTCACGTGAGCTGTCGTCCCATACTGCTGTTATTGCTCGCAGCGAAGACATCGGAAGTCGGTACCCGTCTTCTCTGTTCATATTGGTGGGTTGCTTGGCTATTTCTACTGCCTCCCAAATCTTCCTCCTGAAAGTAGGAGGATGTTTCGCCAGTACGCGAGCTTCAACAATGTCAGACTGTCTGCCGCACCCATCTTGTGTTCTGCCACCGCTGACTTGGTGTGTTGTCTTAGTCGGATATATCTTTCGTGTTCCGATATCCGTGGTCTGATGGGTGGCCCCGTCTTGCCTACATATTCACACCTGATTTCGTAAACTCCAGCAGCATATAGTTTGTCAACTGCATCTTTCGGTGTGCGAAGAACATTTTTATTCTGCTGCTGCTTCGGAAAATCGGCTTGATGCCTGCACGGCGGAGAATTTTGCCCACCCGTTCAGTGACGTCTTGAACATATGGTAATAGAGCGATGTTTTGTGCTTCCTTCTGCTCTCCTTTATTGCCTTCTTTCTTTGTCGCCGTAGTTTCATCTAATGGTTTCATCCCATAACCATTGGCACTAAAAATGGACTTGAGGTTTTGCAGTTCACCCTTAGGATGTTCCTTATCGCTGATCCTGCGAACACTATGGGTTAAAGTGTGCAGGGTGGATTTCTTCGGCGTAGGGTGTTGATGACAAGAGGCATGTAGGTACTTGTCAGTACTGTTTGGATTCCTATACACTCTATGGCCCAGTTTACCATCAGGCTTTCTGTAAACTTCCACATCTGTAAACTTCCACATCGAGGAAAGACAGCAACCCATTCTTTTCTATCTCCATAGTGAATTTGATTTTACTGTGCTGCTGGCTGAGATGTTGTGGAAATTTCGTAGCTCTTCCTCCCCATGTGGCCAGATAATAAATGGTATCGTCAACATACCGTAGACAACACTCAGGGCGTAATGATACGGACTGGAGCGCTGTTTCTTCAAAGCTTCCATGAAGATGTCTGCTGCAATAGGCGAGAGAGGGAAGCCCATAGCTGCACCATTTGTCTGTTCATAGAATTCCCCTTTCCGCCTGAAACAGGTGGTCGTTAAACAGTGGCGCACTAGCAGATATCGGGTGCCACGCGTTCCCCTTGGATGTTCATGGTGTCTTGTACTGGTACATTCGTGAATGATGACATCACGTCGAAGCAAATCATCATGTCTGTGGCCGAGATACACTTTTCTTTTAAAAGTTCTACAAAATGGGTGGAGTCCTTAACATACGAATCTGTGTGGCTATGTGACCGCCACAGTACGTTGAATATGGCCATGAAAGGTTACCCCTTTCACACTGGCCAAACCCATACATACTTCGTCTTCTGCAGATTGATAATACTGCTCGCCACTGTAGCGTACTGTTGAAGCCATCGCAGTCTCTTCTGTATGCCATCCCCTGACCTGGCAAGGAACACGACATCTTCGCCAAAGCCGCAACATCGGAACCTCGCGGTCCGTAATCAAGCGGCTTCCAAGCGTCTTCGAATGGTTCAAATGGATCTGAGCACTATGGGACTTAACTGCTGTGGTCATCAGTCCCCTAGAACTTAGGACTACTTAAATCTAACAAACCTGAGGACAGACATCACACACATCCATGCCCGAGGCAGGATTCGATCCTGCGACCGTAGCGGTCACGCGGCTCCAGACTGTAGCGCCTAGAACCGCTCGGCCACTCCGGCCGGCTGTCTTCGAATGCCATGCAGCGCTGGCTCGAGAGCTTCTGAAAATAGAATGGTGGACAAGCGGTACCCTTGCCTCACGGAATGCTTGATAGAAATATTGAGTTCTGATGGATAACCGTTCACAATTACCTTCAAATGTGCTCCATTACCACATGCAGAAAATTAGGATCGCCGCGATCGAATACGTGGTCGAAATCCGCTGCAACAAGGGCGCCCCGGAGACTGCAGGCCGACATCAGTGCGATCATGTCCCTACACGATACCAAGGCCGTGTGAACATTCCTGTTTCCACCAAGGTACGTTTGATCGGCATCTATTGCATCCTTGACTGTGGAGTGCAGACGGGTACGGAGGATGCGTGTAAAAGAGCTTATAGTCGGCGTTTAAGCAAGTGAGGGGTCTATACTCCTGCGGGCGCTGCCCACAGCCAGGTTTGGGCACAGAGATCATGACGCCTTCGGTGAGCGTCGTAAGTTCGTTATGAGACTGGAGAAGGAGCGGCAAAACTCAATAGGGAACCCATTAGGGCCAGGTGATTTTCTTCAACGCACCACTCGTCAAACCCACATCCAGTTTGTCCCTGGTAACGTCTGCCAGACGCATGTCGTCATCCTGCACAGTCCTGGTGGCTTGCATGTCGTGGAGCACGTCTGCCAATCCCACGTCCCTTCTTGGGCCCTCGGCATAGAAGTTGTGCTAGTACGGGGTGAACACTCGGGCAATATCTGTTTCTGTCATAAAATGCCTTCCCTCCGCTTTTTTGACTGTTGCAATGAGCGTGCGTTTGCGCTGACGTCTTTCTCGTATTATGTAATATAGCAATGTTCGCTCGCCATGAAGACCGTCTCGTATTCTCGGACGGACTCTGACACCTTCCAATCGCACCGCAATGAGTTAGAGCAAGCGGGCTTTGATGCGTTGGACAGCACGTTGACGGTCTGGTGACGGGCTTACATTACCCGTTCCCTCAATGCCGTTTAAGCAATTTCTGAAGTCATCCGATGCCAACCAGACTTATCTCCGTCATAGCCGATAAATGCCCCGCGTATGGCAGGTTTAACACGACTGATCCACCACAGCAGTGTGAAAATGTAAGCTCCTTGGCGCCGTTGGGAGCGACGACAAGTGTCCTCAATCTCACGGCGACAGGCCTCATCGCAGAAGTGGGAAACATCCACTACTATGTCTTTTCTGTTGTCGAGGCAAGGTATCGGCGAATATCTCAGCGCCAACTGTAGCCTACGTAAACTCCTGCCCGCGTGGCTGGTAAGGTACGTAGACCTGCGGTTGTCGCCGTGTTGTAGGCACCAGATGTCTTGCAGCGCGAGGTCCCATACCACTGCTTGCAGAGCTTGGCAGCGGACGAAGTGCGCATATTGGCCATCGGGGCACAGAACGCAGTTGAAATCACCGTCCCCTAAGTAATGCTCCGCATTTCCTTGAAACAACGAGGTCACCTCCTCGGAGTAGAAGACGTCCCTTTCTAGCCGCTTCGACGAACATGATGACGTATAAGCGTTCACCAAACGTACTGCACCGACCGTCAGCGCGACGCCACGCACCGGCGGAAGGTCGGTCACGTCCGATGCCTGAGTCACTTCCCTTAACAGTATGGCCGTACCACCACTACCGTCGCCAGCCGATAAACTAGACACGTCCTAACCGTAAAAGTGTAATCTTATGTCACGTTGCACCTCTTGGAGGAAACAATACGCGTCTCCACCCCCCCGTAGCGTATCCTTTAACATTTGTACCTTTACCAGGGTGCAAATTCTGTTGATGTTAACAGTACCTATGCGGTATACTTGTGACATCGCAATTAATTATGTGGGCTAGGAATCGTCGCGACATCGCCGTGACCGTGGTCTAATTGTCGTCCCGTTAACCGGCGGCCGTCACGCAAGTTAATGGTTACCTTTTGTGCGGGGCCCGTCTGACTAAGCGTCGGGAAGGGGCATCGGTTGACCATGTGTCTCGTGCATCACATTGTTCAACTCGACATCATTAGCCCAGTCTCCCACTTATTACTGTGGGACGTGCTCTGTCCGTTGGCGTGCGCTGATAGGACAATCCAGCGTGTGGTTCTACCAGCGTACAGCTATCTGTGTGCCACATTTTACTAGATTATGTTTTGTTTTCCGACTACGGGATAGCAGAAATTTAGCCGTCAGATCTACCCCCTACTATAAGGGACGACCAAACGAATGTGGTGCGCCGGCCGGACTGGCCGTGCGGTTCTAGGCGCTACAGTCTGGAGCCGGACGACCGCTACGGTCGCAGGTTCGAATCCTGCCTCGGGCATGGATGTGTGTGATGTCCTTAGGTTAGTTAGGTTTAATTAGTTCAAAGTTCTAGGCGACTCATGACCTCAGAAGTTAAGTCGCATAGTGCTCAGAGCCATTTTTGAATGTGGTGCGGTTTTTAAGGTTTCGTGATGTGTCCAATTTGTTTCCGAAAATTTTAGGGACATGTTTTTAATGTGTGACTGATTCACACATCGTTTTTTGCAAGTGGTCGGCCACTTACATTTCCCTGTGTTTTCTTTTTAGATCTCTAGTGGTTGTACATCTATTTTATTCCCAGTAGTAGCATCTCCCATTCTTTCTCAGTTGTCTTTAGGCGTGTGAGATAGACTGATTGTGTGACTCAACGCAAGTGTGGTGGAAGTGAGTGAATGCGTGTCGTTTTACAGATCCTTCCTCACTGTGTGATAGAATTTTAGAGATTTTGTCCACATTCGTTTGTTTTAATGAGTGTAAGGGCGCTGATAACCTCTCCGCTGAGCGACCGTAAGCTTCAAACACACACACACACACACACACACACACACACACAAAAACAAGTACCTGTACTAGTCCCCTCAATCGTGGGGACATCCTGTTGCGTAGTAGCATCCACCTCGTCGCCATGCATTTGGGGCTCCAAGTCGGCCTGTGGCAGCTGTGTGACGGAAGAGGGTGCATCTAATCCAGCTGGTAGAGACGTGTGACGTGTTGGAGTCGTCCTCGTCCTCTGGCAGCGCTCCATCTAGACCACGATTCGTACAGTTCATGAAAGATGAACTGAACGTCGTAGGTACACGTGGCTCTTAGAGGGCAATGAATCTTCCAAAGCAGAGCACTGCATCGACACCGATTACTCTATGTAATATGGAAACGTCGAAATTATAACATCGACTTCATCTTTTCGGAACTGGATGGCGAAAGAAGCAGCTGACATTCATTTGGCGAAGAATATGATTCACACAGATAGTAGTTTAAATCTGGAGAAATCATGAAATCCACCGTTTTGTTCAGTAATCTCGCAAAGACATCGCTACTATGCAGCTCATAATGATACATCCATATCTGAGCGTGGATCGAACTCGTACCAACAGGTTCAATTTATGCATCCTCTTTGCCACTAATCATTGTTCCAGGGACTTGTGTACCTGTGATTTAAAAACACGGAGCGAGTACCGTAGCATGAGTCTACCGGCTCTCTCTGAAGATGGCCGAAATATTGAAAAAATATAATTTATGCAACTGCACCCCTGAATTTTAATGGGTTAGTTATTTTGCCCTCGAATCATTAAGATACAGGTTACAGTTTGTACAGCAGTGCTAATAAAAGTAAAGCACATTTTTAATTTTGATAGTAACTGAAGGAGCTACGCCTTGTTGACATTCAGAACAAAATATGCACACTTTACAGACACACAAGATAATCTGCTACGTGTCATTTCTGTGGTTTCAGATATGGAATAGGTGCTAAAAGTGCGGCGAAATGTCACAGCATTTCGGTCTATGACTTTGTGGTTACACGGCACTGTCAACAGTTGTACTTCGTTAATTTGTTTCATCTACAGAAACCACGAAAGTAACAGAAGGATCAGTAACTGGTTCTTAATAAGACTTTTTCGGCCATGAAAAGGGCACAGTACGTGGTTTCTATATCACTTAATATCCCGTCCAAGGAGCTTCCACTTCAGTGATCACCTGTGTAGAAGGCAGTCTATGAGTCGAGCAATAACTATCTCATTTAGAATGAAATTTTCACTCTGCAGCGGAGTGTGCGCTGATATGAAACTTCCTGACAGACTAAAACTGGATGCCGGACCGAGACTCGAACTCGGGACCTTTGCCTTTCGCGGGCAAGTGCTCTACCAACTGAGCTACCCAAGCACGACTCACGCCCCGTCCTCACAGCCAGTACATCGTCTCCTACCTTCCAAACTGGCAGAAGTAAAGCGGTGAGGACGGGGCGTGAGTCGTGCTTGGGTAGCTCAGTTGGTAGAGCACTTGCCCGCGAAAGGCAAAGGTCCCGAGTTCGTGTCTCGGTCCGGAACACAGTTTTAATCTGTCAGGAAGTTTCACTCTTTCATTTGCTGCACCTCCCTCCTAGGCAGCTATGGCGACTTTTCAGACGTCATCGCAGGTTTCTGGTGAGGGATCAGACCAATTTTCTCGCTTGGCCTGTTTCGTTTGCACCATTATGTTTCCAGTGGGACTGAAGACTGGGGTGAGAGAAGGCTAGTCGACAAGAGGAGTCATAATCTGTTCCCCGATCCAACCCTGCCGAATAGGTGACCAAGTGTAGGGGATTGATCCTGCTGGTAACGGATTAACTGCTCAGGATATAGTTATCGCACTGGTGTGATAATAACGTTACGCATAATATGAGTATATTGGCAGTATCAAGTCGGCCATCTATCTCGTGAAGCCTCCACGGGAACACATCCTGCCTCGAACTCCAGCAGACAGATGGCCGCTCGCAGATATATTTCAGGACGAAACGGAGGCCATGCGACGTATACATAATTTTCAGTACAATTATTCGCTCTACAACTACCGATCCCCGAGAAAATTTGGAAATTTGTGGTATGTTCATATGACAGCAAATTCCTGAGGTCACCGGTCTCTAAGCTTACACACTACTTAATCTAACTTAAGATAACTTACACTAAGGACAACACACACTCATGCCCGAGGGAAGACTTGAACCTCCGACTGTAGCCGCGCGAACCGTGGCAAAGCGCTCTAAGACCACTCGGCAACCACGAGCGGCACCTCGGAAAAATTGCATTCTATCAGTCTCAGCAAATGTTTTCCTCATAAAACGCATGTTTGCTGTATAGTCCAGTCACCCGAAGATCGCCCAATCCTCTAAATCGTTTGGGGATACGTAGCAGTATGTTTCAATCGCACCGTGTTTAAAAAAGTATTTAGTCGTCATGTCTCTATAAGTTCATTATCTTGGACTGGTGTTACACGTCAGCGTCCAAATAATACATGACAACTGAGTTCTCTAGTATCACGATATCATGCCAGTCATCGTTGCGCCATGCACTCAGGATCGTGCACCGAACCCCAGCCTCCGACGCCGTCAAATTCTCTTCCTTCACAACAGCAACGATCACGAATAGCCCGTTGATGATTAGGCTGACGAAAAAGTGACTGGACCAAAATCCAGGTGATTCAGATATATGACTTTGTAGTGAGATTGACAACTATAGAACGAGTTTGAGATAAGACATAACTAGCTGCATTAGACTGTCACTTAATGATGATAATATCTGACGTGATAAATCAGTAACCGTACAAGGAAATTAACCAGTTTAGTCTCTCTAAATGTGTACACACAGTGTAGGTCGCTACGTCTTACTTTTCAGAATAATCTAGGGCAACAGTTACCACTTTTGAGAGCGTTGATACTTCAGGCTGAAACGCTATAGAGCAGTTGCTAACCCACACAGAAGTCGTGAGTTGAAATCACTGCACTTAACTTTTCTTTATTTTTTACACGTATAATGAGAAGTATTTAACAAAACTGAAGATTAAATTTGAGCAATAGTTACAAGATAACATAATGATAGAAAAACGGTAACCCCGCGATCAGGCTCTGAAGACAGTACAAATGTTGACTGACATTGGATGCGGTATGGAAGGATGAGCACAGTGCACTCCCGGCCGCTGTCGACGTTCAAACTCTACCCTTCCATCAGGTACCTTCTCAAGTCTCATCACGAGGCTGAGTGCACCCTGTTCCAGTCCTCCCACCAATGAAAATCCCCGCCAGTACCGGGAATCGAACGAGAGTCCATAGGATAAGGGTCTGACCAGCTGACCACTCGGCTACGGAGGCGCAAATTATAATAATGTAATATTATTTTATTTATAGCCATTATTTTTCAGCAACTGTACTATATACTAATAAACAAAAATATATTTCCAACTGACAACTGAATTGTATTCTGAAATAACACAACAAAACAGATAGAAATAACACATTATACATAATCATAACGAATATATTTTCGTATTATCAGATAGGCAGTACTTACATTAACTGATTACACAAAGACGTGTTTTTGTTAATTTGATTCCAGTTTTAGCACACTTCCCGACATAAGCGCCTCTCGCTGACTTACAGCACAAAAACTGTCGTATCTACTGTGGAAAATGAAGTGCATGTCATTAGAATAGAGGTGTGTTTCCAACATAGTACGTTGTTTATGTTACAGAAAGAAGAAAACAAAGTATTGCAACGTTATGTGTTGTCGAACCGGTACACGCAAAAAGCAACTATAGTGACATCCAGAAAAAGTTTCGCTGTTGGGGGTCTAAGTAGATTATCTATCGCAAAACAAAACAAAGCCCCACGTTTTGGCCCTGATGCGCTAATCAGAACCGACCGAACACCGTCTTACCCTCTCCGAGTGCCGTCATTGGATGCGGAATGGAACGCCATGTGGTCAGCTGTTTCGGACGTTGTTAATTATCTTGGCTTGGGGCCGCTGCTTCACATTCAGGTAGCTATTCAGTCGGCATGACAAGGCTGTGTGAACCTCATTCCACTCCTCCACCAGAAAAAAACCAATGGCAGTATCGGGAACCGAACTCAGATCCCCTACATGGCAGCCAAATATGTTAACCACAGAGCTGTTGAGGCGGACTGTGTAGCATATCTACAGTTAAGAAAAATATTTTGTGACAGAAAAGCTTGTTGAAATGGGTCTAGGATCGAGATGTGATGATTTTTGTGTAACATTTGAAGTTGTAATTCTTCCGCATGTTGTCTACGAAATACTGAAAAACAGAACGTTATGTTTCAGTCCTGTCAGTGCTGTACTATACTTTGAAGCTGAGTTCTGACATCCTCTTCAATTTTTTGTACTGCCAAATGTCACAATGGGCAGTACTACTAATTTCCATTTTTGAGGTACAGAGTAACAATTATTGAACTATATGAATTAGAACAATCAAAAATTTGCATTGGAACGTTCGAATTTCAAGGTCAGCTGCGGGGTATGATGGGAATTAGTATGCGTATGCATGGTTTGGTTTAACGACGAAGCCCACTTTTATTGGGATGGGTTCGTCAATAAGCAAAATGGGCGTATTAAAGGGACTGAGAATCCGTGTTTCGCGATCGAGTAGTCTCTTCACCCTCGACGACTGACTGTGTGGTATGCATAACAGAATGAAAGTTCTGTCCAAAATAACAATTTGATTTATTATGACTAAACTCAAAATCATAAACAAAACACATGAAACATTTACAATCAAATTCGATACTGAAATAAATGCTGTGAAGGTGAAGTTGTCCATAAACTAGATTGTGACATTTATGACGAAGTGGTATGTGGAGCCAATTCCTTGCAACTCAAATCTTAAGAGAAACACCCAGCCAACTCAACATTAATTGCTGCTACAGTAGTGATAACTCAGACAATGAACACCCAAGACAGAAGAGAGTTAGAAAAGACGAACAGGCGCTCTCTGCTGAGCTCTGATTATCACAGTGCAAATTCCCTAGTCTGCCGGTGCTGCGGACATACATTACCAAGCTATCTTCTTGACTGCAAGGACACGATCTGGCGTACCGGAAGCGATGGCTGGTTGCTTCGACGTCCCGTCGTGGTGATGATAATTTCGCGAGTATAGCCCGAAACAAATTGTCATGGTCTGGATGTTCCAGACTAAAGACTTCATATCAATACAAATGCGCCTCTGAGGGAGACGAAGAAGGCTTCCCACACAATCACTGACGGTACAGTGATTGATTTTAACAAGCGAAGTCACACAGTAACTCCGATACAGTCAACTTTAGCCAAAACTGCCCAAGACAGACAAAATAGGCCGCTTGTATGCAGAACGCTCAATTGCTAACTGTACTTGGAAAGTTACGTTGAAGTAGAAACTTTCGGAACTTCGTTAAACAGTTACAGTCAAATAAAAGTATATTAGACAGCCAACGGAAGGCAGGCTGTCCAGAGCAGCGAGAGCTCAGTCTTGTAACCTACTTCGACCGAAAGGCGAGAACTGACTCCCACCAGAGCACCCGTACAAACCGAACACAGAACATTCCCGTCGCCACGACAGTGGCTGTGGTTAAACGTTCCAATCAGCAACTCGAAAACCCGCGGAAAATTCCACTCTATTGCCGAAGCACTACCATTCCACCTATAGAGATTCTTGCCGCCAATTTCTGCGCCGATTTTGCTACGTCACAGAGCTATGCCCTGAGCAAGCCAATCACAGTTACGATTTGGCAGAAAACGCGGGAATTTCCCCGCCAAGACTGCCTGGTGACACAAGTCATTCCCACGCCTCGCTGGTAGCCCGCCAGAAAGTGTTTTCGCTAAGTTTCTGCGAAGTAACGGAATCTCTTGCCCAGCCGCTCCTTCAGGCCCCTGCGGGCGTGTCTCCGCCTCTATTATGACCAATTCGGTGTCTGGAAAGCATTCACTCGACTCCCTCACACCCGTCGGATTAACCCTTTCAAGATCAGCAGAGCCCGCCTGTCACTGGACCACCCGGGTGCCGAGAGACGCTGCGTGTGAAGGAATAGCAACTTCTCACCGCATGCAATTACAGAGGAAAATCGAATTACTCAGAGTAAGATATAAATATGAGAGGGGGCTTCTGCCACCTCTCATAGCCCCTACGCCATTTTAGATTGTAATTGGTGAGCAGTTGGCTCACTTAGGAGCAAGGTAGTGAGTCAATCGCCCAGGAACAATCTTGCAAACTGACTCCACGTGCCGCACTCTATAAAAAAATCACTGCAGCTGAAAAATGCAGCTCATAGAGGAAGGATTATTTATGATGTAGCCAACTTCACCTTCTTAATATGGAACTCTAACACTCACATCACACATCCATACCCAGGGAGCCCCTTCCAAACACTGATTCACACAGACATTCATGGTCTAAATATGGCCAGGGCACATGAGCCAAATATGGAGCAGTTTATTCTTTACATTCAGAGTTGGAGTGCTCCGCAATTAAATTCCCAAGATGTTACAACAATTGCAATGATTAAACTAACCTGAACTCAATCACACATGAAAATATTTAAGTTAACAATCTCTTTTTGAGCTTTCAGAATCTAATTACAACCTCCAATTCATTCTGTCTCTCTGCAGCAAGAATAACCTTTACAAAATGTTCCCTGAACTGATAGTCAATTCACAATGACAGTGGTGGTATCTGCTTCAATTTATGGGGATTTCAGGCACACTGTTTGCATACACACAACAAAAAATACAGAATACAAAAAAACATGGTGCAGAGAACAATACAGTAATTTGTAATTTGTGCGCCCTACTCTATCACTTACATAAGAATTACAGTGCAAATTCACAAACACATACAAGGAATAACATACATCACAAAAACAACACTAGAGAAAGAAATTTAAGAAAAAAAAACAAGGTTCATGGGGTGTCAAGTTGTGCTTGCACATTGCACAATGTTCACGACTGTGCTGAGAATGAGGCACTACATCACATTGTTAGAAATATTCGAAGCACTTAAAAATTCGTCAGTTTCTCTGAGGGGGTTGGTATGTTGAGTCATATGCATTGATGCACATGGTTTCATGTCTTGAGCATCGGAGGGGGGCTTTTGGGATGGGGCCACAGTACTGACATCACATAGGGCTAAACGTGGGGTGTTGTTGCTACGTTGTTGCAACAGCAATAGGGTGTGCTGGTCATCTGCAGTACTCTGTTGAGATTGCAGCAAGACCCATGCATATGATCACGGCAGTACGGTAGGAAGACATAGTGATAGGCTACCCTCACGTCCATTAATTGTCTCTGAGGTCTACTAGTTGGGATACATCACTAGTCCATGTCTCTTCTCTCCCTGGACAGTACTTTACGTTTCCCAATATTGCAGTTCAACGAGGGATGATGGCACGTGGAGTGACTCCACAAGTGTGTGAGGTCATCCAGACAGGATCGAACTAGGAGCGACGATTGCTACCACTGCACTCTAAGTGAGAGGAGAAGTTAGAAATGAGACAATTCATTTGTTAGAGTTTGTGGCACGATACTGCTTTGTGTATGCAGATCAGCCAATGCTAGTGAGTTGTAAAAACTCAAATAGGTGATTATATAGCGTCCCTTTCTGTCCTGAGGCACATGAGGCACAGGTTCTGACACCTTATGTGATCTTCGTGTACTCACGACAACGTGGTCTGCCGCAGGGAATCCCTCCAAACGGCTGCCACGTCCGGAGAGCTAGCTGGCTGTTGCGTGCTGGTCGCGTGTCAGTGTCAACGGCCAGCCACACTTTTGCTTGTGGCCCGGCGTGGGCTGTCTGCCGCCTAATCCCTCAGGTATACGGCCCGGTGGCTGTCAGCTTGTAGGACCGGACGCTGCCACATCATTCTCGTCAAGTGGCGCGCTGATGCTCCTCTTCTTGCAGATAGCCGATGACCTCTTGCTTTTTTGCTCCGGCCGGCCTCTGCATTGCCCCGATTCCCGTCATCTGCACAGTTCTGACAAAAATCTTATCCCTAACTTTTTCCCATGACCGTCTATGTTATAATAAATTTACATAACGAAACATTAATGGTCTGTCATTTCAGACACTGATTTTAATTTTATAGTTATCAATCTATGGCTATCATTATAACAAAACCTTGGTATATCTAATCTAGACATGGAAATAATCTATCTTGATATTTGTGTAGAGACCGATCTCACTACTGTACATGGTGCGTGACGCTATATTGGATGAATAACTAAATGTGCGGGCCCCGCACTTATATTACTATTAATTATATAGATCGACAGTAGACATGCTCAAGAATTAACTACTATATGCCAACGATCTACATTCTATGTCTTTTGAATAAATTATGTTATTATGCAGGTCGAAGTTTTACTGTGCTATACAGAACATGCCACTATTTTACTTTCGCTCGCCCGTCGTCCCTCCATCTCGGGTCTGTAGTTTGGTGACCTGAAAAATAGCATCCCAACAGGTGCGCGCCAAACACTTGTGGTAGAAAACCCCCACAATATTAAGGATCTAGATATTGTTAAATCCTAAAATTTAACTTATCCTAGTATATGGTACTCTCTCTCTCTTTTTTTCTCCTTTCTCCTTATACAATACTCTTACATAATTCCTGTTACGCTGAGCTGTCTCGATGCTCGCCGCTATTGACGACAGTGATGTGCGCGCCGTACGACATGGAACCGAGTTCTCACTACACCTCACTGAAACTCCAGAGACTGGGTAAGCCATGGCTATACAGGGTGAGTCACCTAACGTTACCGCTTTCGTAAACCACATCAAATACTGACGAATCGATTCCACAGACCGAACGTGAGGAGAGGGGCTAGTGTAATTGTTTAATACAAACCATACAAAAATGCACGCGCGGAATTATGTTTTTTAATACAAACCTACGTTTTTTTAAATGGAACCACGTTAGTTTTGTTAGTACATATGAACATATAAACAAATACGTAATCAGTGCCGTTTGTTGCATTGTAAAATGTTAATTACATCCGGAGATATTGTAACCTATAGTTGAGGCTTCAAACCTCCGACGTTCAGTTGCGTGTTGTAACAAACACGGGCCACGGTCGGCGAGCAGCATCTGCAGGGACATGTTTACGATGACGACCGTGTTTACGCGTGTGGCTGTAGTGCACTGTTGTGGTTTGGTCTGGCTGTCACAGTGTCTGCATGTAGCGCTTGCTGCTATTGTTATTCTGCATCGGAAAATGGCTCTGAGCACTATGGGACTTAACTACTGTGGTCATCAGTCCCCTAGAACGTAGAACTACTTAAACCTAACTAACCTAAGGACATCACACACATCCATGCCCGAGGCAGGATTCGAGCCTGTGACCGTAGCGGTCACGCGGTTCCAGACTGTAGCACCTATAACCGCACGGCCACTCCGGCCGGCATTCTGCATTCGTCTACACCGTGTTACCAGACGTCTGTGATAGTGTAGTGTTGTAGGAACTGTGACCATGGTGTATTCGAACTCTGAAAAGGCGGAGATGATACTCATCTATGACGAGTGTCGACGAAATGCAGCTGAAGCCTGCATGGTGTATGCAGAACGGTACCCCGACAGAGAGCATCCAACGTGCCGCACATTGCAAAACATCTACCGCCAACTGCATGCAACAGGTATGGTCGTAGCACGCAAACGGGTCCGTAACAGGCCCGTCACAGGAGAAGCGGGTGCAGTTGGTGTGTTAGCTGCTGTTGCCATGAACCCACAGATGAGTACACGGGACATTGCGAGAGCCGGTGGACTGAGTCAAAGTAGTGTCATGCGCATACTGCATCGTCACCGCTTTCACCCGTCTCATGTGTCGCTACATAAGCAGTTACATGGTGATGACTTTTATCATCGAGTGCAATTCTGTCAATGGGCATTAACAGAGAATGTGTTGCAGTTCTACCTGTTTACCGATGAAGCGGGTTTCACAAACCACGGGGCAGTGAATCTACGGAACATGCATTACTGGTCCGTGGGCAATCCTCGCTGGCTCAGACAAGTAGAGCGACAGCGACCGTGGACTGTAAATCTATGGTGAGGAATCATTGGCGACCACCTCATTGGTCCTCACTTCATTGCAGGGGCCCAAACAGCTGCAACATACATCGCGTTTCTACAGAATGATCTGCCAACGTTGCTCGAAAATGTCCCACTGGAAACGCGTCGACGTATGTGGTATCAGCATGATGGTGCACCTGCTCATTCCGCAATTAACACTAGGCTGACCCTTGACAGGATGTTCGACGGCCGTTTCATAGGATGTAGAGTACGCATAAACTGGTCAGCCCGTTCTCCTGATCTTACACCTCTGGACTTCTTTCTGTGGGGTACGTTAAAGGAGAATGTGTACCGTGAAGTGCCTACAACCCCAGTGTAGGCAGCCTGCGGCGACATTACACCAGATGTACTGCGGCGTGTACAACATTCATTAGCCAGAGATTGCCATTGTGTGCAGCAAATGATGGCCACCACATTGAACATCTACTGGCCTGACATGTCGGGACACACTCTGTTCCACTCCGTAATTGAAAACGGAAACCACGTGTGTACGTGTACTTCACCCCTCATGATAATGTACATGTGCGTCAGTGAAAAAGACCAATAAAAAGGTGTTAGCATGTGGACGTAATGCGCTGTTCCAGTCTCTTCTGTACCTAAGGTCCATCACCGTTCCCTTTGGATCCCTACGTATTTCGGTTCTCTCCGATATACACGATCGAACAGCGGAGGAGTGGTACTCAAGCGTCAACTTTAAGTTACAATATCTCCGGATGTAATTAACATTTTACAATGCAACAAACGGCACTGATTACTTATTTCTTTATATGTTCATATGTGCTAACAAAACTAACGGGGTTCCATTTAAAAAACGTAGGTTTGTGTTAAAAAACATACTTCCGTGAATTTTTTTATGGTTTGTATTAACCAATTATACTAGCCCCTCTCCTCACGTTCGGGCTGTGGAATCGATTCGTCAGTATTTGATGTGGTTTACGGAATATATCCAGCGGTAATGTTAGGTGACTCACCCTGTACAAGACAATAAATTTATAGTTGCAACTTCTTCTTCTATGTGATGCGGTTTTCGCGATTAAAGCACACCTTTCCAGAGGCAATGTAATATGGCCAAGCCAGGACTGGTTCCTGTTGAGGACTCCGTCGCCCACCACACACCAGCTACACAGTATGTCACGAATCTCCAAGTATAATTCCTTGATTATTCATCTGTGACAGTCAGAAACAGCACGCTAAATCCCCTACCAGCACATTGGCATGGCAGGCTTTATGCCCGCATTACTACCGTCTAGGGCCCCACTGGAGTCAAACGCTCACAGGTTCACACCGACTAACAAGACAACGACGCTGGCGCGTCACTGTAAATACTATACTGCCCATATTCATCCTAGAAATCACGCAATATACCACAATCTTGCAGTGCACTGACGCGTGCCTGCAAGCATTGGTATGAACGTCTCACGAACTGGTTGTGGCCACTATGGAGCGTATCACGACTTCTCAGAACGCTTCTAAGAGCACGTTCTTTTGTATGCACCCGTTTCTGCGGCATCTCGTCACTTATCATTATCCCTCAACATGGACACCAGACAGGAAAGGACAAAAACATTGCTCATGGAAAGGTAGTGTCTCCTACTCCATCGACATTGGAAGTCGCGAACATAAACAAAAAAGGATAGCAGCAGTAAATTCTTACGCGAGACAACGCAGCGTGTTAATACTTTAGCAATCTTAATCTATTAATGCAACGATTATTGTTCCCCGAAGAAAGCTTCATATATTTGCCTATTCTACTATGTACACCACTTACACTACTACTATTCCACGAACTCCTTTCTGTGAGAGATGTGGTGGAGTCCTATGGACTTCTTTCCTTTCAGCGTCTCCAATTCATAAGCATTGTGGTGAGCTGCTCTCCTTATACGGTACGGGACGTTGTAAACAGAATAGAATTTTTGGCATTTCATTTTTTGTTTGTTAGATAGTCGGAAAGACTCCACGAGCACCCTTTGTCCAATTTGGAAGTGCCGTAGACGAGCTCCCCTGTCGGCACGTCTCTTCCTGACCTCTGCTGCAGCCCGTATCCTCTTGAGAGCCTAATCCACTATGGTTCGGTGCTGCGTTCGCGCCCTTGGTGGGAAGTTTACGACCTCGGTTATCAAGTCCTTAGGAATCCGGTTTTTCAGTACTGTAATGGGTGCCAATTTTGTTATCCCATGGGGCGCCTCATTGATCACCTCCTGGAAGTCTTTAAGGAAAACGTCCCATGTCGTGTGCTGTTTGTTACAGTACAACCGGCACAAGTTTCTGAGTTTCTTAATAATCCGTTCTGCAGCATTCGAGCTCGGATGGTGTGAAGATATAAAAATGGGATCAATTTTACATCGACGCAACGTCTCCTTCCATGTTTTTGACTTAAACTGTGGCCCGTTAACAGAAATAATTCTACTCACATCACCAACCTGTGGCAGGAAATCCCGGATTAGGGCTCGTGATACAGTTCGTCCTGTCGCTCTCTTCAGTGCCGTAAAGGTAACGTATTTGGACGTTAGTTCAACAAACACTAATACGTAAGTATATCCTCTTCTTGTTGTTGGCAAAGGCCCCATCAAATCTGTTGCTGCTAATTGTCTTAATTTGGTCGGTACGATTGGGTATAATGGTGCCTGCATGCTCACAGTGGTGTACTTAGCCTTTTGGCAGTCTTTACACACCGACAGTACCCTCCGAATTCGACGCTCCATGTTTCGAAAGTAACACATGGTCCTTAGCTCGAGATTGCACTTGCGTGGTCCGAAGTGTCCATAGCTGAGGTGAGTATGCCATATAACCTTGTTTATTAGGTGTTCAGGGATGCATACCACCCATTCAGTGTCATTGGCGTAATTTCAGTGGAAAACTATGCCTTTCCGCAAGAAGTAGAACTGCCTGACGGTGGCGTGTCTTCTGTCTATCCATTTCTGTTTCAATAACACTAGGGCAGGGTCCTTGTCTTGCTCCTTCTTGATGTCCTGCATACTACAGGTAATAAAATTTTCAAAGGCTACTCTCTGCATATAGAAAAGGCAGTACTGATTGTCATCCAGATCTTCTTCCATGTTGTGCTCAAATCCGATCGGTGACCGTGATAAGGCGTCTGCAATAATGTTCTGACAGCCGGGGATATATTCTATCGAAAAATTGTACTGCTGCAGATATGATGCCCACCTAATGAGCCACCTGTGATTAAGCTTTGCAGTCATCAGGAACTCGAGTGGCTTGTGGTCTGTGTAGACCCTCGTCTTGCGACCAAACAGAAGGTATCTGAATTTTTCAAACGCCCATACTATAGCCAGCGCCTCTAACTCGGTTACTGAGTAATTCCTCTCACTCTTGGCTAGTACTCTACATCTACATCTACATCTACATTTATACTCCGCAAGCCACCCAACGGTGTGTGGCGGAGGGCACTTTACGTGCCACTGTCATTACCTCCCTTTCCTGTTCCAGTCGCGTATGGTTCGCTTGAAGAACGACTGTCTGAAAGCCTCCGTGCGCGCTCTAATCTCTCTAATTTTCCATTCGTGATCTCCTCGGGAGGTATAAGTAGGGGGAAGCAATATATTCGATACCTCATCCAGAAACGCATCCCCTCGAAACCTGACGAGCAAGCCACACCGCGATGCAGAGCGCCTCTCTTGCAGAGTCTGCCACTTGAGTTTGTTAAACATCTCCGTAACGCTATAACGGTTACCAAATAACCCTGTGACGAAACGCGCCGCTCTTCTTTGGATCTTCTCTATCTCCTCCGTCAACCCGATCTGGTACGGATCCCACACTGATGAGCAATACTCAAGTATAGGTCGAACAAGTGTTTTGTAAGCCACCTCCTTTGTTGATGGACTACATTTTCTAAGGACTCTCCCAATGAATCTCAACCTGGTACCCGCCTTACCAACAATTAATTTTATATGATCATTCAACTTCAAATCGTTCCGCATGCATACTCCCAGATATTTTACAGAAGTAACTGCTACCAGTGTTTGTTCCGCTATCTTATAATCCTACAATAAAGGATCCTTCTTTCTATGTATTCGCAATACATTACATTTGTCTATGTTAAGGATCAGTTGCCACTCCCTGCACCAAGTGCCTATCCGCTGCAGATCTTCCTGCATTTCGCTACAATTTTCTAATGCTGCAACTTCTCTGTATACTACAGCATCATCCGCGAAAAGCCGCATGGAACTTCCGACACTATCTACTAGGTCATTTATATATATTGTGAAAAGTAATGGTCCCATAACACTCCCCTGTGGCACGCCAGAGGTTACTTTAACGTCTGTAGACGTCTCTCCATTGATAACAACATGCTGTGTTCTGTTTGCTAAAAGCTCTTCAATCCAGCCACACAGCTGGTCTGATATTCCGTAGGCTCTTACTTTGTTCATCAGGCGACAGTGTGGAACTGTATCGAACGCCTTCCGGAAGTCAAGAAAAACAGCATCTACCTGGGAGCCTGTATCTAATATTTTCTGGGTCTCATGAACAAATAAAGCGAGTTGGGTCTCACACGATCGCTGTTTCCGGAATCCATGTTGATTCCTACATAGTAGATTCTGGGTTTCCAAAAACGACATGATACTCGAGCAAAAAACATGTTCTAAAATTCTACAACAGATCGACGTCAGAGATATAGGTCTATAGTTTTGCGCATCTGCTCGACGACCCTTCTTGAAGACTGGGACTACCTGTGCTCTTTTCCAATCATTTGGAACCTTCCGTTCCTCTAGAGACTTGCGGTACACGGCTGTTAGAAGGGGGGCAAGTTCTTTCGCGTAGTCTGTGTAGAATCGAATTGGTATCCCGTCAGGTCCTGTGGACTTTCCTCTGTTGAGTGATTCCAGTTGCTTTTCTATTCCTTGGACACTTATTTCGATGTCAGCCATTTTTTCGTTTGTGCGAGGATTTAGAGAAGGAACTGCAGTGCGGTCTTCCTCCGTGAAACAGCTTTGGAAAAAGGTGTTTAGTATTTCAGCTTTACGCGTGTCATCCTCTGTTTCAATGCCATCATCATCCCGGAGTGTCTGGATATGCTGTTTCGAGCCACTTACTGATTTAACGTAAGACCGGAACTTCCTAGGATTTTCTGTCAAGTCGGTACATAGAATTTTACTTTCGAATTCACTGATCGCTTCACGCTAACCCTCCTTACGCTAATTTTGACATCGTTTAGCTTCTGTTTGTCTGAGAGGTTTTGGATGCGTTTAAACTTGGAGTGAAGCTCTCTTTGCTTTCGCAGAAGTTTCCTAACTTTGTTGTTGTACCACGGTGGGTTTTTCCCGTCCCTCTCAGTTTTACTCGGCACGTACCTGTCTAAAACGCATTTTACGATTTCCTTGAACTTTTTCCATAAACACTCAACATTGTCAGTGTCGGAACAGAAATTTTCGTTTTGATCTGTTAGGTAGTCTGAAACCTGCCTTCTATTACTCTTGCTAAACAGATAAACCTTCCTCCCTTTTTTTATATTCCTATTAACTTCCATATTCAGGGATGCTGCAACGGCCTTATGATCACTGATTCCCTGTTCTGCACGTACAGAGTCGGAAAGTTCGGGTCTGTTTGTTATCAGTAGGTCCAAGATGTTATCTCCACGAGTCAGTTCTCTGTTTAATTGCTCGAGGTAATTTTCGGATAGTGCACTCAGTATAATGTCACTCGATGATCTGTCTCTACCACCCGTCCTAAACATCTGAGTGTCCCAGTCTATATCTGGTAAATTGAAATCTCCACCTAAGACTATATCATGCTGAGAAAATTTATGTGAAATGTATTCCAAATTTTCTCTCAGTTGTTCTGCCACTAATGCTGCTGAGTCGGGAGGTCGGTAAAAGGAGCCAATTATTAACCTAGCTCGGTTGTTGAGTGTAACCTCCACCCATAACAATTCACAGGAACTATCCACTTCTACTTCACTACAGGATAAACTACTACTAACAGCGACGAACACTCCACCACCGGTTGCATGCAATCTATCCTTTCTAAACACCGTCTGTACCTTTGTAAAAATTTCGGCAGAATTTATCTCTGGCTTCAGCCAGTTTTCTGTACCTATAACGATTTCAGCTTCGGTGCTTTCTATCAGCTCTTGAAGTTCCGGTACTTTACCAACGCAGCTTCGACAGTTTACAATTACAATACCGATTGCTGCTTGGTCCCCGCATGTCCTGACTTTGCCCCGCACCCGTTCAGGCTGTTGCCCTTTCTGTACTTGTCGAAGGCCATCTAACCTAAAAAACCGCCCAGCCCACGCCACACAACCCCTGCTACCCGTGTAGCCGCTTGTTGCGTGTAGTGGACTCCTGACATATCCAGCGGAACCCGAAACCCCACCACGCTATGGCGCAAGTCGAGGAATCTGCAGCCCACACGGTCGCAGAACCGTCTCAGCCTCTGATTCAGACCCTCCACTCGGCTCTGTACGAAAGGTCCGTAGTCAGTCCTGGCGACGATGCTGCAGCTGGTGAGCTCTGCTTTCATCCCGCTAGCGAGACTGGCAGTCTTCACCAAATCAGATAGCCGCCGGAAGCCAGACAGGATTTCCTCCGATCCATAGCGACACACATCATTGGTGCCGACATGAGCGACCACCTGCAGATGGGTGCACCCTGTACCCTTCATGGCATCCGGAAGGACCCTTTCCACATCTGGAATGAGTCCCCCCGGTATGCACAAGGAGTGCACATTGGTTTTCTTCCCCTCTCTTGCTGCCATATCCCTAAGGGGCCCCATTACGCGCCTGACGTTGGAGCTCCCAACTTACCAGTAAGCCCACCCTCTGCAACCGCCTGGATCTTGCAGACTGAGGGGCAACCAAACGCAATTGTCTTCCACATCCTGTTTCCTTCATGTACATAGTCTTGGAACACCATGACACCCAGACCTGAGTATGAACTGCCCGTTACTATGCAAAGCTCTTCTGCTAAATTAGGGTGTGAGAGGATGGGTGCTTGTAATAATGCGAATTTTAATGCATTCCATTATGATTCGGCCGCCTCATCCCATTCCCAAGGAATCATCTTTCCTGTAAGTTGATGCAACCTAGGACTGCTCTGAGTTTTGACATGTATAAAGCGGTTGTAAAAATTTATGATCCCTAAGAATCCCCTTAACTGAGTCTTTGTCGTAGGAATGGGAAACTTTTCAATCGCTTCGATTTTTTCGGGATTCGGCGCAATGCCCTCACCCGTGATGATATGTCCTAGAAATTTGACAGAGGACGTCCCAAAATTCGATTTTCCGATATATTCCTTGAATGTCACAAGAAGTTTACCGAGGACCGCATTGTGCTGTCCCCAAGATTTCTCCGCCATCAGCAAATCGTCCACATAGCTGGTGACATGACGTTTCAGATTATCGCTTAGTATGCCGTCCAGCCCCCGAATGAATGCGGCAGACGAAATGTTCAAACCAAATGGTAGACGACGAAACCAGTAACATCTTCCAAATGCTAAAAAGGCTGTGTACTGTCTGCAATTTGGGTGAAGCTCGATCTGCCAGAAACTCGATTTTAGATCAACTGATGAGAAGATTGATATTCCATGGAAGTTTTGTAAGAGTTCCTCTAATCGTTCCGGTCTGTCTGTTTCGGGTTCTATTATGGTATTAATTTGTCGCGAGTTCACGGCTAAACGAATACTACCATCTGCCTTCTCGACTATTCTTAACGGGTTATTATAGGCTGAAGCCGTAGGATCTATTATTCCTTCACTCAGCATTCGCGTAATTTCAGCTGCTACTTTCTGTCGATATGCCAAGGGGATTGGGTAGGGTGGCACACGAAACTGGTTGTGCGGACGTAAACGGAATTCATATTGGAAGTTCTTTATTGATCCTGTCTTGGGAATGAAAACCTCCGCATGTTCTACTAGTAATTTATGAAGTTCTTTGCGGTGGTCGCACCTTATATTCTTTATTGCTTCCACTTTTTCTCCTATTTTCTCCTTTATTTCTCCCATTCTTCCGTCTTAATTCTCATCCGTGTCCTCTCCCTTACCCGCAACGTCGACCTGTTCTTCCTTTCTGTCTTTCAGACACGCATAGTTTATCCGTACACAGTTAGACGGTAGTTGAGCTGGGATCAGCTGGTCGTCGAACTTAATGTGGACGGGATTCCCTTTCCTCAAAACCACTTCACCTCGTCCTAGATCAACTATCGCTTCATGCTCATTTAGGAAGTCCGTTCCTATTATCATGTCGATCGCCAGATTTGGCACGATCCAGAAGTTAGACTCTATTTTGTGTCCTTGGCAGGAGAATTCCAGTCTTGTTTGTTGGGTGACCTCCGTACATTTACCCGCTAATGCCCCTTTTATTTTGGTTTTCTTAACCGATAGGACAGGCCAGTCCACCTCCTGAGAGCACCTCTTGTATGCTGCCTATGATATTGCTGTTATGTAGCTTCCACTATCTATTATCGCATTCATACTCTTTTCAGCTATTGCTACTGTGATAAGAGGCTGCCGATCCTGTCGAGGAGTTGTTTTATGTTCTTCGAGCAGGATTTCTGATAAATCTTCGTAATTTATCATTCGTAGTTGGCCAGATCCGAGATTACGTGCGAAATTCCGGCGGCCTGTGTTCGCACTAGTCTGGCGTCAATCCCTTGTTAAGCTCCCTCTCCTCTGACGTGCATTAGGATTTGCGGGTCTAGTTTCAATTTCCTGGCTCCACTGTTGTCCTTGGTTTCGCTCTCTCCAATTACGGTCGCTTTGCCGTTCGTTATTCCTCCTATCCCAGATTCCTTGTCTAGATTGACCCTGTTCTCTGACGTTCTGGTTTCCGTGTCTTTGGTTTCCATAACCTTGAATAGCGTAACCTTGACTTCCGTAACCCTGGTTTCCTAACTGACCAGTGGGATTATGCGATCTGTTGTCGTCTTCCCTTCCTGGCCCGTGGTATTTGTTACTTTGTCCCTTCTTCCTGTCCTTTGCGTTTTGTTTATCAAAGATTACTTCGAGTTCGCGCAATAGACTCTTGAATGCTTCTATGTCAGATCCACACTTCCCGACAAGTGTCTGTTGGTACCTAACTGGCAATTTGGAAAAGCAAAATTTAATGATTTCTCCGTTGCTATATGGACTATCTAAAAATTGATTCTTCTTGAGTAAATCATCAAGAAATTTGGTTGCGCTCCTATGCCCGGACACTTCCAGTGCAGGACAAAATATTATTTCCTCTTTAATAATGTCTTGCGTTTCCTTTGACCAGTAGGCCCGCAGGAATGCATCAACAAATTCCTGATAAGTCCGACACGTCGCTGCCACACCCCGCATCTTTTCCGCGGCTTGGCCTTCGATGTGTCCACACATGAATTCTAATTTGGCCTGGGTTGGCCATGATGCCGGTAATGAATTTGTAAACTGCATCACCCAGGTCTTCGGATGCATCGACCCTCCATTTTCTTTGAATTTCTGGAATTTTAGTATCGACAGGAAGTGATTGTGATCAAAATCCTGTCTGATCCTCGCACTGGTGTTGTCACTAGTTTCCGATACTTGCACGTCTGCTGAGTGTCCTGTTCTATCTTGCTGATAACTGTGATGTGCTACCTCTGTATCACAGTGGAAGTGGCACTCAGAATTCACTCTCCTAAGTGAGCTACAATTATTGGAGCTATTAGTTTCTGTTTCAGCGTGTGCATTCTTAGTTCCGCACTCGGCCATTGGGCTAGAGCACGGCGGGCTTTTCCTCGGAGACACAATTCTGTGTACTCCATCATTGGTATCCGAACGCGCAGTGCTCGTGTGCCCGTTTTGCTCTAGTTTTGCTATCCGACTCTCTACTTCTTCCATTCGTTTCGTGGTGTTCGCAACCGCGATATTACCCTGAGTTTTTAAGAACGTTAGGGATTTTGAGTGAGATTGTGCTGTACGTCGCAAGCGCCCTGCGAGTTTAGAAGTTGCTTCCGCGACATTCATTGCCCCTATTGCTGCCGTTTTGGCCAGGCCAGCTACTTTTTGTGCAGCCATTGACAATTGTTTTACTTCTCCGCATTCTTTCTTTATTGTTAGTAATTCCCCTCGAATTTCTCCTATATGCGAAATTATAGCTTGAGTGTCCCTCTTACGCTATTCGTCAGCATCTTCCTTCTCCTTCTTACGCTGTTCATCAGCTTCTTCCATCTCCTTCTTACGCTGTTCATCAGCTTCTTCCTTCTCCTTCTTACGCTGTTCGTCAGCTTCTTCCTTCTCCTTCTTACGCTGTTTCTCAGCTTCTTCCTTCTCCTTCTTACGCTGTTCGTCACCTTTTTCTTTCATTGATCGTAGGAAGCTCAGTATTGGGTTTATGTCATCTTTTTGATCCTCTTCAAACATGGGCGATGTAACTCTGGACACCTGGGTGCTAGAGTTCTGACGTGACCGAGCTGGCCCCTGTCTGCTCTCGTTCGTTTGATTATAAACTTCTGCTGCCGTCTCGACCCGTGTGCCTGTCTCTGTTTCATTCTCTACCTCACTATCATAATCACGGCCGCGACGTTGCTATAAGATCGCGTCCAAATCACCGTCCTCATCAATGACCCTGTCGTCCTGTCCTGCTAAAAATGTACCCATCTCATCTCCGAACCTATCCCCGTCAGTAAACTGCCCTTTATCCATTATGCTATCCTCTTTTGTTTTAGCTTCGCTAGATAATAGTCGTGCCTTACTTCTCGTGATCATTGATGAAAAACTAATTTATCTACAATGCACAATAAAAATAATCTACTCCATATTTTTTCCACATAGACATAAAGTTTCAACAACGCCGTTCCAACGCTGTAATTACATGCAAGATTTGTTGCGGTACAGAAACTGCACACAAACCCGACAAAATGTGATGTGGTGCGGACACCATATCAAAGAAACACATAAAACAATGAACAATCAAACAAATATATACGCTGAAAACAAAAACAGTAATCATGCGCCGCTACTTAAAACTAATCACGGAACTACAAGAAAAAGAACTTGGGTATTAATCATTAAAAACAGTAGAGAAAAAAATTTGAATGTTCCTACTAAGAATACTGTTTGCTTATCAGTAGGGTCGCCATTTTATGCGAGGTGCCGGGGCTAGCAGTGTATTTAACACTAAATTCTTCTAGAATCTTCATATGGAAATGATGCTCTAAGCCCCACCCCCCTTTCTAACTCCTACTTTTGCTGTTGCACATGGATTAAGAAGAAACGCGAACTGACTGTAATCGACCCTGCAAGTGGAATAGAAAAGAGTTTGGCACCTGCAATAATTTAATTTGATAGACATTAATTAAATAAAGGAAAGTTTCAGTAATGTAGTGAGAAATGAAAGGGTTGCTCTACCGATTAACAGAATGAAAGTTCTGTCCAAAATAACAATTTGATTTAATATGACTAAACTCAAAATCATAAACAAAACACATGAAACATTTACAATACATCAAATTGGATCGAATTCGATACTCAAATAAATGCTGTGAAAGTGAAGTTGTCCATAAACTAGATTGTGACATTTATGACGAAATGGTATGTGGAGCCAATTCCTTGCAACTCAAATCTTAAGCGAAACACCCAGCCTACTCAACATTAATTGCTGCTACGGTAGTGATAACTCAGACAATGAACACCCAAGACAGAACAAAGTTAGAAAGGACGAACAGGCGCGCTCTGCTGAGCTCTGACTGATTTTAACAAGCGAAGTCACACAGTAACTCCGATACAGTCAACTTTAGCCAAAACTGCCCAAGACAGTCAACATAGGCCACTTGTAAACAGAACGCTCAATTGCCAACTGTACTTGGAAAGTTACATTGAAGTCCAAACTTCCGCAACTTCGTTAAACAGTTACAATCAAATAAAAGTATATTAGACTGCCAACGGAAGGCAGGCTGTCCAGAGCAGCGAGAGCTCAGTCTTGTAACCTACTCCGACCGAAAGGCGAGAACTGACTCCCACCAGAGCACCCGTAAAAACCAAACACAGAACATTCCCGCCCCCACGACAGTGGCCGTGGTTAAACATTCCAATCAGCAACTCGAAAACCGGCGGAAAATTCCACTCTATTGCTGAAGTACTACCAATCCACCAATGGAGATTCTTGCCGCCAATTTCTGCGCCGATTTTGCTACGTCACGGAGCTATGCCCTGAGCAAGCCAATCACAGTTACGATTTGGCAGAAAACGCGGGAATTTCCCCGACAAGACTGCCTGGTGACACAAGTCATTCCCACGCCTCGCTGGTAGCCCGCCAGAAAGTGTTTTCGCTAAGTTTCTGTGAAGTAACAGAATCTCTAGCCCAGCCGCTCCTTCAGGCCCCTGCGAGCGTGTCTCCACCGCTATTATGACAATGTCGGCGTCTGGAAAGCATTCACTCGACTCCCTCACACCCGTCGGTTTAACCCTTTCCAGATCAGCATAGCCTGCCTGTCACCGTACCAACCGGGTGCCGAGAGACGCTGCGTGGGAAGTCCGCGTGTGAAGGAATAGCAACTTTTCACCGCATGCAATTAGAGAGGAAAATCGAATTACTCAGAGTAACATAGAAGTATGAGAGGGGGCTTCTGCCACCTCTCAAGTGTTTGATGTCCTGGAGGAGCACTTTGGGTACCGCAATCTGGCTCTGGGGTGCCCAGAGGCCACTGGCAAACAACTGCTCAGCTGAAAACAGTCACTCATGAGGTCATCGACAGCATCAATGATCCGACATTTCAGCGGGTCATGCAGAATTTCGCTGTTCGTCTGCGCCACATCATCGCCAATGACAGCAGGCATATCGAACATGCCATAACCTAAATCCGAATATCTGTAGTGACGTTTACATGTTGAATTAAGTGTGTGCACGCCGTAATTTGTAATTAATTCACGTTTTTTTCATATAATTCAATAATGACACCTTGTATATCAGAACACGTTCACACACTGCGTGCCCACTGAAACCTATTATCCCGTTCGGTTTGTGTGGGAGGAATATCCCACAGCTGTTACTTACCTGGGGACATTTTTATAAGGGGCAGACAAATGCAAAGGGAACACCGGCCATAATACACAGTTCGCGCGACTATTGGCCCTATTGTTGTTACTTTTCGGTACTGTCATCACTGTGGTAGGGGAACAGCGAAGTACTACATCGCAGGTTCAAGCAGGCGTTGTGTTATGACCTTGGTTGTTGGTGGACTGGATTTGTGCGTTCGTCCAGCTGTTGACATAGAGGCAAGCAAAGAACAGCAGAGAGATGTGGTTCGTCTTCTGGTGGCTGGGGGTGCTGCTGTACGCGAAATTCATCGTCACATGTCCGTTGTGTACGGTGAACACTGCATGTGCCCGACGTGTGTGGACGAGTGGCAGAGAAGATTCCGAAAGGGGCGCACATGACTGCAAGAGGTCCGCGCCCACGGCAGTCCCATCGACCCATTATCCTGATGTGATGGGGCGAATTGATGGCCTTATCAGCGGAGTTCGACGAATCACGGAGGATGAAATTCGTGTTCAGGTCGGCATTAGCCATGGCTCCGTGCATGCCATAATCAAAGACTGCTTCCTTTAGCGCAAAATTTGCGAGTAGAGGGTATCGCATCACCTGACGAAGAGGCAAAATAAGGACAGACTAGGGTGAGGTTTGAGACTTTCGTTGCGATATCAGTAGGAAGGGCATGCGTATTTGTCCTCTATCGTCACAGGGACCGAAACATGGTTCCCCCCATTCCGAGCCCAAGAGTAAAACGCAAAGCCAATAGTGGAAACATGCCACATCTCCACCGACAAAGAAGTCCAAAGCTGTTCACATAAGTTCCGGTTAAGGTTATGAATACTTTCTTCTTCGACTGAATGCACCCGCTGCTCATAGAGTTCCTCTAACACAGAACTGCAATCAATGTGCAGTGCCATGAAGACATTTTGCAGAAACTGCGACACGCCAAAAAGTCAAAACGCCCGGGAATGCTGTCGGATGGAACTATCCTGCACGATAACGCCCGCCTACGCACTGCCAATTGGACAAAGGCTACGCTTCAGCAATTTGATGGTAAACATTGCAACATACTCTTTAGAGCTCGGCTGTTTCACCGCGTGATTTTCACATCTTTGGCTATCTGACGAAAGACGTTAGTGGACATCGGTTTCAGTAGGACGAGGAAGGGCAAGAGTGGGTGCGGTTGTGGATCTGTCAGCCGCTGACTGCGTCCTGCGGAACAGAAACTGATCTTCTCATCTCCCTGTCTCAATGCCGAATCTCAGTTTGTACAAGAGGTGGCACAGGTACTCGTGGCTTACACAATCAAAGGCCCGATGGAATTCGAGTGAAAGAACATGATCCCGCACGTGCTATCACGTCTCTGTATACACAGTCGCTTGGGTACAGTTCTTTTGTGGACCGCAGAATTTTTTTTGGAGACTAACAAACTTCTGAATGTCAGACGCGACGCGACGCATAGTGAACCGAAGATTTGTCGCTGCGCTACCAGATGTTTTCTTTGTTAGCAGCAAAATAGTTCCTTCAAGGAATTTTGCAGAAATTTGGACACCAGCAGTTACTTTATTAACGAATTCAGTAAAAGCAGAGCCGGCCGCGGTGGTCTAGCGGTTCTAGGCGCTCAGTCCGGAACCGCGGGACTGCTACAGTCGCAGGTTCGAATCCTGCCTCGGGCATGGATGTTTGTGATGTCCTAAGGTTAGTTAGGTTTAAGTAGTTCTAAGTTCTAGGAGACTAATGACCACAGATGTTAAGTCCCATAGTGCTCAGAGCCATTTGAACCATTTTTTTTGTAAAAGCAGTTCCTATGCCCCAACACAAGGAAATTCAATGGAAATGCCGGCGATACCTGAGGATTTATTTTTGGCTCATTCTTTAAGAGTTAAATCGTCAATGTCGAGTGGGTATTCCAAGCTGTTCCTTTATTCCGAAGCGAATGAGGTTTGCACTTCGGATAGTAGAGATGACACTGCCTAAGGATCAGCTGGTCTTTGCACATAAATACGTGCAAAGAATGAGTAGACATATTTAGCTCTGGCACTTCTCGTTGTTTAGCGATCACCTTTCTCATGTAAAACGTATGAGCGAAATTTATTTTGCGTTTTATGGTTTTGTTTTTGGAAATGGCAGAATGTCAGGCTATCATCCATAAAATTCCCCGAAGCTCGCCCGCGAATAACAGAGCCTGTGAACTGCTGTTGTTTCATACGCATAAATTTCTCTTTGCTCTGTTTTAGCTGAAAACAGGTATTCCTGTTTCTCCGAACTGAAGCGGCGAGAGAGTTTCCAAATAATTATGCTAAAAGTTGATTTTACACCCTATCCAGAAAATCGTGTCACAATAATAGCGTGTAAAAGCCTTTCGAAGAATAGGCCCGGTATTCCTCGTCTATCTAGTTAAAATGTGCCGTTTTTGTTAACACGCTTCCCTGGCTTCGATGATTTCTAAGAGCAGGTCGTGAAAAGGAAGATAACTAATCTTGAATTTCCAGAGGAAAGGACGTCTACTTGTGCTGGTATTAGGCGTAGGTGCACTGGAAGCCACAATGGTTCGTAAAATAACAAGACATAATATCAGCATGAATCACATGGCCTATTTGCACATGTGAAACGTAAATGCGGTCTATTCTGTTCACGCCACTGCTGTAACAGTGTGTGAATTAATTTTGGTCTTTACAAAGGACGCACCACACATCAGTCAAACAGTAACCATAATTATATTAGCTGTTACATTTCTGTACACTTATTTGGTGTTGGAATTTGGTCCGCGGTGTCCAACACACATTTAAAATCGCCACCTAATAGGACACTAGCTAGAAATTTCAAGACTGCTTGTGACAGCCTGGTTAATAAAAGTCTGACCGTGCGCTTGTAACGTGAGTGCTTGACGGCACGTGAACGTTCGAAAGCCCTCGATAGTAAGAGCAATTGCATGGGAGGTGGACGGGAATTGGAAATTTTTAATTGTGAAGAAGTCCTTCCAAAGAACAGCCGTTTCGCAATTGTTTTCTGGGTCGATATTGGTAATAGCTAGGAAGCCTGGTAATATTAGTATTGCTGTCGTACAGGCTTATTTTAAAAAATATTATGCCAAACATGTTATACTGCACAAAATCAGTAGTGAATCCATCAATGATTCGCAACTGCCCATGTATTGGAACTGGGTATACGCCCTAATATCGGGTATCGCTATCAATTGTGACAATATGTAAATTTCGAATCCTCGTTGCGGTTTCGCCCTTTTTGTGTTCAATACAATAACAAAACTTCAGGACATATAAGTTTTTGTTATTTCATACTACGTGGTAAGAATATGAACTGGTTTTCTGAACTACCAGTTCGTGAAGGGGCAACATGCAATTTACCATGTGACAACTTTCATTTTTTAAATGCCCCTGCTGTCATATGAGAAAGGAAAAGAAACCGCACATTTCCATAGCATTTTCTTTCTCGAAGTACGTTTTAACAGATAACCTGTACAGTGTTATCTAAAAGAATATATATCGCATGTCCGACCAAATGCTTGTTAGAGTATCGAGTAAAAATTTGAAGTAAATCGGCGCAGCACTGTCCCTCACTAGATCCGCAGTAATGAGTGAGCTCTGTTAGGAAAAGAAGAAAAAGAAAAAAGATAGAGCAGTGTGTCGCACCGGAGCCAAAGAAGGTTTTCAAAGGTCTGACAGACGAGAGTATAGCAAGTCGCATGAATGGGCAAACGTATCCACAGTAAAAGGAAGGAAAAGACCTCAACACCGCGCCTGTGCAGGCGCACCACAGCGATCCATCGCAACTCAAACGTAACGAGCTGAGAAAGTTGAGATCGAAGCTACCCCAGATAACAGCACATAATGTTCACCTGATATGTCCACCGTGTGCTCACCCTAAATACTACCTTCATCTCAACTTATATTAAAGTCAGTGCGCTTAATCTATCCAAATACACAAGCTCAGCTTCAATCGCTTAGATTAGATGGTCTGCACACATTTTAGAGGGATTTTTATATTGTTCACAAATTTCAACAACCTCTAAATTATTCACGTTATTTAAGGCCATAAAAGTATAAACTATTCCGAATATACTTCCGAGAAAAAAGCGATTGTGGTAACTGGAGTCGGAGATTTTTTTTGTTACTCTTGCCTTTTGAGCTCTTGTGGCGATATTTCCATAGTAACTTTCCTCGCCTATCATATTTGTTTATTTTTAACCAAGAAGTGATAAAACTATTTTCATACATTTAGCTTTAAAATGCTTTTAAATAAGGAATTTTTTTAAAATTTTCATTCTCTATTTCACTCCCTTATGGGCTAAATTTCCAAAACCACTGAAACACGTATTTTCTTTATTTCAAACCGAGAACTCAAAATACCAATTTTGATAGATGTACCTTCAAAAATGTTTTAATAAAACTTAAATAAAGATTTATTTTTGAGAAAATTTCACCCACTATTGTAGCCCCTCATTGGTTGAATTTCCAAAAACACTGAAACACATATTTTTTTTAAATTTCTGACCAAGAAACCAAATATCAATTTCCATAGTCTTGGTTTCTTAATTGCCTTAATTGTGACGTATTTTCAAAAAAACATTTCATCTCATACTTCACCTCCTCACAGGTGGAATTTCCAACAGTTCCTTATTAAGCGATTCGTGCAGTACAAGATCAACACAATCTCCAGATTTCAAGTTTCTATCCGTAGCACTTTGGGCTGGGCGATGATGAGTCAGTCACTTAGTCAGGATATTGCCTTTAAATATAGAGAGATAAAAAAGAATGTTGTTTCCGAAAATTTCGAAAAAGTTCGAATTTAAGTAAAGAGCAATCAATGGCGAAAATGTCATTAAAACTGCAAGTGGACTGAAACCACTTCTCAACTGTAATTATGTGACAAAATCAAATGCTACACACACATTTTACTGAGGCATTCATGAATAGTTCGAGTTGTCAGTAGTTTTTGCAATTTGTTCCTTATTGCACTACATCACAGTAATTGAGAATCACCAGAATTTATGACTGGAATAGTTCGTATTTCACCTTAGGTGGAAACTTTTACTATGACTAAAGGCAAACTCATTCCTGCCTCTGTCGAGATCAATTAATTTCACTTAGCCGAGTAAATGGATACCAACAGAGGCCTTAAGGGGACTGCTTTAGGATAACATTCCGTGATAAACTATTTATGCGATATAATCGACTAGCTGTGACTTATAAGGCTATAGTTCCAAACCAAGGTTTATGCGTCCATCATGGCCATGGTTGAAGTGGCAGAAGTGATATTCTCAGGACGTACACAGGCACAGGTCGATGTCATCAGTATATAAATGACAATTGCAATACTGTACAGAGAACGGCAAGAGAAGAAGGATTGATCCCTAGAGGACATCTGAGGCCACATTCAGCATTGAGACTTTTCTGTACCACAGGCGATTAGACGGCATCTGTTTCTCAGACAGCTGTTAAACCGTTTGAGTGCACCGCTTCAGTAACTAAAAAGTTTGATTTTGAAACTCGGAATATCGAAATCAATAGTATGAAAAGTCTTGCTGAAATAAACTGTGTTGTGATGGTCTCTTCTAATTTGTCCACTACTTTTATACTTCTTATTGAAGCGTAGAAAGTGTACTGTGATATCAAGAGCTCTGTTGATATGGCCGTGGTTTTATGTGTTAAAGTAGTAAGAAAACTTACCATTAACATTTTGTGTCGACGCTGGTCTACACGTAGTAAGGTAACGATTTTGGATTCTCATCCTTGGTCACAGATCTAAATAAGCTTTATTTATATTACGAGAGATACGCTAAGGCCATCTGTAAGAGCAGGATTAATGATTTCGATACTGTTTGTAATCATACATATTTTCAGTCCTACATTACCTAGCGTTTCAGCCACGGCCCTGCATAAAGATTATGATGATGATGATGATGACGGTGATGACGATGATGATGACGAAGACGACGCTGACGATAACATCCAATTCTTTACTCTCATCATCAGTCTCCTAGAACTTAGAACTACTTAAACCTAACTAACCTAAGGACATCACAAACATCCATGCCCGAGGCAGGATTCGAACCTGCGACCGTAGCAGTCCCGCGGTACCGGACTGAGCGCCTAGAACCGCAAGACCACCGCGGCCGGCTCTGCTTTTACAGAATTCGTTAATAAAGTATTTGCTGGTGTCCAAATTACTGCATAAGACAAGCGTTTCTTCATGCATATCACCAAATTTTGGTCTCAGTCAAATATGAATTTTATGTTGTAAGTCAGTGGTTCAAGAGTAGCCACGTACAGCTTTTAGCCCACTTGTAATTGCGGAAATATAAATAAGAAATACGAAGGAAAACAGTAAAACGTTATTAAAAGTCGTTAACATTTGTTTTTATCGAATAGTTTGAAATCAGAATGAGATTTTCACTCTGCAGCGGAGTGTGCGCTGATATGAAACTTCCTGGCAGATTAAAACTGTGTGCCCGACCGAGACTCGAACTCGGGACCTTTGCCTTTCACGGGCAAGTGCTCTACTAACCTTTTTTTTTTTTTTTGTTTCCCACAAGGTTTGAACACATAACTTTTCGCGTAGCAGCCCAACACCTTAACCACTACGCTTTCTTTTTTTATTATTTTTTTTTCGGTGTAACAGTAACAAACATAAGCTGCATCTAGCATTTTTTTAAATATATAAGACAATGACTTTATAAAATAAAATTCTTCTGGGAAACGTAAATAAGTGGACTTTTTTTACATAACAGTGAAAAAAATAAAATAAAATATCCTCCTTCTGTCAGTACAAAACAATAACGTTCTACGTTCCTCTTTTAGGCGCGTACCTCCCTAATCCCGTCATACCTCGCGTTGGTGTCGGGTACGTCTTCACGTGTGTATGTGGATCCTCTCCACTGTCCTGGTCCGTTCTTGTTCTGATACTTATAGACAATAATTACATTCTCCTACCCGGGACACCCCAACTGGGTGGGGGATCAAGCAAGGCACTCCCTAAAAAATTTGCGTAATATGTTCGATATCTCGGATGTCTCATAAGCTGTGAGTGATGTTCCTGTAGTAAGGCCCAAAAGTCAAGCACATTCTTACTGCCGTCTAGGAAAAGATAACGCACAGTCAAACCTCGAATCCAAGTCACTGCGTTTGTCTTCGTTCGGGGATAATATGTCCTATCTGGGAGAAGTAGTGTGCGTGGTTCTATTGTTTGCGGCCCCACCCGAAGGAGGAAGGCGATAATTTTTTTGACCAAACACCATACGTCCGCCGAAGGACCGCATATCAGGCGATGCTCCTCAGTGTCTATAACATTGCACTGCGGACACAGTGGCTCTTCCGCCATATGAATTGTATGCAACCTGGAACGAGTCACGTATTTCCCATTTACCACCTGATACCACAGTGCGCGCGTTCCCGTATCAAGGTGTGGGTGGTGCACTGTACGCCATACCACTGACCACGTAACTGTTGGTTGGCGGCGCTCTACGGCATTATTCGGCCGTCGTCGAGTCAAGATGTGATGTATATCACGTGCCGTCGCCGTCCTGGTAGTCGGTAGTTCCATATGTACATAACTGTGTTCCACAAAGAAGGTTCGCATATGGGCAAGCGATGGTGAGATGTGAGCCACCGCTACCGGCGCCGAAAGAGAAGGTGGAGCGAGTTCGTCTATCAAGCTGCCCGTCAGACTTGTCTGGTGTCGTGTCCACAGCTTTATCATTGTGGTTACATAAATAGCCACTGCTCGGTCGCGTACGTGGACTAGTCCAAGATCTCCACGACTACGAGGAAGGGTTTCGTATCCTACCTTAAAAAGCAGACCTGTGCTCACAAAATATCCTAGTGCCTCCAGGATTCGGCGGGCCAACACCACCGGCATAGGAAGAGCTTGCGCCAGGTGGGGGATGCGAGAGGCTAGATAAGTGTTGGCAAAGGTGACCCGTTGTATCATATCCAGTGCCCATAACCTGTGACTTCGGACACTCGCACGAATTGCTTGCAGAAGATGTCTGTAACTCAGTGCCGCCGTGCGTCGAACGTCTGTAGTGCTAAAAACACTAGGTCATCGGCGTATGTTCGGCATATAAACGTGTTGTGCCTTATCGTCATTCCTTGGAGTCGATTCCGGAGCCCGCAAAGCAGCGGCTCGACAGCGATGGCATACAATATCGTTGACAGCGGGCACCCTTGTCTGACCGATCGTGAGATGGTGATGGGCCCCACCAAGCGTCCATTGATGAGCACTTTGGATGCGGCTCCGTGGAGTAGTCTCATGACGACGGTGACAAAACTTTCCGGAAACTTCATTTTCGTCATCACGTCCGTGAGATAAGCATGACTCAGCCTGTCAAATGCGCGATCGAAGTCTATCGAGACCAATACACCCCGGTCACGACATGTTGAAGCCAGTGCGATAACATCGCGGTAGTCGCTGAGTGCCGTTAGTATATTGCTAGCTCCTCCTAGCTGGGTTTGGTCGAGTGAAATCACTTGGCGTATCACGCGTTTAAAGCGTGCTGCAAGTATCCTGGCGTAAATCTTGTAGTCGCAATTAAGAAGGGTCAGTGGCCGGTAGGCCTGTATCCCTGTGCCGCCAGATGGTTTGTGGATGGGGATGATCATTCCTTCCACGAAGGAGGGTGGAAGAGTCACGTTGGGAGACATCAATTCGCAGTACATGGCAGTCCATCGTGGAATCATGAGATCTTTAAATGTACGATAGAACTCTAACGGAAACCCGTCGGGCCCCGGCGATTTGTGCGACGCTCCCTTATCAATCGCTTCCATTACGTCGTCAACTGTGATTTCACCTGTTAACTCCAGGTTGGCCGACTCGTCGAGACACGCGGAGAGCGTTCGTCGGACCTCATGAAAGGCTGCCTGATCGTGTTCCGCTTCTTGATAGAGATGACCGTAGTGTTCCACGAAAGCGTTGGCAATGTCTTTTTGCGTTGTCATGCGGCGACCATCTGGCAGTACGACCGTCTGTATTAAGATTCCGCGGCTACGTTGTTTTTCTCTGATAACGTGATACATCGACGGGGATTCTCCACGGACTCGCTCAAAGGCCCTTGCACTGATTGCGACACCCTCCAGTCGGCGGCGCGTTATGGAAATTATTTGGGCCTGTGCTCGTTTTATACCGGCACGACGCTCCTGTGAAGGTGCTTGTACAGAAAGTTCGCGGAGCATCGTGAAATAAAATTCCGTCGTGTATCGCCTCCACATCATCTGCTCTCTTCCGTATGCATTTAACGCTCGGCGCAATGCAGGCTTAACGCATTCCAGCCACCACAGAAACGTCGTCGGATATGTCGGGAGGCGTCGTTCACACACGTGCCAAGTGTCTTCGACTAAGCGTCTGCACTCAGGTTCCCTAAGGTGTGCTGCATTCAGTTTCCAAACACTGCGACTCCTCCACACTTGTTGACGACTCAGGGAGACCGTGCATATATATGCTATGTGATCTGAAAAGGCGACAGGCCACAATTCCGCATCGAGGATCGCAGGTTCGAGACGACGTGTTACGTAAATGCGATCGAGACGACTTGCAGAGTGACTCGTGACGTAGGTGTATCCACGTCTGTCGCCATGTATCTGCTCCCATGTATCAATGAGATTCATGTCCTGTATGAGTTGCCGCAGCTCCGGGCACGAAGTATAACGTGGGTGTTGATCTTTTGGTGCGAGCACGCAGTTGAAGTCGCCTCCAAATAAGACATGTTCATACCGACCTAAGAATAGTGTTGCAATCTCCTCTGCGTAAAATCGGGATCGGTCGCGCCGTCTGTCTGACCCCGATGGTGCGTAAATGTTAACTACCCGTACTCCCAGCACTGTGAGCTCCCGTCCTCGCGCTGACGGCAGGTACACCACGTCCTCGGCTACTATGCCGCTACGTAGAAGTATCGCTGTTCCGCTGCCGCCGTCGGTAGTAGGTGTAATGTACGTATCGTACTCATAGAGGTCGGGGAAGCTATCAACACATACTTCCTGCAGCAGAACGATGTCGACGTCTGACGCATGCAACATGTCTCGTAATAATTGCAATTTGACAGGCGTTCTGATCGTATTAATATTAATAGAGGCTGTTCGATATGCCTGCCGCTGTTCCTCAGTGCGCAAAGCGCACATGAACGCTTATGTTATTTTGTGTGCTGCTGCCCGGTGACATGCTGTCCGTGCGTCAGTCTGCATCTTCTGCGCGGTTAACATCCGGTGGACGCAGCACTCGCCATGGCGGGTGCGTCGTCGGTGTGGGGTCAGTATCGGATTCGTCGGCCCAGTTCCTGTGCTGGAGGTCCAGCTCCCGTCGTGTCTCTCCGGCCGGGCTGACCGAAGGCTGTGGCGTTGCTGCGGTGGGTGGAGGGACTCCTTCCGTCGGCTTTCTGTCCGGTGTGTCTGTATTTAACCCCTGTGTAGCATGATTCGCGTCGTACTGCTGTGTGGGAGGTAGAACCTCCCGTTGCGCATCCGGATGCACTGTATCGACGTTACACCCAAGTTCGTCTGCCGTGGACTGCAGTAAGCAGGTATCCGACGGCGCTAGCCGTCGTTTCTTGTGGCGCTTCGGCGATCGTTGTTTGCGCGTGTGCGCCTCCGTATCCGAGTGCGGAAGTGACTCCCGGTGCTCAGGGACGAAAGCAGCTGTCGGCACAACAGCAGGATCAATTTCCATTTCTCCTACCGATCCTTTCCGCTCGGTTAAGTGCGTCGTCGGCGCCGGAGCGGCAGAGGTGTGCGTCGTTTCGTCACTGGAGGCGGCCTCTGCCGCAGTCGGCTGCCGTAAACTGTCAGGATTCTGTAGCTGGTCATTCTTCGGGATGGGATCCGTTCGAAGTGCGTCCGCATACGTTAGTGGCAGCGGTGTCAACGTGGACGGAGGTACGGGTTCGCCGTTTGGAACTTGCACTATCCTCCGCTGCATACAATCGGAACGGACGTGGCCCTCTTTCCCGCAGCCTGAGCATGTTTTGGGTTGTCCATCGTATATGACTATAGCTCTGCATCCGCCGATGAACAAGTACGAGGGTACGTGTTGTGTCAGTTCTGTTCTGATTTGACGCACCCCATTGAGAACGGGGTAAGTCGTGATGTTGGACCATTTTTCCTCAACGTGGCTAAGCACTCATCCACATGGGCGTAAGGCGTCAACGACCAAGTCAGACGGAACCTCGAAGGAAAGTTCGAAAATACGTATGTTTCGTAAGCCCAGTACTGCATGATCAATAGTTACTTCTCCAACATGTCCATCAGAGTGACGAAATTTGAGTCCATTTTTAGTATCTCGGATGATTCTGTCACATACTGCATCGTTAATCAGCTTGACGTAAACGACACTGGTCACTATGGAGAGGTGGATTCCGATAAGTTCGTTGTAGTCAAGTTTAACTTCGTCTCGTAGGAACCTTTCTATTTCGTAGGCTTTCGGCCTCGCATATTCATTCGAAAAACTAATCTTGAGAGTCGACTTTCGGTATGCATGTGCAATTCTACACTCCTGGAAATTGAAATAAGAACACCGTGAATTCATTGTCCCAGGAAGGGGAAACTTTAATGACACAATCCTGGGGTCAGATACATCACATGATCACACTGACAGAACCACAGGCACATAGACACAGGCAACAGAGCATGCACAATGTCGGCACTAGTACAGTGTATATCCACCTTTCGCAGCAATGCAGGCTGCTATTCTCCCATGGAGACGATCGTTGAGATGCTGGATGTAGTCCTGTGGAACGGCTTGCCATGCCATTTCCACCTGGCGCCTCAGTTGGACCAGCGTTCGTGCTGGACGTGCAGACCGCGTGAGACGACGCTTCATCCAGTCCCAAACATGCTCAATGGGGGACAGATCCGGAGATCTTGCTGGCCAGGGTAGTTGACTTACACCTTCTAGAGCACGTTGGGTGGCACGGGATACATGCGGACGTGCATTGTCCTGTTGGAACAGCAAGTTCCCTTGCCGGTCTAGGAATGGTAGAACGATGGGTTCGATGACGGTTTGGATGTACCGTGCACTATTCAGTGTCCCCTCGACGATCACCAGTGGTGTACGGCCAGTGTAGGAGATCGCTCCCCACACCATGATGCCGGGTGTTGGCCCTGTGTGCCTCGGTCGTATGCAGTCCTGATTGTGGCGCTCACCTGCACGGCGCCAAACACGCATACGACCACCATTGGTACCAAGGCAGAAGCGACTCTCATCGCTGAAGACGACACGTCTCCATTCGTCCCTCCATTCACGCCTGTCGCGACACCACTGGAGGCGGGCTGCACGATGTTGGGGCGTGAGCGGAAGACGGCCTAACGGTGTGCGGGACCGTAGCCCAGCTTCATGGAGACGGTTGCGAATGGTCCTCGCCGATACCCCAGGAGCAACTGTGTCCCTAATTTGCTGGGAAGTGGCGGTGCGGTCCCCTACGGCACTGCGTAGGATCCTACGGTCTTGGCGTGCATCCGTGCGTCTATGCGGTCCGGTCCCAGGTCGACGGGCAAGTGCACCTTCCGCCGACCACTGGCGACAACATCGATGTACTGTGGAGACCTAACAGCCCACGTGTTGAGCAATTCGGCGGTACGTCCACCCGGCCTCCCGCATGCCCACTATACGCCCTCGCTCAAAGTCCGTCAACTGCACATACGGTTCACGTCCACGCTGTCGCGGCATGCTACCAGTGTTAAAGACTGCGATGGAGCTCCGTATGCCACGGCAAACTGGCTGACACTGACGACGGCGGTGCACAAATGCTGCGCAGCTAGCGCCATTCGACGGCGAACACCGCGGTTCCCCCCTGGTAGCTGAGTGGTCAGCGTGACAGACTGTCAATCCTAAGGGCCCGGGTTCGATTCCCGGCTGGGTCGGAAATTTTCTCCGCTCAGGGACTGGGTGTTGTGTTGTCCTAATCATCATCATTTCATCCCCATCGACGCGCAGGTCGCCGAAGTGGCGTCAAATCGAAAGACCTGCACCAGGCGAACGGTCTACCCGACGGGAGGCCCCTTGCCACACGACATTTCCATTTATTTACCGCGGTTCCTGTTGTGTCCGCTGTGCCGTGCGTGTGATCATTGCTTGTACAGCCCTCTCGCAGTGTCCGGAGCAAGTATGGTGGGTCTGACACACCGGTGTCAATGTTTCTTTTTTCCATTTCCAGGAGTGTATATCGAGTCGTCTAAACGCACGAGTACGCCGAAGAGGTAAACAACTGCGCGAGCGCGAACTTCTCCGGCCGGGACGTAAACAGACGTCCGTGCCGTAGCACCGCCGAAGACAGACTGTGAACTGAGCTACCGAAGCACGACTCACGCCCGGTACTCACAGCTTTACTTCTGCCAGTACCTCGTCTCCTACCTTCCAAACTTTACAGAAGCTCTTCTGCGAACCTTGCAGAACTAGCACTCCTGAAAGAAAGGATACTGCGGAGACATGGCTTAGCCACAGCCTGGGGGATGTTTCCAGAATGAGATTTTCACTCTGCGGCGGAGTGTGCGCTGATATGAAACTTCCTGGCAGATTAAAACTGTGTGCCCGACCGAGACTCGAACTCGGGACCTTCGCCTTTCGCGGGCAAGTGCTCCACCAACTGAGCTACCGAAGCACGTCGTGCACAAGTTTCATATCAGCGCACACTCCGCTGCAGAGTGAAAATCTCATTCTGGAAACATCCCCCAGGCTGTGGCTAAGCCATGTCTCCGCAGTATCCTTTCTTTCAGGAGTGCTAGTTCTGCAAGGTTCGCAGAAGAGCTTCTGTAAAGTTTGGAAGGTAGGAGACGAGGTACTGGCAGAAGTAAAGCTGTGAGTACCGGGCGTGAGTCGTGCTTCGGTAGCTCAGTTGGTAGAGCACTTGCCCGCGAAAGGCAAAGGTCCCGAGTTCGAGTCTCGGTCGGGCACACAGTTTTAATCTGCCAGGAAGTTTCAGTTTGAAATCAGTTTTTTTAGCGACGATATAATTGAGCGGCACTACTCTTGTAAAAACCGAACGGAAAAAAGTTATGCCTTCCCCATAATATTGTAGCAACGTTGTGTTTGGTTTCTTTGGAATTTCTAGTGCCCGTGAAATGTGCAATCTAATCTAGTCTTGGTCGCTAAATTCTTTTTATTAAGATCGTTATCACGCTTTTCACTTTTACAGTATCATCAGATTTGTGGTACAAAGAAGTAACGTTCGAATTGATGGAACAGATTTTTGTAAAGAACGGTCTGCAGCGTAAATGAGATGACACATAAGTTCAATTACATACGGTGCAGAACATAGAATCTAGTCAAAGTTGAACACCTTACTCATTATCAGAGGCCAAACTGGCTTTACAAAGTAAACATGTTCGGCCACCAGGTGTCTCACATTAAAACGACGTGCGAGATCATATCGATACACGCCGTTCACTTCTGCCACCCGGTGGCCGAACGTGTTCACTTTGTAATACGTCGTACTCGCGAGAGCCTGTTTGGCCTCTGATAACGAGTTAGGTGTTGCACTTTGACTAGATACTATGTTTCCATAACGTAAATAATTCAGCTTAAATATCACAGCATTTGTTCTAAACAATGTTATTTCATAAGAGTCTGTTTCATAAGCTCTAATATTAGTTCTTTGTATCACAGGTCTGATGAAACGCGCATTAAGGAGCAATAGTAAAACATTTTAGCGGCCCAGACGAAGATATATCATAGATTCATAGATCCTAACGTGATCGCAGACCCAAGGAAGAACTGCGTCTCGTAGGTAATTTTACAGTAATTTGCTTTCAGATTGTGTGTATAGCACAGAAGACACGTGAAGCAGTTCTCATAACTAACACAGGGAATATCAGAGCTGTTAATCATGAATTTTGATGCGTCTTCGGTAGGCCGTGCAGAGTACCTGGCTAGTGGTGTTTCTTGCGACGGCCATAGTGTCCTAGAAAATCGATCTTAAAGTCTTATGTGTGCCGTGTATACCCCTAACTTTAGTCTTGTTTCGACCTATCGAGCGTCGTGCAGAGCCTATCGTTGACGGCCACCATGGTGTCGGTACCTTTCTTTACGTGATTGATTCGTGGGGTGGGCAGACTGATGAGGCACTCTGCAATCAAATCTTTGTAGATAAAAGAAGACTATGTACCTGCACTGTAAGAACTTTCCCATCCCTGGTGGTTTATATTTACAAGCAAGTTAAAATTTTCACGAAAAAAACTGATAATGCTCCATAATACATGATCTCATTTAGCAACTATGATTACAGAAGTTAATAAAACAGTCAAGAAGGCTAGGAGAGTGTTTCTGCAAGTTAGAACAGATAAGCAGTTATTAATATCTCACTCAGACAGTGAATCGGTATCACTTAGTTCCAGTAAGGTGGATGTAGAGGAGTTACGGGCAAAGTTGAAGCAGACTGTAAATAGTGGACTGGAGAGCTATGTGCCTAGTAAGTGGATATAGGATGGGAAGACCCACCATGGTTTAACAAAGAAATTCGGCGGATACTGAGGAAGCATTGGCTGTAGCACACTGAGTTCAAAAGGGAACGCACAAAGGACGACAGGGAAGTTTAGTAGAGATTCGTGCGTCTGTGGAAAGATATATGCACAAAGCATACAATAGCTACCACCGTTACACATTAGCAAGACATCTGGCAGAGAACCAGAGAAAATCCTGGTCTTACGTAAAATCGTTAAGGGGGTCCAAGGTTTCAATAACTTCCTTCTTGACAAGTCTGGTATGGCAGTTGAAGACAGCTAAACGAAAATTTCACGTTCGAGAAACCGTTCACACATGAGAATCGTACAAAGATACCGTCATTTGACCATCAGACAGATTCGACTATGGACGACCAGGCCTAGAAAAACAACTGAACGGATTGAAAGCAAATTAATCACCGGACCCGGATGGAATCCCAGTACGATTTTACAAAGAGTACTCTACAGCATTGGCCCGTTACCTATATTGCATTTATCTTGAATATCTCGCCCAGTGAGACTGGAAAAAGCGTAGGTGACTCCAGATATAAGAAGGTTGAAAGGTCGCACCCGCCCCCCTCCCCTCCTCCCCCAATAAAAAAATTACAGACCAATATCCCTAACTTCTGTTTTCTGCAGAATCCTTGAACATATTCTAAGTTCGAATATAATAAATTCATTGAGAGTGAGAAGCTTATGTCCACGAAACAGCATGGTTTTAGAAAGCATCGCTCGTGCGAAACTCAGCTTGCCCATTCCTCAAATGATATGCTGAGAACTATGGATGAAAGGCAACAGGTTGATTCCATATTTCTAGATTTCGGGAAAGCATTTGACACGGTACCCCATTGCAGGCTGTTAACGGAGGTACGAGCATATGGAAAAAATTCACAGATATGTGAATGGCTCGGAGACTACTTATATAATAGAACGCAGTCTGTTGTCCTGGACGGCGAGTGTTCATCAGAGAAAAGGGTATCGTCAGGAGTTTCCCGGGGAAGTGCGATATGACTGCTGTTTTTCTGTATGTACAGAAATGATTTGGCGAAGAGGGTGGGTAGAAATCTACGGTTGTTTACTGATGATGCCGTGGTGTACGATAACGTGTCGAAGTAGAGTGACGGTACGACTTAGACAAAATCTCCAGTTGGTCTACTGAATGGCAGCTAGACCTAAATGTGGAAAAATGTAAGCTAATGCGGATGAGTACAAAGATCAAACCTCTAATCTTCGGATACAGTATTACTAGTGCCCTGGTTGACACAGTCAAGTCATTTAAATATCTGTGCGTAACGTTGCAAAGCGATATGTGAGGGAACGAGCATGTGAGAACTGTGGTAGGAAAGGCGAATGGTCGACTTCGGTTTATTGGGAGAATTTTAGGAAAGAGTGGTTCACCTGAAACGAGACTCCATATAGGACGCTGGTGCGACCTATTCTTGAATGCTTCTCGAGTGTTTGGGATCCGTACCAGATCTGACTGAAGGAAGACATCGAAGTACGAGGGTTATTCCAAAAGTAAGGTCCGGTTATAAAAAAAAAATCAAAACTAAAATGTTTTTTCAAAACAATTGTTTTATTTACATTCCTTACATCTTTATCTATTTTTCTACATAACTTCCATACTTATTTAAACATTTGTCACATCGTTCAACAAGCTTTTGAATGCCCATGTTATAGAAATCGGCCGCCTGTGACGATAACCAGTCCTTAACTGCTTCTTTCACTTCGTCATCTGTGTCGAAGCGCTTGCCGCCGAGAAACTCCTTTAAGTAACGGAACAGGTGGAAATCACTTGGCGCCAGGTTCGGACTGTAAGGAGGATGGTCCATCTGTTCCCATCCAAATTTCTTGATCAGAGCTTGCGTTTCATTTGCAGTGTGGGGTCTGGCATTGTCATGCAACAACAAGATTCCAGACGACAAAAGACCACGTCGCTTATTCTGGATTGCACGTCGAAGTTTAGTCAGGGTAGCGCAGTAGGCGGCTTTATTAATCGTTGTTCCTCTCTCCATAAAGTCGACTAACAATACTCCACGTCTATCCCAGAACACAGTCGCCATAACCTTACGTGTTGAGATTGTCTGCTTTGCCTTGACCTTGACTGGCGATGACGTGTGACGCCATTGCATTGACTGACGTTTAGACTCTGGAGTGATGTGAGAAACCCATGTCTCATCCCCTGTGACAACATTGTCTAAAAGACTGTCACCTTCCTTATGATATCGCTCCAAAAAATCAAAAGCAAAAGCCATTCTTTTCATTCGTTGGGGCTCAGTAAGCAGCCTGGGAACCCAATGGGCACACAATTTGTGAAACTTCAAATGTTCAGACACAATTCTGTACAAAGTTGTTCTACTCACATTTGGAAAATGCATGTCTACGTCTGTAATAGTGAATCGGCGATCTTCACGAATTTTTTTGTCAACCGCATTGACCAAATCGTCTGAAATCACTGATGGTCGGCCACACCGTGGTTCATCGTGCACATTATCCCGTCCTTCATTAAAAGCTCGCACCCACTTGCGCACTTTACTGTCGCTCATTATGTTAGGACCGTACACTTCAGTAATCTGCCGATGGATTTCCGCCGCTGAATTGTTTCTTGCAGACAAAAACCGTATCACTGCCCTTACTTCACAATCGGCGGGCTGATCAATTGTCTTAAACATTGTAAAGTGACACTGTGAACTACACTCAGCAACAGTAACAAAGCGAATGGCGGCGTTTGACGCGCAAGGCTTGCCGGGAGTCGGCGCGCATGCGTGTTTTGTCATTGGCGCCAAATTTCAATAGTTACGGCGAATCGGACCTTACTTTTGGAATAACCCTCGTATTTCAGATTCGGGCTGCTAGATTGGTTATCGGTAGGTTCTAACGACACGTCAGTGCTACGGAGGTGATTCGGGAACTCAAATGGGAGTATGGGAGTCCCTGGAGGGAAGGCGACATTCTTTTTGTGAAACACCGTTGAGAAAATTTAGAGAACTGTCATTTGAAGCTGACTGCCAAACGATTCTACTGTAGGTAGGCTGTTTAGGTTTTCTCATGGGGTAACGCCACGTAGCGCTCTGTATGAAAATCACTGTCTGTGCTGTGTGCAGTCTGTGGCTGTTTTGCATTGTTGTTCGCTATTGTAGTGTTTGGCAGTTGGCTGTTAACAGCGCGTAGCGTTGCGCAGTTGGAGGTGAGCCGCCAGCAGTGATGGATGTGGGGAGAGAGATGGCGGAGTTTTGAGAGCGGATGATATGGACAGAGACAGTAAATTTGTAAGACTGGATATCATGAACTGATATATATATCTTATGACTTTTGAACACTATTAAGGTAAATACATTGTTTGTTCTCTATCAAAATCTTTCATTTGCTAACTATGCCTATCAGTAGTTAGTGCCTTCAGTAGTTTGAGTCTTTTATTTAGCTGGCAGTAGTGGCGCTCGCTGTATTGCAGTAGCTTGAGTAACGAAGATTTTTGCGAGGTAAGTGATTTGTGAAAGGTATAGGTTAATTTTAGTCAGTGCCATTCTTTTGTGGGAATTATTGAAAGTCAGATTGCGTTGCGCTAAAAAAATATTGTGTGTCAGTGTAGTGTTGATCAGAGTAGGTAAAGAGCGAAATGTCTGAGTACGTTTGGCTCAGCTGTTTGAAAATCAAATAATGTAAGAGATTTATCAGTACAGTAATTCAATAATTTTTCTAAGGGGACGTTTTATACTACTGCCGCCAACATAAATTGCGCGTAAAGGCCACGAAGATAAGATATGAGAAATTAGGACTCATACGGAGGTATATAGATAGGCGTTTTTCCATCGCTCTCTTTGCCAGTGGAACGGGAAAGGAAATGACAAGCAGTGGTAGAGGGTATCCTCCGCCACGCACCGTACGGTGACTTGCTGAAGTATCTATGCAGATGTAGATGTAGACTTGCTCTTAAGACTAATAGAGAAACTAGTTCCGGGAAGATTCCATAACAATTTCTGTTCCGACACTGACAATGTTGAGTGTTTATGGAAAAAGTTCAAGGCAATCGTAAAATGCGTTTTAGACAGGTACGTGCCGAGTAAAACTGTGAGGGACGGGAAAAACCCACCGTGGTACAACAACAAAGTTAGGAAACTACTGCGAAAGCAAAGAGAGCTCCACTCCAAGTTTAAACGCAGCCAAAACCTCTCAGACAAACAGAAGCTAAACGATGTCAAAGTTAGCGTAAGGAGGGCTATGCGTGAAGCGTTCATTGAATTCGAAAGTAAAATTCTATGTACCGACTTGACAGAAAATCCTAGGAAGTTCTGGTCTTACGTTAAATCAGTAAGTGGCTCGAAACAACATATCCAGACACTACGGGATGATGATGGCATTGAAACAGAGGATGACACGCGTAAAGCTGAAATACTAAACACCTTTTTCCAAAGCTGTTTCACAGAGGAAGACCGTACTGCAGTTCCTTCTCTAAATCCTCGCACAAACGAAAAAATGGCTGACATCGAAATAAGTGTCCAAGGAATAGAAAAGCAACTGGAATCACTCAATAGAGGAAAGTCCACTGGACCTGACGGGATACCAATTCGATTCTACACAGAGTACGCGAAAGAACTTGCCCCCCTTCTAACAGCCGTGTACCGCAAGTCTCTAGAGGAACGGAAGGTTCCAAATGACTGGAAAAGAGCACAGGTAGTCCCAGTCTTCAAGAAGGGTCGTCGAGCAGATGCGCAAAACTATAGACCTATATCTCTTACGTCGATCTCTTGTAGAATTTTAGAACATGTTTTTTGCTCGCGTATCATGTCATTTCTGGAAACCCAGAATCTACTATGTAGGAATCAACATGGATTCCGGAAACAGCGATCGTGTGAGACCCAACTCGCCTTATTTGTTCATGAGACCCAGAAAATATTAGATACAGGCTCCCAGGTAGATGCTATTTTTCTTGACTTCCGGAAGGCGTTCGATACAGTTCCGCACTGTCGCCTGATAAACAAAGTAAGAGCCTATGGAATATCAGACCAGCTGTGTGGCTGGATTGAAGAGTTTTTAGCAAACAGAACACAGCATGTTGTTATCAATGGAGAGACGTCTACAGACGTTAAAGTAACCTCTGGCGTGCCACAGGGGAGTGTTATGGGACCATTGCTTTTCACAATATATATAAATGACTTAGTAGATAGTGTCGGAAGTTCCATGTGGCTTTTCGCGGATGATGCTGTAGTATACAGAGAAGTTGCAGCATTAGAAAATTGTAGCGAAATGCAGGAAGATCTGCAGCGGATAGGCACTTGGTGCAGGGAGTGGCAACTGACCCTTAACATAGACAAATGTAATGTATTGCGAATACATAGAAAGAAGGATCCTTTATTGTATGATTATATGATAGCGGAACAAACACTGGTAGCAGTCACTTCTGTAAAATATCTGGGAGTATGCGTGCGGAACGATTTGAAGTGGAATCATCATATAAAATTAATTGTTGGTAAGGCGGGTACCAGGTTGAGATTCATTGGGAGAGTGCTTAGAAAATGTAGTCCATCAACAAAGGAGGTGGCTTACAAAACACTCGTTCGACCTATACTTGAGTATTGCTCATCAGTGTGGGATCCGTACCAGATCGGGTTGACGGAGGAGATAGAGAAGATCCAAAGAAGAGCGGCGCGTTTCGTCACAGGGTTATTTGGTAACCGTGATAGCGTTACGGAGATGTTTAATAAACCCAAGTGGCAGACTCTGCAAGAGAGGCGCTCTGCATCGCGGTGTAGCTTGCTCGCCAGGTTTCGAGAGGGTGCGCTTCTGGATGAGGTATCGAATATATTACTTCCCCCTACTTATACCTCCCGAGGAGATCACGAATGTAAAATTAGAGAGATTAGAGCGCGCACGGAGGCTTTCAGACAGTCGTTCTTCCCGCGAACCATACGCGACTGGAACAGGAAAGGGAGGTAATGACAGTGGCACGTAAAGTGCCCTCCGCCACACACCGTTGGGTGGCTTGCGGAGTATCAATGTAGATGTAGATGTAAAATACATTCTTCATCTATTTACTGCACCTATTCCCACAGGAATAATGAAATACGCGTGATTCGCACTGAAGTTGTTTGAAGAATGAACAGCCTTTTTGAATTTAAATGAACCGAGTTTTACGTAATCGCTGCTGAACAAACACGTCAGCGTTATATTAAATGTGCGTCGTATTTACCAATTTGTGCTTCGATTGCTTCTACGACAAATACCAACCGGAATTCTGTTCTAGCACACAAAACGATGCAAGCGATAACGAGTAATACGATTCTCTAATTTATTTTGTAACAAATGGAGCGCACATTTGTAGAAATTTTGCTGTAAGGACTCATACGAAGGCATATAGATAGTCGTTTTTCCATCGCTCTCTTTGCGAGTGGAACGGGAAAGGAAATTGCTACGCCGAAAATGACTAATTCTGAATAATTTTGCATGACGTATGCCATTTACTGATATTGTGCGATGATATAAAGATAAAAGAAAAAATTACAGGCGCAGGATTTTAACTGTACCCCCAGCGTGATAGCAGTAAAGCCTAGCCGCTGCGTTACGTTCTCTTGGTTGATGTACACTATGTGATCAAAAGTATCCGGACACCCCTAAAACATACGTTTTTCACATTAGATGCATTGTGCAGCTACCTAGTGCCATGCACTCCATACCAGCGACCTCAGTAGTGGGGCGCTCCGCGGAACTCATGGACTTCGAACGTGGTCTGGTGATGGAGTGTCACTTGTGTCATACGTCTGTACTCGAAGTTTTCACACTCATAAACACCCCTAGGTCCACTGTTTCCGATGTGGTAATGAAGTAGAAACATGAAGGGACACGTACATCCCAAAGGCGTACAGGCCGACCTCGTCTGTTGACTGACAGACATCGCCGACAGTTGGAGAGGATCGTAATGTGTAACAGGCAGACATCTATCCAGGACATCAAACAGATATTCCAAACCCGCAGCTGGAGCCACTGCAAGTACCGTGACAATTAGGCCGGAGGTGACAAAACTTGGATTTCATGCTTGAGCGCCTGCCCATAAGCCGGAGATCACTCCGGTAAATGCCAAACGACGCCTCGCTTGCTGTAAGGACCGTAAACATTGGATGATTCAACAGCGGAAAAACATTGTGTGGAGTGGCGAATCACTGTACATAATGTGGCGATCCGATGGCAGGGTGTGGGTATGGCGAATGCCCGGTAAACGGCACCTGCCAGCGTGTGTAGTGGCAACACTAAAATTGGGAGGTGTTGGTGTCGTGTTTTTCATGACGAGGGCTTAGACTCCTCGTTATTTTAAGTGGCACTATCACAGCACAGGCCTACTTTGATGTTTTGAGCAACTTCTTGATTCCCACTGTTGAAGAGCAATTTGGAGATCGCGATTCCATCTTTCAATACGATCGAGCACCTGTTCATAATTACGGACTGTGGCGGGGTGGTTACAAGACAGTAACATCCCTGTAATGTACTGGTCTGCACAGAGTCCTGACCTGTATCCTAAAGAACACCTTTGCGATGTTTTGGAACGCCGACTTCGTGCCAGACCTCACCGACCGACATCGATACATCTCTTCAGTACAGCAGTCCCTGAAGAATGGGTTGCCATTAACCAAGAATCCTTCCAGCACCTGATTGAACGTATGCCTTCGAGAGTGGAAGCTGTCATCAAGGCTAAGGGTGGGCCAACACCATACTGGATTGCAGCATTATCGATGCAGGGCGCCACGAACTTGTAAGTCGTTTTTATCCAGGTGTCCGGATACTTTTGATCACATGCTGCATGTCTAACGTCACGATTATAGCAGGTACGCATAAAATTTCAATGTAGATTGTCTCGTAAACTAGAGACCTTGTCGAAACCTGGCAGAAAATCCAAAGAGATTCTGGTCGCACGTGAAGTATGTTAGCGGCAAGAAACAATCATTGCCTTATCTGCGCGATAGCAAAGGAGATACTATCGAAGACAGTGCTGCCAAAGCAGAGTAACCAAACAAAGACTTCCGAAATGCCTTCACAAAAGAAGACGAAGTAAATATTCCAGAACTCGAATCGAGAACAACCGCCAACATGAGTAACGTAGAGGTAAACACCCTCGGAGTCGTGGAGCAACTCAGATCACTTAATAAAAGCAAGTCTTCTGGTCCAGACTGTGTACCAATTAGGTTCCTTTTGGAGCATGCTGATTCAGTAGCCCCATACTTAACAATTATTTACAACCGTTCGCTCGCCGAAAGATCCATACCCAAAGACTGGAAAATTGTTCAGTTCACACCAATATTCAACAAAGGTAGTAGGAGTAATCCATTAAATTACAGGCCCATAGCGTTAACGTCGATATGCAGCAGGATTCTAGAACATATATTGTGGTCGAACATTATGAATCACCTCGAATAAAACGGTCTATTGACACACAGTCAACAGGGGTTTAGAAAGCATCGTTCCTGTGAAACACTACTAGCTCTTTACTCACATGAAGTGTTGAGTGCTATTGACAAGGGATTACAGACTGATTCCGTATTTCTGAATTTCCGGAAGGCTTTTGACACGGTACCACACAAGCGGCTAGTAGCGAAATTGCGTACTTATGGAATATCGTCTCAGTTATGTGACTGGATTTGTGATTTCCTGTCAGAGAGGTCACAGTTCGTAGTAACTGACGGAAAGTCATCGAGTAAAACAGAAGTGATTTCTGGCGTTTCCCGAGATAGAGTTATAGGCCCTTTGCTGTTCCTTATCTATATAAACGATTTTGGAGACAATCTGAGCAGACGTCTTCGGTTGTTTGCAGATGACGCTGTCGTTTATCGACAAATAATACCATCAGAACATCAAAAGAAACTACAGAGACGAGATGTAGCAGAGTGTGGCACTTCTGTTTGGAGCGGCAAACTGGATTTTTCTGACGAGTAGTAATGGCTCACACAACCACAGCAAGCTGCTTGCATTTCGTTAGGATGTTTATGACGCGGTAATCTGGCGGCATCACCTGGTTAGGACAGAGCGAAGTTACATTTTTTGTGAACGTACTTCAGTTCACGAAGGATAATTAATGTACAGGTCATGGCGAAAAAAGGCGTTGTATTACTATTTCACCAAGACTGTGTGATTGTATATTCATATCTTTCTATTTTCCTCGTAGCTAATTTGTTTGGATAATAATCATTACTGAATCTAAATGCTTTTTTCAAAAACGGTTCCAATTTTATCAATCCTTCTTTTATCTCTTTGATTGTTCTGGCCCACTTACATTTTCTTGGGTTGTTATTATTGTCCATATGTATCTCCTCATCTTGATAATGAATGATTACAATAATCCTAGATTCACTTGGTCCAAGGTTTTAATTCCGTAGTTAGTGAATCAGTTTTCTTTGCAGTATACTGTACACGTTTTTGGGAAGCCAATCACCCAGGGCTCCATACTATTGCAATTCCTTTAGATTCACCTAACCAGTTGTACACAGTTCTGGTACCAGTATCAGCGTTCATTCGGACCTATCACTAGATCAACAGATGCAGAAGCAGATAGCAGACAGATGTTACTTCACATAACAAGATATCTCCCAGGTTTCGATCGTGGGACTTTCTGACAAGCAGTTAGAAAAATTGTTAGTGGAATAGGTTCTTAAATGCATTGGAAATTGAATTTAGAATCATTCTATAATATTCATTCAGGAATACTTAATTTGTAACACTGGCAGAAGTAAGTAAACGATGACCAGTTGCAGGTCAGTATTTTGTACAAGACGTTTTTCGTGCAATAGCTTTGTCGAAAGAAAAAATCCCTTAAACTTCTAGCATGTCGAAACCTTCGATTTCACATACATTTAACAGAATGCACTCAAAGCAAAATATAACACCTTTCTGATCACTTTATCCGTATCCAGGACACTGCACAACCAAAGTTCTTAGTTAAATATTACAATACAACCTGTACGACTGATAGGATTTGTATTTATGTTTGAACTTGCATTTTCCGTGGCGTTTCCTTATTTCTGTCCAAACTCTGTAAAGTGCAACGTGTCAAGTGCTTTCACAAGGGGAAACTGTACTGTAACACTGATGCACTTAGACACAGTGTTGATACTCACAGGCCAATTGAAGTACGCGGGGAATCGCTGGAGCCGATTCATAGACTCCTTTATAACGGCTAGTAAACGTAGAAAGAAAGATTGGTCGCAGCCATAAGGGATAGAACTGATTTCAACAATACACTAGATAGATAGATAGAGAGAGAGAGAGAGAGAGAGAGAGCTGAAGTAAGACGGGTTGCAACACTTTTGGAAGGTTAAGGCCGCTTGCGACCAAAAGTCTACGTAATTGAAGGAATGACTATTTGAAACGAAACATCAATGGCTAGTATCAGAATTTCCTCAAGTCATCTTCTTGCACATTTCATTGGAACACAACAGTCATACTAGTTCTATTTCATTTCATGGTAGCCTGAAGTCGTCAATGATTATCATTTTACAGCCGGATATAACAGTCCTACCTCAGTGTGGGCGTTACTTTCTAGATGCAGTAGATTTAAAAATATCTTTCTCTCTGTGGCTGTCCATTGTTTATTACCGAAATAGTTTCTTTGAGGAGTCAGTTTATACCACAGCTGTCGCAGTGGGTTGTGATCTCAGCAGAGATTATTATTGAAGGACATGGCTGACTTAAGAGGATCCTGCTACAGCACGAGAAGCAGAGTTCCAAACGTACCTACAAATTCATGCAATGAGACATACCTGTCCACTACTTCCAGCTATGATTAAGCCCAGTCACAGAACACTTTGTAGAGAGCAGTGCACTCACCACAGTGACTTCACTGAATGTAACTGGAGTGGGAAAGCAATTGAATCAATATTAAAAGTTCTGATCAACTTGATTTACTGAGTTCCCTCGCGCCCTGTGAATCTACACTCCTGGAAATTGAAATAAGAACACCGTGAAATCATTGTCCCACGAAGGGGAAACTTTATTGACACATTCCTGGGGTCAGATACATCACATGATCACACTGTCAGAACCACAGGCACATAGACACAGGCAACAGAGCATGCACAATGTCGGCACTAGTACAGTGTATATCCACCTTTCGCAGCAATGCAGGCTGCTATTCTCCCATGGAGACGATCGTTGAGATGCTGGATGTAGTCCTGTGGAACGGCTTGCCATGCCATTTCCACCTGGCGCCTCAGTTGGACCAGCGTTCGTGCTGGACGTGCAGACCGCGTGAGACGACGCTTCATCCAGTCCCAAACATGCTCAATGGGGGACAGATCCGGAGATCTTGCTGGCCAGGGTAGTTGACTTACACCTTCTAGAGCACGTTGGGTGGCACGGGATACATGCGGACGTGCATTGTCCTGTTGGAACAGCAAGTTCCCTTGCAGGTCTAGGAATGGTAGAACGATTGGTTCGATGACGGTTTGGATGTACCGTGCACTATTCAGTGTCCCCTCGACGATCACCAGTGGTGTACGGCCAGTGTAGGAGATCGCTCCCCACACCATGATGCCGGGTGTTGGCCCTGTGTGCCTCGGTCGTATGCAGTCCTGATTGTGGCGCTCACCTGAACGGCGCCAAACACGCATACGACCATCATTGGCACCAAGGCAGAAGCGACTCTCATCGCTGAAGACGACACGTCTCCATTCGTCCCTCCATTCACGCCTGTCGCGACACCACTGGAGGCGGGCTACACGATGTTGGGGCGTGAGCGGAAGACGGCCTAACGGTGTGCGGGATCGTAGCCCAGCTTCATGGAGACGGTTGCAAATGGTCCTCGCCGATACCCCAGGAGCAATAGTGTCCCTAATTTGCTGGGAAGTGGCGGTGCGGTCCCCTACGGCACTGCATAGGATCCTACGGTCTTGGCGTGCATCCGTGCGTCGCTGCGGTCCGGTCCCAGGTCGACGGGCACGTGCACCTTCCCCCAACCACTGGCGACAACATCGATGTACTGTGGAGACCTCACGCCCCACGTGTTGAGCAATTCGGCGGTACGTCCACCCGGCCTCCCGCATGCCCACTATACGCCCTCGCTCAAAGTCCGTCAACTGCACATACGGTTCACGTCCACGCTGTCGCGGCATGCTACCAGTGTTAAAGACTGCGATGGAGCTCCGTATACCACGGCAAACTGGCTGACACTGACGGCGGCGGTGCACAAATGCTGCGCAGCTAGCGCCATTCGACAGCCAACACCGCGGTTCCTGGTGTGTCCGCTGTGCCGTGCGTGTGATCATTGTTTGTACAGCCCTCTCGCAGTGTCCGGAGCAAGTATGGTGGGTCTGACACACCGGTGTCAATGTGTTCTTTTTTCCATTTCCAGGAGTGTAATTATGTCAACAGGATTCAAACCAGGTGGCACACAAATTTTTTCACAAAGAGCCAGGAGGTCCTCTCATTGTACCTTCGTCAAAAATAAAGAAACTAAAAACTGCTAAAATATGTGAGACTAAGAGCAGCTAACTTTGATAATTTTCAATACAGGTGAACCACAGATTGACGGACAAAGTAAGGAATGAGTGACGTAGGAGAGTTACATGAAAGCGTCCTATGATTTTGTCCGCGAGTAGCAAGTTAATTGTTGAACATCTTACACCCATTCTTTGGAGAGAGAAAAGACAGTCTATTAAAATGATTCATATTTGGAAAACTTTCGCAAACTTGTTACATTGGACGTTGACGATGAATTCCGAGCATCATTACAATAAACCTAGGTGCACTACAACCAAGATTTTAATTTTGTAGTTAGTGAATTCGTTTTCTTTGGAGAGTACTGTTCACTATTTTGTGAAGCCAAACTACCAGGACTCGTTACTAGTGCCATCCCTTTAGATTTTCCTAATCAGTTACACACAGCTAGGGTATTGGAATAAGAGTTCAATCGGATCCGTCAGTAAGTCATCAGTAGGTCAGCAGATGCGGTTCCATACGGGAGATAGATGTAATCCTACGAGAATTCGAACCTGTGGTCTTATGACAATCAGTTAAAGAATTAGTTAAGGAACATAGGTTCATAAACGCATTAAAAACAGAATTTCGTACCATTGTATAATACTCATGTAGCAATACTTAATTTGTGTGTCTAGCAGTAGCAAGTAATCCATGTTCAGTTCCAGGACAGTATTTTGTACGAGACGAACCCTTCTGCAACAGCTATATCGATAGAAAAAATCCTTTACACTTCTTGCTTGACGATACCTTCGAATTCACTTAGATTCGACTTAATAGACTCACAGCAACACACAACACCCATCTGATCATTTCATACGTATTAAGTATTCAGGACACTGTGCAACCAAAGTTCTTCGTCAAATACTACACTGCAATCTGTACGATTGATAGGACCTGTATTTAGGTTTGAACTTACATTTCCGTGGTCTATCAGTATTTCCGTCAATCCTGTGTGAAGTGCAACGTATCAACTGCATTCACATAGGGAAACTAAAATGTAACACTCACTGTCTCAGGCACAGTGTTGATACTCACAGGTAAATTGAAGTACGCGGGAATCGCATGAGAAGATTCACAGAAATTTGTTCATAAGGGCAAGTACAAGTAAGAAGAAATATTGACGCAGCTACAAGGGATTGAACTCATTTCTGCAGTACCCTAACAAAGAGGTACAGTGAGAGAGATAGAGAGAGAGGGGGGGGGGGGAGTAAGAGAGAGGAGAAGTACGAAGGGTAGCATCACTCTTGGAAGGTGAAGACAGTTTGCTACCAAAAGTCTGCGTCATTGAAGTAATGACTATTTGAAACGAAATATCAATGGCTACCATCAGAACTTTCTCAAGTCATCCTGCACATTTCTTTGGAAATGGCAGTCGTAGTAGTTCTATTTCATCACATGGTAGCCTCAAGGAATCAGTTATTTTTATTTTCCAACAATGCATAGGATTCCTACCTCAGTGTGTGTTGTGACTTTCTACAGGAGATCTTCTCAATGTACCTTCTTTAAAAATAAATAAACTAAAAGCTGCTAGAGCACGCGAGACTAAGAGCGGCCAACTTGGTAGTTTTGTACACAGGTGATCCACAGATTGAAGGATTAAGTAAGAAATCAATTAATTAAGAGAGCGACATGAAATGTTCCTATAATTTTGTCTGCGACTATCCAACTACTTGGTGAACCTGTTACACCGAATCTTTGGAGAGAGAATAGACAGTCCCTTATAATTTTTCTCATTGAATAAACTTTCACAAATTTTTTTCATTGCATATTTATATAGGTGACACAAACTCGAAGCTGGGAGAGCAGACCAATAAACGCAAGTCTCTCAGGTGTAACGAGACAGTGCACATGTCCTGGGTTAACAAAAGAGGTACAGATTTCACAGATGTGATGTAGGAGTGTTTGGAGTGACATACTGGTCATTTTCTGATGGGTAACAATGGCTGTCACCAACACAGCATGCTGCCTGCATTTATTTAGGATTGTAATGATGAGGTAATCTGGTGGCATTAGTTGCTTACGATAGACCGAAAATAAATTTTTTGTGATACTCATCTCAGTTCTCGCAGATTCATTCATGTACAGGGCAGGGCGAATAAAGGCGTGATATTTCATTTTAACCAAGCGGCACGATCGTAGAAAGACTGAGTGATTGTATATTCACATGTGCCAGAGGTCTCCGTAACTAATTTGTTTGGATAATAATCATTACTGAATCCAAATACTTTTATCAAAAACGGCTCCACCCTAATCACTCCTAATTTAATCTCATTTATTTGGTCAGAATGATTGTTGCATCGCAGCACTGTTAATTAAACTCCGTATTTATCTGTTCATCTTGATGATGAACTCAGACAATGATGAAAATATTCCTAGATTCACTTCGGCCAACAATTTAATGTCGTAGTTAGTGAATTCGTCTTCATTGCACTGCACTGTTCACGATTTTGTGAAGGTAATCACCTAGGACTCGTTACTAGCGCAATTCCTTTAGATTCACCTAATCAGTTTTACGCAGTTGTGGCATCAGTACCACCGTTCATTCGGACCTGTCACTAGATCAACAGTTGCAGAACCAGATAGCAGGCAGATGTAACTTCACACAACTGGAAACTCTTATAGGATTCGAACCGGAGTTTTCTGACAAGAAGTTAAAAAATTTGTTCATGGCAATGGTTCTAAAACGCACAAAAAACTAAATTTAGAATCATTCTACAATGTTCAACCGCGAATACTTAATTTGTGTCTCTGGGAAAAGTAAGTAACAGATTTAGAGCTCCAGGTCTGTATTTTGTGCGAGACATTTATTTCTGTAATAGCTTTTTCGAAACAAAAAATCCCTTAAACTTCGGCATGTCGAAACCTTCGATTTCACTTACAATTGACAGAATGCACTCACAGAAACATACAACACTTTTCTGATCACTTTTTACGTATTCAGAACACTGCACAACCAAAGTTCTTCGTCAAATATTACCATACCACCTGCACGATTGATAGGACTTGTATTTACGTTTGAACTTGCATTTTCCGTGGCGTTTCCGTATTTCTGTCCAAACTCTGTAAAGTGCAACGTGTCAAGTGCTTTCACAAGGGGAAGATGTACTGTAACACTGATACACTCAGACACAGTGTTGATACTCACAGGTCAATTGAAGTACGCGGGGAATCGCTGGAGCCGATTCACAGATTCCTTTATAAGGGCTAGTACGCGTTGGAAGAAATACTGGTCGCAGCCATAAGGGAGTGAACTGATTTCAACAATACACTAACAAATAGGTACATGGATAGATAGATAGATAGATAGATAGATAGAGAGAGAGAGAGAGAGCGCTGAATTAAGACGGGTTGCATCACTTTTGGAAAGTTAAGGCGGCTTCCGATCAAAAGTCTGCGTCATTGAAGTAATAACTATTTGAAACGAAACATCAATGGCTACCATCAGAATTTCTTCAAGTCATCCTGCACATTTCATAGGAACATGGCAGTCATAATGTATCTATTTCATCACATGGTAGCCTCAAGTCGTCAATGATTATCATCTCACAACAGGACATAACAGTCCTACCTCAGTGCATGACGTGACTTTCCACAGACAGTAGACTTAGCAATATCCTTCTCTGTGTGGCTGACCATTGTATATTACCGAGATAGTTTTTTTGTGGAGTCAGATTAAACCACTGCAGTTTCTGTAGGCTTCGAGCTCAGCAGAGATTGTTAATGAAGGAGGTGGTCTGACTTCAGAGTATCGAACTACAGCACGAGGGACAGAGTTCAAACGTACATACAAATTCATGCAATGAGACATAGCTGTCCACTGCTTCCAGCTATGATTACGCCCAGTCACAGAACACTTTGTAGAGAGCAGTGTACTCACCACAGTGACTTCACGGGATGTAACTGTAGTGGGAAAGCGACTGAATCAATATTCAAGGTTCTGATCAACTTTATTTACTAAGTATCTGGCACACTGTGAGATCTAATTATGTCAACAGGATTCAAACCAGGTGGCACACAAATTCTTTCACAAAGAGCCAGGAGATCTTCTCATTAAACCTTCTTCAAAAATAAATAAACTAAAAACTGCGAAAGTATGGGAGACTATGACTAGACAACTTGATAAATTTCAACACAAGTGAACCACAGTTTAGCGGGCAAAGTAAGATATCAATGATGTAGGAGAGATCCGTGTATTGTTCCTATGACTTTTTCCGCCAGTAGACAGCTAATTGATGGACTTCTTGCACCGATTCTGTGGCGGGAGGAAAGACAGTCTTTTAAAATGATTTATATCGGGAAAACTTACGCAAACTTGTTACATTGGATATTTATTTTTTGACACAATCTCGTGGCTGGGAGAGCAGATGACTAACAAAGGAGAGAATCTCATGTGACACGAGACTGTACACATGTTAAGGGTTAAAAGAATACTTTCAGACTTCAGAGACGGGATATAGCAGCGTGTGTCACTACTGTTTGGGGTGGCACACTCGACTTGTCGAGAATCAATGGCTGCACCAACAAAGTATGCTAGTGGCATTTCTTTTGGATGTTTATAATGGGATAATCTGGTGGCATCAGTTGGTTGCGAAAGAGCGAAGTTACAATCTTTGAGATACTTAATTCAATTCACGTAGGATATTCCATGTACAAGTCCCGGCGAATAAAGGCATGATATTTCTTTGTAATCAGTTGGCACGATCGCAGAAAAACTGAGTGATTGTATATGACATCTGACTACATTAAAAATAACTAATTTGTTCGGATAATAATCATTAACTGAATCCAAATGCTTCTCTCAAAAACGGTACCAATTTAGTCAGTCCTAGTTTTATCTCATTTACTTGTTGTAACTGAATATTGTTTTGCAGTGTTCAGAATTATTATCCACATGTATCCCTTCACGTTGATGATGAATTCCGAGCATCATTACACTAAACCTAGGTGCACTAGAACCAAGATTCTAATTTCGTAGTTCGTGAATTCGTTATCTTTGGAGTGTACTGTTCACTATTTTGTGAAGCCAAACTACCAGGACTCGTTACTAGTGCCATCCCTTTAGATTTGCCTAATCAGTTGCACACAGCTCTGGTATTGGAATAAGAGTTCATTCGGATCCGTCTGTAGGTCAGCAGATGCGATTCCATACAGGAGATAGATGTAATCCTACCAGAATTCGAACCTGTGATCTCATGACAATGTTAAAGAATTAGTTGAGAAAAAAAAGGTTCATAAACACATTAAAGACAGAATTTAGTATCATTGTATAATACTCATTTAGCAATACTTAATTTGTGTGTCTAGCAGTAGCAAGTAATCCATGTTCAGCTTAAGGACAGTATTTTGTACGAGACGTCCCCTTCTGCAACAGCAATATCGATAGAAAAAATCCTTTACACTTCTAGCTTGATGATACCTTCGAATTCACTTGGATTCGACTTAATAGACTCACAGCAACACACAACACTCTTCTGATCATTTCATACGTATTAAGTATTCAGGACACTGCACAACCAAAGTTCTTCGTCAAATATTGCAATGCAACCTGTACGATTCATAGGACTTGTATTTATGTTTGAACTTACATTTTCCGTTTCCTTTCAGTATTTCCGTCAATCCCCTGTGAAGTGCAATGTATCAACTGCATCCACAAAGGGAAGCTATAATGTAACACTCACGGTCTCAGGCACAGTGTTGATACTCACAGGTCAATTGAAGTACGCGGGAATCGCATGAGCCGATTCACAGAGATTTGTTCATAAGGGCAAGTACAAGTAGGAAGAAATATTGACGCAGCTACAAGGGATTGAACTCATTTCTGCAGTACCCTAACAAAGAGGTACAGTGAGAGAGAGAGAGAGAGAGGGGGGGGGGGAGTAAGAGAGGGGAGAAGTACGAAGGGTAGCATCACTCTTGGAAGGTGAAGACAGTTTGCTACCAAAAGTCTGCGTCATTGAAGTAATGACTATTTGAAACGAAATATCAGTGGCTACCATCAGACATTTTTCAAGTCATCCTGCATATTTCTTTGGAATATGGCAGTCGTACTAGTTCTATTTCATCACATGGTAGCCTCAAGTAATCAGTTACTTTTATTTCCCAACAATACATAGGATTCCTACCTCAGTGCGTGTTGTGACTTTCTACAGGAGATCTTCTCAATGTACCTTCTTTAAAAATAAATAAACTAAAAGCTGCCAGAGTACGTGAGACTAAGAGCGGCCAACTTGATACTTTTGTACAAAGGTGATCCACAGATTGAAGGATTAAGTAAGAAATCAATTAAGTAAGAGAGCGACATGAAATGTTCCTATAATTTTGTCTGGGACTATCCAACTACTTGGTGAACTTGTTACACCGAATCTTTGGGGAGAGAAATGACTGTCCCTTAAAATTTTTCTCATTGGATAAACTTTCGCAAACTTTTTCCAGTGCAGATTTATATTGGTGACACAAACTCGGAGCTGGGTGAGCAGACCAATAAACGCAAGTCTCTCAGGTGTAACGAGACACTGCACATGTCATGGGTCAACACAAGAGGTTCAGACTTCAGAGATGTGATGTATGAACGTGTGGCAATTGTGTTTGGAGTGGCACACTGGACATTTTCTGATGGGTAACAATGGCTGTCACCAACACAGCATGCTGCCTGCATTTATTTAGGATGTTAATGATGAGGTAATCTGGTGGTATTAGTTGCTTACGATATACCGAAGTTAAATTTTTTGTGATACTTATCCCAGTTCTCGCATGATCAATTATGAACAGGGCAGGGCGAATAAATGCGTGATATTTCTTTTTCTCCAAGTGGCACGACCGTAGAAAGACTGAGTGATTGTTTATTCACATGCGGTATCCGTAACTAATTTGTTTGGATAATAATCATTACTGAATCCAAATACTTTTATCAAAAACGGCTCCAACCTAATCACTCCTAATTTAATCTCATTTATTTGGTCTGAATGAATGTTGCATTGCAGTTTTCTTAACTAAACTCCGTATTTATCTGTTCATCTTCATTATGAACTCAGAGAATGATGAAAACATTCCTAGATTCACTTCGGCTAACAATTTAAAGCCCCTGGTTAGTGAATTCGTCTTCATTGCAGTGCACTGTTCTCGATTTTGTGAAGGTAATCACCTAGGACTCGTTACTAGCGCAATTCCTTTAGATTCACCTAATCAGTTTTACGCAGTTGTGGCATTATTACCAGGTTTCGTCCGGACCTGTCACTAGATCAACAGTTGCAGAACCAGATAGCAGACAGATGTAACTTCACATAACTCGAAACACTAAAAGGATTCGAACCGGAGTTTTCTGACAAGAAGTTAAAAAATTTGTTCATGGCAATGGTTCTAAAACGCACAAAAATCTAAATTTAGAATCATTCTATAATATTCAACCGCGAATACTTAATTTGTGTCTCAGGCTCAAGTAAGTAACAGATTTCGTGCTCCAGGACAGTATTTTGTACGAGACATTCTTTTCTGTAATAGCTTTTTCGAAAGAAAAAATCCCTTAAACATGTAGCATGTCGAAACCTTCGATTTCACTTACATTTGACAGAATGCACTCACAGCAACATACAACACTTTTCTGATCACTTTATACGGATTCAGGACACTGTACAACCAAAGTTCTTAGTCAAATATTACCATACCACCTGCACGATTGATAGGACTTGTATTTACGTTTGAACTTGCATTTTCCGTGGCGTTTCCGTATTTCTGTCCAAACTCTGTAAAGTGCAACGTGTCAAGTGTTTTCACAAGGGGAAGCTGTACTGTAACACTGATGCACTCAGAGATAGTGTTGATACTCACATGTCAATTGAAGTACGCAGGGAATCGCTGGAGCCGATTCACAGATTCCTTTATAAGGGCTAGTACACGTAGGAAGAAATATTGGTCGCAGCCATAAGGGACTGAACTGATTTCAACAATACACTAACAAATAGATAGATAGATAGATAGATAGAGAGAGAGAGAGAGAGAGAGAGAGAAAGAGAGAGAGGTTAAGGCCGCTTCAGATCAAAAGTCTGCGTCATGGAAGTAATGACTATTTGAAACGAAACACAAATGGCTACCATCAGAATTTCTTCAAGTCATCCTGCACATTTCATTGGAACATGGCATTCATATTGTTTCCATTGTAGATTTATATCGGTGACAGAAACTCGGAGCTGGGAGAGCAGAACAATAAACGAAAGTCTCTCAGGTGTAACGAGGCAGTACACATGTCCAGGGTTAACACAAGCGATTCAGACTTCAGAGACGTGATGTAGGAGAGTGTGGCACTTCTGTTTGGAGTGGCACAATGGACATTTTCTGATGGGTAACAATGGCTGTCACCATCATAGCACGCTGCCTGCGTTTCTTTAGGATGTTAAAGATGAGGTAATCTGGTGGCATTAGTTGTTTACCATAGAGCGAAGTTACAGTTTTTGTGATACTTATCTCAGTTCTCGCAGGATCATCCATGTACTGGACAGGGCAAATAAAGGCGTGATATTTCTTTTTCTCCAAGCGGCACGATCGTAGGAAGACTGAGTGATTGTATATTCACATGTGTCTGCGATCTCCGTAACTATTTTGTTTTTGATAATAATCATTACTGAATCCAAAAGCTTGGTCAAAAACGGATCTAATTTTATACTGCTTGTAGTATCTCTTTTATTTGTTTTGGTTCAATGATATTTTGCTGTGTTTTTAATTATTGTCCATATGTATCTCTTCATCTTGATGATGAACTCTGAGAATAAATACAATAAAATAGAACCACTTGGGTCAAGTTATTAATTCTGTAGTTAGTGAATTCTTTTTCTTTGCAATGCACTGTTCACGATTTTTTGAAGCCAATCACCCAGGACACGTTGTAGTGCAATCCCTTTAGATTCGCCTAATCAGTTGTACACAGCTCTTATATTAGAACCAGAGTTCATTCGCACCATTCACTAGATCAACAAATGCAGAACCAAATAGCAGACCGATGTAACTTCACATAATTAGAAGCTCTTCCAGATTCAGAACCTGGAATCTTCTGACAGGCAGTTAGAAAATTGTAATTTTGCATTGGTCCTTAAACGCGTTAAAAACTGAAATTAGAACCATTGTATACTATTCTTTCAGGAATACTTAATTTGTATCTCTGGCAAAAGTAAGTTAATGAGATTCATCTCCAGAACAGTTTTGTGTACAACAGTACATTGTACAAGACCTTCCTTTCTGCAACAGCTATATCGAAAGAAAAATCGCTAGAACTTCTACCTTGTCGATATCTTCGATTTCACTTACATGAAGCATAATTCACTCACAACAACAAACAACACCCTTCTGATTACATTGTATGTATTCATGAAACTGCACAGCAGACGTTCCACGTCAAATATTATATGCAACCAGCACGATTAATACGACTTGTATTTATGTTTGAACATGCATTTTCCGTGCTGTTTCCATATTTGTGTCCAACCTCTGTAAAGAGCAACATATTAAGTGCATTCACAAAGAGAATGCTCTACTGCAACACTGACGGACACAGAGGCAGTGTTGATACTCACAGGTTAATTAAAGTAGGCGGGAAAAGCAAGGAGCTGATACACAGAGAATCCTTTATAAGGGCAAGTACAATTAAGAAGAAATATTGGTCACAGCTACAAGGGATTTAACTGATTTCTACAATACATTAACAAAGAGGTAGAGAGGCTTAAGTACGAAGGGTTGCATCACTCTTGAAAGTAAAGACAATTTCCGACCAAAAGTCTGCGTCATTCACGTAATGACTATGTAAAACGAAATATCAATGGCTACCATCAGAATTTTTTCAAGAAATCCTGCACATTTCATTCGAACATGGCAGTCGTACTAGTTCTATTTCATCACATGGTAACCTCAAGTCTTATATCATTGTCATTTTACAACTGCACATAACAGTACTAACTCTCTGCGTGATGTGAATTTCTACAGACGGTAGATTTTAAAATTTCTTTCTTGGTGTGGCTGCAAATTGTGTATTATTCATTATCATATATTACCACGATAACGTTTCTGGGGAGTCAGTGGATACCACAGCAGCGTCCGTGGGCTGAGATCTCATCAGGCGTTATTACTAAACAACAGGGGTTGACTTCAGAGGATCCTGTCTCAGCACGAGGGGCAGAGTTCAAACGTACCTACGAATTCTTACAATGAGACATAGCTGTCCTCTGCTTCCAGCTTTGGTTCAGCCCAGTCACAGAACACTTAGAGAGCAGTGTACTCAGCACAGTGACTTCACGAGTGTAACTATAGTGGGAAAGCGATTGAATCAATATTCAAGGCTCTGATTAACTTTGTTTACTGAGTTCTCTGGCACCCTGTGAAATCTAGTAGTGTACTCAGCTCAGTGTCTTAATTGGAGGTAAGTGGAGTGGGACAGGAATTGAATCAATATCCAAGGTTCTGAGCAGCTATGTTTACTGATTTTTCGGGCACTCTGTGAAATTTAGATATGTCAACCGGATTCCAGCCCAGTGTCACACAACACTGGACGTGGCTGCAAGCCAGAGAAAATTTTATCAGTTTTAATGAGTATTTCGGCAGAGTAATGTTAAGACAAATAATAACTCCCCTCAGTAAAAGGTTATTTCAAAGGATTAAAGTAATAAAGATAATAAGTGTAAAAATATAAAAGAGATCTGACATCATAGGAGTAAATGTTATCTCAGAAGTAGCTTACGCTTTATCACTGGTTCATAGAGAAATCATAATTCTGGCTGCAGCTATCGAAATTCACATAATAAAATACCACATTTAAATTTCATGTTTGAGAATTCTGTATAAACAGCTATAACCGTAAGCGATATTAGCAACAACTAAGATTAATATTTATAAAGTGTGTTAATGCGTGCTGAATTTGATGTATTAATTTGACGGGCATCTTAGTATAGTATCTCATCGAAAGATAGCATTTATTTGTGATAGAGGACCAGCAGTAGCCCAAGTTCTCTCGCACAGACAAATTAAGAAATATTGATAACTTCAGTTGTCCTATTTGGTAGTGTCATAGTTTGAATAAAAACCATGGAATTAAAGCCAATCCGATTTGTTGATATGACGGTTACCATAAAAACGTCCCACTTAACGAAAGTAAGAGTTCACGTTTAAGGCTCATTTGACAAGTGCCAGGAGCACAAGGTTTACTTAATTCACATTTATTCGCAGAGAATGTGCTGGTTCCGACGCCTAATACCTATTTAACACCTCCGAAGTGCATTAATTTTCCTAACAGGAACAGTTAATTATATTCAGATTGCTTTGACGTTTTAATTGTATACTGGTGGTTCACACCGGTATTCTTCTGTATTGCTGAAGCAGACGTGTGAATTGTGCGCAGCCACGAGGAGTAAACGTAATAAATAATCCTGAATTACTGGGGACGAGGTGTTGCTAATATAAAGGCAGGGCTGGTGTGTTATTGACGGGTTCGCGTAGCATCTCGCCACGACATCCTATTTTTCGTCACCATCCTCTGCTCTGACCGCCTCTCACCATCACTTAACACGCACTTACATCTGCTTTGTGAGTTAACAAATGATGTTCTTCCGCTTTCACAGTATGCGGGGTAAATCTTACATACAATGCCTCTTGAAACCCCAACCACTTCAGATACCGTCGTATGGAGGACCGCGTTACAACCACCGACAATTAGCCCATGTACGAATTCACTTAGCTCCGACAAAATCTACTCAGAAATACACAGAATATCGTTCTGGCCACGACTTACACTTGAAATACAATGAGGACATTGAACAGGTGACATTGATGCTCAAACACAACTGCATAACCCACATGAGTGACTAGAATCTGCGAATTAAGGATGCAATTCTCCCGCTGTTTCGATATTTTTGACAAACACTGTATACTGCGACATATCAAGTGCTCGGATAAAACGAAAGCTTACTTTAACACACACAGACAGAGGCAAAGACACGCTGTTGTTTGTCAGAGACGAGTGAAAGTAGTTCACTACACAGAGAATACCTGGATCTGATACACACAGGATCCTCTCTATGGGGCACGAAAAGGAAGGGGAACTATTAGCGGCACATGCAGGGGAAGGAAGATAAAACCAACAATACATGATGGGAGACGGACAGAGAAAGAAGGCTACAAGAGGCTGACGTGGGTGAGGGGTGCGTAGCGGCGAGTGACGCACTCATCCAGAGCTAAGACAATCACCAAATGCTACACTTTGTCAAAGATGTGTCTATTGTGTGCAATATTATAGGCAAGGCATACCATCAGAATTTTTTCAAGTCACACTGCGCACTCTATATGCATATGGCAGTCATACCAGCTCTAATTCATCACATGGTAGCAATCAGTCATCAATAATTTCCATGCTGGTGCAGCACATACAAGTACTGTGTGAACGATGGTATAAGAACTTTTGTAAGCATATGTGAGTGCAGCATAAAGCCTAATAGGACTGTTCAATCCCACGCAGACAAAAAGTAGCTGGCAGTTAAGACACAGATTAGACAGAAACAGAATACTACTGGAGTTATAGTAAAGATGAAAGGAAATCTCGCTCTTAGCTACAACGAAATCAGTGGTCACGTGATGATGTTTTACGGGGCATAACGTTTGGTGGTAACAAGACGTCAAAGTCTCTTAAAGATACGCAACAGTAGTCGTTACTTTGACACACTGAACAGAATTAAAGCAGAAAAAGCTGCAGCAAGAAGATGGGAAAAGTAGCAACAAACATGTGCACCTTAGCTTCTTTGGTGTTCTGTTTCTAAGTTTCTAAGACCAAACAATGTTTGTTCCATTTCCCCTAAATCAAACACATTTTTAAGTATTTGGGAGGTGTTTCCCACAAAACAGAGAAAATCCAGTGTGAAACTATATACAGGATGAGTCACCTAACATTACCGCTGGGCCGACCGCGGGGGTCTCGCGGTTAAGCCGCTCAGTCCGGAACTGCGCGACTGCTACGGTCGCAGGTTCGAATCCTGCCTCGGGCATTGATGTGTGTGATGTCCTCAGGTTAGTTAGGTTAAAGTAGTTCTAAGTTCTGGGGGACTGATGACCACAGATGTTAAGTCCCATAGTGCTCAGAGCCATTTGAGCCATTACCGCTGGATATATTTCGTAAACCACATCAAATACTGACGAATCGATTCCACAGACCGAGCTTGAGGAGAGGGGCTAGTGTAGTTGGTTAATACAAACCATAAAAAAATGTACGGAAGTATGTTTTTTAACACAAACCTACGTTTTTTTTAAATGGAACCCCGTTAGTTTTGTTAGCACATCTGAACATATAAACAAATACGTAATCAGTGCCGTTTGTTGCATTGTAAAATGTAATTACATCCGGAGATATTGTAACCTAAAGTTGACGCTTGAGTACCACTCCTCCGCTGACTATGCGAAGCTGAAGAACTTAGGGCATCTCCTTCGCTAGGACGTGGGTTGTGACTTGGGATAACTTGAAGCGAGTGGCGAAACGCTAGTAAAGCATCCATGGCCGAATTAAACTTTTACTCGTGTTGGAAACAGAGTTGTGGTCGGTGCTGTAGAGAGGTTGCTGACGTCGCGATGTAGTAGTCGGCCACGCAGCCTATTGAGATGTACTCTACAGGTACGCGTCTACTGGTCTGACGACTGGGTTTCACTTCAAGTTATATTTATCTCTACTTCTTTCACCTATCTTCAGAATTCGTCAGAGGACACCGCGCTTCACGTGCTGTACTTTAAATCTATCACGAAACGAAAAATTTCTTTACTAGAGAAATCCCTCCAGGTTTATTCAGACGGGAATCTATAATAGCAAAGTATCCATTCCCTCGTCATTTGTAAGTAAACACACATTGAATCTATGTCATCCAATACTTGACATTCTCAACCCACTCAGTAAAATCCACGTGACTTTCTTCCATTGGTTCACAGTCCACGTTTTATGGCTTCAGTTCTAAGTTTTCTTCTTACCGGCTTTGGCACCATTAATCAGTGGCTTAGGAATTCCAGCTGGGCCTTAAATTGCGTACTAATGGATATTCGTTCCTGTTGCTCTGAGCACTATGGGACTTAACATCGGAGGTCATCAGTCCCCTAGACCTCAGAACTACTTAAACCTAACTCACCTAACGACATCACACACATCCATGCTCGAGGCAGGATTCGAATCTTCCACCGTAGTGGTCGCACGGTTCCGGACTGAAGCGCCTAGAACCGCTCGGTCACCGCGGCCAGCCATACATTGTGTTCTGCTGTGGCTTCTACAGCCGTCGTTCTTATTATGGACCAAAAGATTTCGAATGCCATAACGCGTTCTTTACCAACATATTAATCTAGATGTTGAAAAGATGTTAAACCATATGTTGTAGAAAAGCGAGCAATAGTCCACGCTTCATAGTTCAAACAAGTAGCAAACACACTCCATGTACCAGCACCATAGGCCAACAGCTGATCGCGTCAGAGATCCTTTCTCATCTAGGTGACCACTATACGAAGCAGTCAAGGCCACGGAGGACTAATATTTCACTGTTAAAAGCAATGGGATCGTAATATGATAGTCAAAAAATTTTGTCCCCTCCAGGTAGTATCGGATAGATAGTCAGTTCTGTTTGAGACGGTGCAGAAGAAACTCACCATTTAGATATCGTGTGTAACAGTCGCCTGCGAATAACAGATAATCGACGATGTACTGAGATCGCAAACAGTTAATTCGTGGTAATATCGTCGATGAGCTCGTCTGCCGTTAGATATCGATTTAGATGCTGTTGGGAAATTTGATCACTCAGTCAGAGTGATCGGTTACTGAATACGAGTTTTTCAGTGTGCCTGCCTGTAAGATTTCGTTCCGTAAGAAATGATTAGGGTATCTTGAGGGTAGGCAGTTTTACGGTTTCTGGTCGTAAGTATTTGAGAAGTTTAGCTACAACATTACGAACGGTGGATGTGATAGTTGTTACGGAGAAGATGTGAATACCAATTTTTAGTGGTCACGGAAACAATAAGAGACCGGCTATCGTGTTCAGCAGAAGCTGATCCACGAATTGTCGAAGCTGTGTTCTGTGTTCCGAAAAGTTACATGTTTAGAGGAGTTGCAGTCAGTTACAGGACTGGACTATTAGCTGCGATTCGTGGTTGTCCTGGCGCGCATAAGACATTGATAGTACGTGTGATTGTGTTTCATGGTGATTGAGGTACACATGCTCTAAGGTAACTGATTGTTTGCCATAATCTTTGGGTGGCGTAGGACGCGCGGTTTAAGTTAACGAGTGTTTCACACATGTTTTTGTTGAGGTTTTAATACGCAGTACTGTGATAGTTGAGTAACATATATGGTGTATGTACCATTGAGCAAGAGTGTCAACCGGTGATCGGTAATTCCCAGGAAACTCAATTTGCACGGTGTATATATTGACAGATAACAGCTACTGTTTACTGCGAAAGGATATTTTTGACAATCGAAATAGTGTGGATAGTTTAGTACCCTAGAGGAGGCCCGTCCAATTAGCCGAGCGGTCTAACGCGGGCCGCACAGTAACCCTGGGTTCAGTGTGGGGCGACGGAGGGGTGAAGTGGACTGCGGTAGTCGTCGTGGGATTGTGGACCAATGTGACTGCTGCGAGGACGGAGCCTCTCCGTCGTTTCTAGGTCCCCAGTTAACATACAATACAATACTCTAGCGGAACCAGTAAACACAAAAGCCGACGATATTCCACTGATCGTTGGGGTCACGAGTGACATTTCAAATACGAATTGTTAGAAGGAACACATTCGGCAACACCTGAAGAGACTGATTTTCGTCTAATAATTTAATTTAATTCAATATACAAGTGTTGTTGGCATGTAGGTTTTACGTTTTCAATTTTTTGTCTTTTGCATTTCCGTTTCGTGTGGGATTAGGCTTGCGTCACTCGTACACGATAACTTGCACTGAATTTCATTGAACTATTAGTAAATAAAGAAAGAAGTAATTATAAAATTTGCGTCAAAGATAATTATTTAGTGGAAAGGACAGAATCCCTACTAAAATTATTTACGTAAGTAGTTTTGAAAAGAAAAGATGTCTTTACGATTTGCAAGGTATTCAAAAGCGACAAATGCGCAGATAAGTCATTTTTAGTAGTGTCAAAGATAACAAAAGAATGAAAATTATTTGTCGTTCTTAAACTCAATTACAGAAGTCGTAAATTAACTACTGGTAAAAAGATTTACTGAGAATTTCAATACAGCGACGTAAGAAAAATAGTAACTCCCCCCCAGGCAAAGGTTATTTCCAAGATTTATAGATATAAAGATAATACGCGTAAAAAATAGAAAAGAGATCAGACATCATAGGAATAAATATTATCTCAGAGGTAGCTGACGCTCTATCGCTGGTTCATAGATAAATCATAGCTCTTGCTGCAGCGATCAGAATTCACATAAAAAAATACGAGATTTGAACTTACTGTTTGAGAATTCTATATAAACAGCTATAACCGTAAGCGATATTAGCTGCAACTACGATTAATACTTATAAAGTGCGTTAATGCGTGCTGAGTTTAATGTCGTAATTTCACGAACACCATTTATTTATTATAGAAGACCAGCAGTAGCCCAAGTTATCTCGCACAGACAAATTAAGAAATACCTTAACGTACTGAAAAGTTCAGTTGTCCTATTTCATACTGTTCTAGTATACATACAATTGCGTGAAAATAAATCCAATATGAGCTGTTCATATGACGATTGCCATAAAAAAGTCCTATATAACAAAGTTGGAGTTTATAGTTCATTTGAAAAGTGCCAGGAGCACAAGGATTACTTAATTCATATTTATTCTCAGTGAATATACTAGTTACGACGCGCAATACCTACTTACCATGCCAAAGTGTGTTTCTATTCTTCCGTATTGCTACAGCAGATGCGTGAGCTGTGCGCAGTCACAAGGCGTAAACGTAATAAACAATCCCGAATTGCTGGGCACGAGATGTTGCTAATCATAAAGGCAGGCTTGGTGTCTTATTGACAGATTTGGGTAGCATCGTGCCACGACATAGTACATCTTCTTATTGTTCGTCAAAATCCTCTGCACCGACTGCCTATCACCATCACTCAACACACACTTTCGTCTGAGTCGTGAGTTAAGTGATGTTTTTCCCCAAACGAGATTTTCACTCTGTACCGGAGTGTGCGCTGATATGAAACTTCGTGGCAGACTGTAACTTGCAACTTCCCCTTTGAACAATTTATACACGAGACTGTGCTTAAACTGACACACAATATTTTGTTAGCGCAACGCAATCTGACTTTCAAAATTCCCTACAAAAGAATGGCCCTGACTAACATTAAACTATACCTTTCACAAATCACTTACCTCACAAAAATCTTCGCTGCTCAAGCTACTGCAATACAGCGAGCGCCACTACTGCCAGCTAAATAAAAGATTCAAACTATGGAAGGCACTAACTACTGATAGGGATAGTTAGCAAATGAAAGATATTAACAGAGAACAAACAATGTATTTACCTTAATATCATCACAAGTCATAATATATATATCAGTTCATGACAAATTACAAATCTCCGCCATCTCTCTCCCCACATCCACCACTGCTGGCGGCTCACCTCCAACTGCGCAACGCTACGCGCTGTTCACATCCAGCTGCCGCTGCCCAACACTACAATGGCGAGTATTACAACAATGCAAAGCAGCCACAGACTGCACACAGCACAGACAGTGATTTTCATACAGAGGTGGCGTTACCATAAAAAAACCTAAACAGCCTACTTAACGTTGCCAACAAGAAAATATAAACAGCCTACTTACATAGAGAAAACATAAACAGCCTACTTACATAGCCCCCATGCTCCCCACAAAAATTTTTACAAATTGGTTTGGGCAGTGCCCAATACAGATTTGAAAAAAATTTTCATAATTACAATAACAAAGATATCAAATGCACACACTTATTGATACAACGTTGGTCAAAAGCTAAAATTTTGTCACAGTCCATAAAGACAGTCTTGATCATTCATTACGGTGAAATATAGTGTTTTTCTCAAAGTCTGAGCAGTAGAAGAAAATGCACACGGAAGTAGTGGATTTCCATGCAGTCTTGAAGAAGTACTGTTGTCCTTCCAACTGAAAGACAGTGCTGACTCTTGACATGCAGACAGGTAATGCTCCACAACAGAGCAAACCCACAGCAGAGTCATTCGACGTTTTGAAGAATATTGGTAGGTAGGTCATCACAGAACAGACCCACTGTAGTCCTGGTAGAGATTACGGTATTGGTGGGCCACCAGAGGTGCAGACCCACTGCAGTCCTTGTAGAAATAATGGCATGGTGGGTCATCATAGATGCAGACCCACTGTAGTCCTTGTAGAGATAATGGTACTGGTGGGTCATCAAAGATGCAGACCCACTGTAGTCCTTGGAGAGATAGCCAGCAGCCATCTGTTGTGACTGTGCAGGTGCACAATCACCGTTGAAGAGTCTTGCGGATAATATAGCAAGTCCATAAACCACCACTTGTGCACTCACAAAGTTTTTGAAATTGTCCTTAGAACCAGCAATGCTGTTATCCAGTCCCTTGCTGAATCATTAACACACGTGCAAACACTATCAGTCCCTACTTCTCACGTATTGTCCATATACTATGACCAACAGAAACGTGTGCAGTGAAATGTAACTAACAAGTTAATAATATCATGAACTGGTGTCAATTACAATTTTTAACATGAGAATACAATTACAAAGGTACAAAACACATCATTAAAAATATAATAATACAGATAACGTTTGTAGTAATAGGGGCTTTACAAAAGAATAGAAATAAACATATACATCAGTGTTACAGGAATTATGACATAAGTAAATACATAAAAGATCAGAATAACTTTTGAAACATCGATTTCACACATGAGCATTAAAACAAAACAGAACAAGTAATGTATAAACATCTTTACAAAGAAAATAACATAGTATTTGAAAAATTCTACAACATAAATTTTATTAGCTAAACACATAAAGACAGAAAAAGACAAATACGTAAGGGAACACAAACATATAGTGTGATAACACAAGGAAAGGACAGGGTTCGTTTTCAGTGTAACATGTGGTACTGCAGTCCAACCCAAAACTTCATATATCTTTCCTCTTATTTCATCCTTTGTTTCCACCAAAAAAATTCTATCTAAGCATGCTTTCTGTATTTATATGTTCACACATTTCTTACCTCAACATTTATTTCCAAGAAAATCCTACCTATACCTGCTTTCTGTACGTTTTTCGTATAGATTCTCAATGCATTTCTTCCAATTCATCGCAACTCATTCTCTTCTATAGTCTACCCCCTCTTAAGCTAACTTAAATCTACTGAGCTCAGATGCTAAACTAAGGGACGAGGCAATGCAGCAGCACAAAACAATTAACACAAACATCAATGACAAAAAAATGCCAATTTGCAAAGCAAGCAGCAGTAAATCTAAATTAACAAAAAAAAAATGCAAAATTACAACTAATATAAGGCACTGTGCAGGACACAAGAAAAACTAGCTTAGAAGAGTAACACAAAGTCAAATTCAGTAACACTATGCCTGGCAAACAGCAGCAGCAAATGCTATGACGTATACCTAAGCATGACAAAGCTCAAGCATAAAAAATATTTCAGGAAAAACAACAATAAGGGAAATGTATATTCACATCTTAATGTCTATGTAATTAAAGTGGTGCACCACAACAACTGATTGTAAAAAGAAATATTACCATGTACTTGAAAAGAAAATTATGTGTTACTGTTACTAGTTCCTTCTTATTGTTCTTTCCTTTCCAAGTGCTCCTTTTTTAAAGAATGTGGATCATAAAATAATTATTTAATAGATCTGTTGACTGAAAGTGTTCACATTAGCAAATGCATTTCATTTTATAAAAGCAATGCTGCAACACAGCTGGAAACCAGATATCAAATGAAATAAGCAATTATGCAAACCAAATCATAAAAATATCATTCAATAGTCATGTGGCATTTCGTAATTCAGTAGCACTCAGCTCTCGGAGAAAGACACTTGTCATAATCAGGTGTGCAGATGTACGAATATTTCCCATCAATTCATAAGCATTGCAGTAATTAGCACAAAGTACGAGTAATCATATGTTTTCAGGTAATGAGCGTGTAATATTTGCGATGCTTTCTACAAAGGAATGACAATGGCCAGGATAATGGCCTTCCTTTTTTTTTTTTCTTCCTGTGCTCTGAAAGGCACGCGCTAATGGCTTTATCTCCAGGCGTCTGACACAGCTGGGTGCCCACGACGCATTACGTGCAGGTGGTCACTTAACTTTCTTACGGAAATATTTACCGCTACAGTGACAGTCTCATATAAAAATATTTCACAGGTCAAGAATTTGCGTTACAAATCTGTAGAAACAAAATGCTATTGATATAACAGTGTCCAAAAAATTTTCGTCTGCATTGTAATACATTCACGCATATACACACACATTTCATAACTCTTAAAGTACGTTTCTTGGTTTCCAACATCCTTTTCATAAATCAGAGTCCCTATTAGAAACACGTAGCATAATCAAATTCCTCATATACGGTATCATCATCTTATTGATCATAAACATACCTCAACAGCATAATACACATCGTCGTCGTAATAATAACATCATAACACTTTAGTCAAATCTCAAAATCGTCGTAGCTTCCTCCAATAATTTCTAAGCCTAAAAAAATTCTCTGCTCATTTCAAAAGTGTCAGCTGCCTCAAACGTACTTTAAAAATCATGATCTCATACCAAATACATCATTCAAAGCTCTCATAGTATCACAATGATTCCGAAAAAATATGAACAGTTTACAATGCACAGACAAAATACAGTTTCATAAGTGTGAAGTTATCCAGCTGTGTAATTACGTAAACATCTGTCACTGACGTAGTAAAAAAAAAGTTTGTCTCTCTCAGTTAAATGATCAGATAGCTGTGTAATTATGTGTTAGAGAAAATATGGTACCGATGTGTAAAGTTGTATAAGCAAATACCATATTAGCTAGGTTTCCTTGTGGTTGCCACACACATGGTACACAAAGTAGGCGTGTACCCCCCTGAGGATTAATGTAATTATACCCTCAGGTGTTACAGATTACACCAATGGAATGAAATATATCACGGAAAACTTTCTTTGTAATTCAAAAATCTTTAAAAATAAATGTTTTAAGTATAAAATTGATCACAGAAATGCGTGTCCTGTAGCGCTAAATGTGCATCTTGTTGCAACATAATCTCTGTGGAAGTGTCGTAGTTATCGTCCTCCGAAAGCTAAGTTCTGCAGAAGTCAATGTACTTACCTCATAATACACAAAAGTGAAATGCTTTGCGTATAAATGTCTTAGTTATTACGCTTATTGCCGTGATGAGGAAAGTACTGTGCTGTAACGTATTGTTGTGCTACGGAAAAGGCAATCTCATTGTAGCTATACCACAAAAGTTACTACTAAAACATGTTTTACTTTCCAGAATAAAACAGAAAACTGTGCAGATATAAAACAGATACACCGCAAAAGCAACATTGTAAATTGTCACTCATTAGTAGCGTCGTGATAAAAATCGTGTAGCTGTCACATAAACTAACCTCTGTGTCATTTGGTATCTCTCAGAAAGCACATTAAATTCAGAATGTATTTTCAAATAAACCAAAATGTTGCATTAAAATCTCATTAGCAGTACTGGTAAATGTTCTAAGTATGTGAGCCTTATAGTCGTTACGTAATTGTGCAACAAACAAGCAAGAATGTACACACACAATAACACTGTGACGTCTGTTCACTATAACAATGCATTCGTCATTTCTGTTTAAATAAGTTCTCTTGGTTCTTGATTGGATATTTAACTTCAAACATTGTTGTATGTTAACAGATTCTAAGTCTGACAAAGCATATTAGTAATGTGAAGCGAAAAATTTTATGACAAAGACTAAGTTAAAAAGCAGATTATCTTTCAATAAACGGTTTTACATGTGAAATGTGGTGTAAACCTTTACTCTTCCTAGTACGCAGAGTTTCAACTTCAACGCAATTATCATGTGGTATACGTCGGATTCTGTAAGGTCCATTGTAAACTAGAAAGAATTTGTGACTCAAGTGTTTCTTCTTATGTGACAATGAATGAGCTTTAATGAGAACTTTCTGACCAATATACAACTTCTTTGCATTTGCTTTACCGTGTAGTTTTCTCCTTTTGTCTGCTGCAGATTTTATATTTTTAAGAGCCAAATCAATTATGTCTTTGTGTCGAAGTTTACGTGTATTTGGGAAAGGTACAAGCTCTCTGATTCTGTTCGGTGGTTCCTCATTCTTTAGTACAAGAGTAGGTGGTAAAGCAGTGGAATCATGAGGCATTTCATTCAGCACATTTTGAAATAAGTGTAAATATCTGTCCCAATGCTGATGCTTTCTGTGACAATAAAGTCTGCAAAGCTTATTGATTTCTTTCATAATCCGTTCGGAAGGGTTACAATGTGGTGAGTACAATGAAATAAAAACAGGTTTGATTTTATGGTTGCGAAGCATGCGTGACCAAAGAGCAGATCTGAATTGCGGTCCGTTATCTGAAATGACTTTACTAACGTGTCCAACTTCACGTAAGAAATTTTTAACAAAGGCATTGGATACAGACCGTCCAGTGGCTTTACGTAACGGAGTGAAAGAAACAAATTTTGAAGTAAGTTCAACAGCGACTAGAACGTACGAAAATCCATTGGATGTTCTGACAAGCGGTCCCAAGAGATCAACAGCCGCAAATTCTTTTAATTTAGAAGGAATAATAGGAAACAACGGAGGACGATGTGAGACAGTAGATGGTTTCGCCTTTTGACAAAGTTTACAAATAGACAAGACTCTTCGAATTCTTTTTTCCATATTGTTAAAATAACAAGTCGTTCGAAGAACATGATAACATTTTCGTGGACCAAAATGTGCGTAGCTGAAATGAATGTACCAAATGAGCTTATTAACAAAATCGTCTGGAATGCAAAGTACCCATAGCTTGTCATCAACAGTGCAGCGTTTGAAGAGTATGTTGTTTCTAACCAGGTAATAATGCCGAATCTGTGTGTGTGTCTTTTCATGCCATTTGCTCTTGATGTCCTTCCAAATCGGATCTTTATCTTGTTCATGAGCAATGTCCTTTAATGATGTGGTGATGAAGTTTTCAAAGGCGACTTTCTGAATGTAAAGAATACTGAAATTTTTCTCGAGGTTGCCTTCTGTGTTACTTTTCTCAAGCCCAGCCGGTGCGCGTGACAGTGCATCCGCAACAATGTTCTCCTTGCCGGGAATGTAGACTATTGTGAAGCGGAATTCTTGCAGAAACAATGCCCAACGTTTTAACCTGTCATGATTTAATTTTGAAGACATAAGAAATTGTAATGCACGATGATCACTGTACACTTTTACGTGCTTACCAGAAAGAAAGAAACGGAATTTGTTAAATGCCCAAACGATAGCTAAAGCTTCTAATTCAGTAACGGAATAATTTTTTTCAGATTTTGTTAGCACTCGGCTAGCAAAAGCAATGGTTTTCTGAACGGTAGTGTCATTTTCTATGGCTTCTTGAAATAAATGGGCACCAAGACCGACTTTAGAAGAATCCGTGCTAAGGCAGAAATCTTGTGATAGATCTGGATGAGCTAAGATTGGCGCGTGAAGTAACGCTTCTTTCAAAGAATTGAATTCCAACTGTGCTTGTTCGTCCCAGTTCCAAATAGTATTTTTTCCAGTGAGAGAACAAAGTTTTGGTGTAACAAGAATTTGCATATTCAGAAAACGACGGTAAAAATTTACGAGACCTAGAAAACTGCGGACTTGTCTTTTTGTGGATGGAACTGGAATGGCTCTGATTGCTTCTAACTTTTCAGGATCCGGCTGAATGCCTTCAGAAGAAATAATATGTCCCAAAAACCTCACCTTTGACCTACCGAATTCAGACTTTTCCAAGTTAACTGTAATTCCAGATTCTGCAAAAATATGTAACACGCTGTTGAGGATGCGATTGTGTTGTTCCCATGAGGCTTCTGCTATCAGAATATCGTCTACATATAAGGTGATGTGACGTTTTAAGAATTCATGTAATATGGAATTTAGCCCACGAATGAATGCTGCCGAAGAAATGTTCAAACCAAAGGGAAGTTTCCGAAACTGATAACAAACGCCGAAACAAAGGAAAGCTGTGTATTTTCTACATTCTGGATGTAGTTCGATCTGATAAAAGCTGGATCTGAGATCAATGGAAGACAACACTTTTACACCATTAAAATTTTGAAGAAGTTCTTCTAACGTTTGCGGCCTGTCTGTTTCAGGAATAATGATCGTATTGATTTGTCTCGAATCTAAGACAAGCCTGATCGATCCATTTTTCTTCTCAACAACATGTAATGGATTGTTGTATGAGCTTACTGCAGGCTCAATAATGCCCTCATTAAGCATAGATTGTATTTCTGTTCTAACACGGTCCCTATAATGCGCCGGAATTACGTATGGTCTCACACAAAATTTAGTATGCTCACGAACACGAAATTGGTATTGAAATCCCTTGATTGTTCCTGTTTTGTGAGTAAAAACTGTGGAATGTGCTTGTAAAATCTCAAAAAGGTCTTGCCTATCATTGTCATTACAATTCTCAATTGTTTGAATTTTATTCTGAATTAACTTATTAGTGTCAAATGCGCCGTCGATGTCATCCCTGTCAGTACTTGCAGAGTGATTGTTAGTGTCTAGTTCCGTAGAAAAGTCCGAACTGTTGTCTAACAGAAGGTAAAGCCGATTAATTTCCTCGTCATGGTTTGAGAGCCAATCTTCAAATTTCAAAGCTATTGACTTACCTTCTTTCTCTAAACTTATTTCAGCATCGTGAAAGTTTAAGATTGCTTTGTATTCATTCAAAAAGTCTACTCCCAATATAATTTCCGTCGACAATAATGGAACAATGAGAAAGTTCATAGAGAAGCTGTGGCTTTGACAAAAGAATTCTAAATTGGTTTGTTGGCGTACATCTACACTTTTTCCAAAGATTGCACCTTGTAATTTAATCTTACGTAACGGAAGTGTGGGGCAATCGTTCGATTTGTTGCATTTGCTAAAGGCTGTTTCACTAATTACTGAGATGGGACTGCCAGAGTCAAGTACTGCCGTAAATTTTACGTCATTTACAGTAATGTGAATCACAGGATATGCAATGTTGTTAAGTTTTACGTCGTGTTCCTGGAGTAAGATGTCCCTAATGTCTTCCATTTTTATGTAATTACTAGCTACGGCAGCTGCGTCATCAATTTCATAAGTACGTTTTGTTGCTGCCAGCGGTGTGAGTCATTGCCTATTGTCTCTTTGTTGGCGCGCGTCGTTATTGGGATTTGGAGACCTAACTTCTACAAATTCACCGTGACGAGAGGGCCCTGCTCTGTTTGAATCCCGCCAGTTCTGATGCAATTCAGGTCTGTCGTTACGATCATATCGTCTGTCGTCATGTCGGTAGATTCCATAGTTTCTTTCTTGTCGGTCACATGGTGGAGAATTTCTCCCTGAATCGTAACTGCGCGCTGGTCCATTGCGTCTAAAGTTATTCTGTCTCCCTTGATAGTATTTATTTTGGTTCCCATATTGTCTGTTTCTCTTATTGTCTCTGTGATAGTCATTACCACGGAGAGGTGATCTTTCCCTGTAGTTATTACTACTCTGCCAACGGTTGTCATACGGGTGGTGTCTGTTTTGGTCACGATTTGTGTTGTGATAATAGCCTTGTCGTGTCAAATTATTACTTCTTTCATCGCGGAATTGCGACGGATGTGACCTGTAATTGTTGTGTTCCTGGTTTCGCGTTCCGCGATTGTCAGTGTCAGTTTCTAGTTCTTGTAACAGTCCCTGAAAAGCTTCAATGTCGTCTTTGCAACGTCCTGCCAAAATAATATGTCGTAAATGTTCAGGTAATTTGATTAAGCAAATGCGGATGAGTTCTGAGGGGCTGTATGGGTTTGACAGGTACTGATTCTTGTGCAACATGTCTTCAAAATATTTCATAAGACTGGAAAATTCAGATTGTTCGAAACGTTTCATCATTATGATGCTATGTTTTACACGGTCTTGTGTAGCTTGAGACCAATATGCTGAGAGGAAGGCATGGTAAAACTCTCCTTCACTGTGGCAATCGTGAATTACCGATCGCATTCTTACAGCTGGTTCATTCTCTAAGTAGCCACACATAAATTCTAATCTGTGTTCCAACGACCAGTTGGGAGGAAAACAATGAGAGAATTGATGGAGCCATGCTTGTGGATGAATGTCGTTGCCAGAATTCTTAAATGTTTTGAATTTACGTGTAGTAATGAACAGCTTATAGTCAAAATCATCATGTCGGCGAGTCGCATATCGGTCATTGTTAGGTCGTGTCGGCCGTTCCATATCAAAATTCGGTGCACATTGACAATTTCTTTCATAACTTCCGAAATGCCCTGTGTTATTATTTTGTGGCTGTTCCGTATTTCTGTGTTCCTCTTCCCGTATTGGGGTGCGAGTATCCTCTGAAATACGTAATTCTTGAATTACCTGTGTCAGCTGATCTTGTACTTCCCGGATTTCTCTTTTGTACTGTGTATTGATTTGATTTTGATTCTGTTTGAATTTTCTAATTTATTCATACTCTTCTGTGTCAGTGAAGGCTACAGGTCTTGTGTCATTCAGATCATCATCTATCTTTGTAGATAAGTTAGTGACCTGATCCGAAAGTTCGGCTACTTTCTCCGATAGTGAACACATTTCCTCAGTGTGTTTTTCTGAACCAAGTTTCAGAGTGTCCATTTGTGCTGAAATCGAATCTACTGTGTCCTTTAAGTTTTCCTGAGTTTTTGCAAGTTGCGTAACCGAATCGGTAGATGCAACTGAGTCAATTTTAGCCCACAAGGTCTCATGATTTTCATGAACAATGGTTTGCAGTTCTTTTATGGCTGCTTCGTGATTCTGTAATGCATTTTCATGCCGCGAAAAAATAGGTTGAAAATGCTCACAAATTTGTGTTTTTTCGTCATTACAGACTTTTTGACATTTCGATTCAATGTTATGTAACTCAGTAGTTAAATCTTCACGTGTTCGTTCAAGTGTGGTGTCTAACTTTTGAAGATTTTGTTCCATTGTGTCTAACTTTTTAAGATTTTGTTCGACTGTATCTAACTTTTGAAGCTTTTGCTGTGTTTGTCTCTGATTTTGTTCCATTGTGTCTAACTGTTGCTGTGTTTGTCTCTGATGTTGTTCCATTGTGTCTAACTTTTCAAGCTTTTGTCCCATTTGTTGCATTAATTGTAATAAAAATGCACTGGTGTCTGAAACATGTTCCTCAGTGCTTTTCGGCAGTGAATTTGCACCGGAAACATTCACATTTTGACAAGCAGAAAATGCGTCTTGACTTATTTGAGAAAACGGTGAGGATCCAAAACCTGAATCTACAGTATTTGCGAGATCGTGTCGTGTCATTTCGGCTTCCTGAGGCGAGCTATTGCCGACCGATCGATCGATAATGCTTCCCTCTTCACTAATTGTTTCACTGTCCACGCCATTGTTTGACGCCCGCTCCATTTCCCTGTGCACAGTTACCAAATTACTACTTTGAACATTAGTAAATTCATTACTCGGCGGCGCTGATAAGCTACGCTCGTCGTCACTATTATTTCTCAGTTTAGTTTGGAGCCTAGTGTTACGTTTTTCACACGCCATAATTGTCACAATATTTCACACGATAACACAGAAAAGCACAATTTGAAGTGCAAAAATAGGAGAACACATTAACATAGCACTGAAAGTAATATGTAGTTAATTGCAAGCGTAGCTGCGAAATACTTGGTGCAAATCTACATGCATGCCACAACTGTTTTACTGTACAACAATGAAAGGCTACAACTACAAAGGAGATTCTCTCTACAATTACGCGCTAGCAATAATCATTGCTACATAGTTTAGGTTTTATGGATTCGGCGTTAATTTTTCCAGTTACGGGCTTTTGCATTACTGATAAGTGGTTTTGGAATTCTATCCAGCCCCGAAATTCCGTAATTATGGAGATTCCTTCGTGGTGCGTTGGTGCTCATACGGTTCGCGATCCGACATTAAGCTTTGCAGCTGTCGGCATCTTATTTTTGTCACAATCCTCTTCATTGACCGTCTATTACGATCACTGGAAACACAGTTTCATCTGCGTTGTGAATTAGCAGATGATGTTCCTCTGCTCTTCCCGTATGCGGTACAAATCTTGGATACTGTGTCTCTTGAAAAACCATACACTTCGGCTACTTCTTGCAGAACACCCACCATAGAAGCACCAACAATTAACCAACGTCCGATATCACTTAGCTCCGACGTAATGCACTCAAAAATAAACAGAACACTGTTCTGACCGCTGCTTGCAATTGAAACGCACTGATGACACTTCACAGCTGCCGTTAGAGCTTCAATACAACAGCCCATCCTGCGGCCTTCACTAGTATCTGCGTACATGTTCAAGCGTGCTTATCTCGTGGTGTTTCCATATTTTTGACCAACCCCTGTATACTGCAACGTATCAAGTGCTTTGACAAAGGGAAAGCATACCTCAAAACACAGACACAATGTTCATTCACAGCGGTCACTTGAAGTACACGATTATATAGACTACCTGTGGTCATACACTCCGAATCCTGTATAAGGGCCACTAAAAGAAAGGGGAACTGTTTGCGGCGACTACAACGGATAGAAGAAAATCCAACAGCACACTGTCAGAAAGATACAGAGAGAGATTGATACAAAAGGTGGTGTGGTGTGGCGACTGAAGCGAAGACAATCGGCGTCTGGAACACTTCGTCATAGATGTGTTTAATATATGCAACATAACAGCAGAAGCTTACCGAAACAGGTCACTGTACACACTCCATATGAATATGGTAGTCATACTAGCTCTAATTCATTAAATGGTAGCCTATAGTCACTAATAACTTCCATGTTGGAACAGCACTTTTCATTACTAACCGTGTACGTGCTGGTTCACTTTGTGACCTAGTTCAGGCAGTAGACTTAAAAGTTCCCTACTCCATTCGGATCAAGTATGTAGCTGTACACCGCTACATTATGTACGTTAGACCTTAGACGAAGGAGACAATAATTCCAATTCCGAAGTAAGCAGGTGCTGACACCTGTCAATATTACTGAATGATCAGTTCAATAATAATCATGGTTGCAAAACACTAAAACCAAATCTTCACGGAAGATGCCATAAACTGGTTGAAGCTAACCTGGGATAAGATCAATCTGGTTTCAGGCGAAAAGTAGGAACACACGTTGGCAATACTGACCCCACGACTTATCTTAAAAGACGTTTATAACATTTATAGACTTAGAGAAAGCTTTTGACAATGTTGACTGGAGCACTCTCTTTGAAAGTCCTAAGATAGCAGGGGTGAAATACAGGTAGCAAAAAGCTATGTACAGCCTATATACACACCAGACGGCAGTTTAATAATAGTCGAGGGGCAATAGAAGGAATCAGTGGTTCAGAAGGGAGTGAGACAGTGTTAAAGTCTATCTCCAATGTTATTCAGCATGTGCATAGAGCACGCAGTAAATGAAACAAAAGAAAAACTCGGAGTGTTATAGTCCAGGGAGATGAAATAACAACTTTGAGGTTCGCCGACGAAACCGTAATAATTTCGGAGACACCAAAAGTCTTGGAAAAGTAGTTCAATAGAATTGACAGTGTCTTAAAAGTAGGATATAAAAGGAACATCAACAAAAGCAAAACCAAGGATAATGGAATGTAGTCGAATTAAATCAGGTGATATTGCGGGAATTAGATTAGAAATGGAGACACCTAAAGTAGTAGAAGAATTTTGTTATTTGGACAGCAAAACAAAATGATGAAAGACGAAGTATCGAGGAAATAAAATGTAGACTGGCCATGGCAAGACAAGCGTTTCTCAAGAAGAAAAATTTGTTGACATTGAATTTAGACTTTTCTGAAGGAATTTGTGTGGAGTGTAGCCATGTAAGGAAGTGAAACATGGAAGATAAACAGTTTAGACAAGAAGTGAATACGAGCTTTTGGTATGTAGTGCTACGGAAAAAATTTTAAGATTAGGTTGATAGATCATGTAACTAATGAGGAGGAACTCCACAGAATTGGGGAGACAAGAAATTTGTTGCACAACTTGACTTAAAGGAGCAATCGTTTGATAGGACACATTCTTAGACATCAAAAGGTGATCAATTTAGTACTGGAGGGAAGTGTGGTGGGCAAAAACCGTAAAGGGAGACCAAGACAAAAAATACAGTATGCAGATAAAGAACGATGTAGGTTGCAGTAGTTATTCGGAAACGAAGAGTCTTGCAGACGACAGCGTAGCGTAGGGAGTTGCATCAAACCAGTCATCGGACTGAAGACTGCAACAACACAGATCTCAAACAGCTTATGTTTTTAGGTAGCCAGTTATTTACGCATGCAGTAAGTAGTTGCAGAACTTTTGCAAGCAAATGTAAGTGCGGCGTACAGCCTCACAGGACAAGTTAAATCCGACGATCAGAAGCGATAACTCGCAGTTAACACAAATAATAGACAGAAATAGAATATCAGTTGAAAGATAGTAAAGGTGACACCAAGTGTCGCTGTTTGCTGCAACAAATAAGTGTGATCACTTGAGGACGTTTTACTGACCGTGACGTTTGGAAGTTATGAGAAGTGAAAGTTTCATAGACAACAGTAGCCATTACTCTGCCACACCGTCCAGAAGCAAAAGAAATAACAACTGCCGGAAGAGGATGGAAAAACAAGCAACAGACATGTACGACTCAGCTTACTTTGGTGTTCTGTTTGTAAGTCTCTACATCTACACTACTGGCCATTAAAATTGCTACACCAAGAAGAAATGCAGATGATATACGGGTATTCATTGGACAAATACATTATACTGGAACTGACATGTGATTACATTTACACTCAATTTGGGGGCATAGATCCTGAGAAATCAGTACCCAGAACAACCACCTCTGGCCGTAATAACAACCTTGATACGCCTGGGCATTGAGTCAAACCAGAGCTTGGATGGCGTGTACAGGTACAGCTGCCCATGCAGTTTCAACACGATACCACAGTTCATCAAGAGTAGTGACAGGCGTATTGTGACAAGCCAGTTGCTCGGCCACCATTGACCAGACGTTTTCAATTGGTGAGAGATCTGGAGAAGGTGCTGGCCAGGGCAGCAGTCGAACATTTTCTGTATCCAGAAAGGCCCGTACAGGACCCGCAACATGTGGTCGTGCATTATCCTGCTGAAATGTACGGTTTCGCAGGGATACGATAAACCGCAATCGCGATAGGCTACAATCCGTCCTCTATAAAAGTAGGAAACGTGATGGTACGCATTTCTCTTCCTTACACGAGGCATCACAACAACGTTTCACCAGGCCACGCCAGTCAACTGCTGTTTGTGTATGAGAAATCGGCTGGAAACTTTCCTCATGTCAGCACGTTGTAGGTGTCGCCACCGGCGCCAATCTTGTGTGAATGCTCTGAAAAGCTAATCATTTGCATATCACAGCATCTTCTTCCTGTCGGTTAAATTTCGCGTCTGTAGCACTTCATCTTCGTGGTGTAGTAATTTTAATGGCCAGTAGTGTACATAGATACTCCGCTAGCTGTAGTACGGTGCGTGGCGGAGGATACCCTGTACCTCTTCTTGTCATTTCCTCTCCTGTTCCACTCGCAAATAGAGCTAGGGAAAAACGACTGTCTGTGTGCCTCCGTATGAGGGTGGTCCTTACGCGCATGTATGTTGGCAACAATAGAATCGTTCGACAGTCAGCATCCAATGTCGGTTCTATGAATTTTCTCAATAGTTTTTCTCGAAAAGAACGTCGCCTTCCCTCCGGGGATTCATATTTGAGTTCCAGAAGCATCTCCGTAACAGATATATGTTGTTCGAAACAACGGTAACAAATCTAGCAGCCCGCCTCTAAAATGCTTTGATGTCTTCCTTGAATCCGACCTGGTATGGATCTCAAACACTTTAGCAGTACTCAAGAATAGGTCGCACTAGCGTCCTATATGCGGTCTCCATCACAGGTGAACGACTCTTTCCTAAAGTTCTCTCAATAAACCGAAGTCGACCATTCGTCTTCTCTACCACAGTTCTCACATGCTCGTTCCACCTCATATCGCTCTGCAACGTTACGCCCAGGTATTTAAAAGATTTGACTGTGTCAAGCAGGACACTAGTAATATTGTATCCGAACATTACAGGTTTGATCCTCTTACTCATCCGCATTAACTTACATTTAGAGCTAGCTGCCATTCATCACACCAACTGGAAATTTTGTCTAAGTCGTCTTGTGTCTTCCTACTGTCACACAACTTCGACACCTGACCGTACACCACGGCGTCATCGGCAAACAACCGCAGAGTGCTGCCCACCCTATCCACAAAATCATTTATTTACAGAGAACAACAGCGGTCCTATCACACTTCCCTAGGGCACTCCTGACGATACCCTTGTCTCTGATGAACACTTATCGGCGAGGACATCGTACTGGGTTCTATTATTTCATAAGCCTCCGAGCCACTCACATATCTGTGAACTGACTCCATACGCTCATACTTTCATTAGCAGGTCTTTCCCATTTTCCCCTAAAGCAAATCCCTTTTTATGTATTCGGGAGATATTTCCTACCAAATGGAGTAAATACAATGTCAATCTGTATATGAGACATCCTCTGCCATGACAGAAACGAAAGTCTGAGACTTTAATTATCTAGTACATTGAAGATATTTGCCGTTCTTATAAAGTAACGTTCGGAATGGTTAATTCAATAAGCATGTTCAAAACTTCTAATATTGCTACAGTAGCATAACAATAGCGCCAAAGGATACGTAACTCTTCTGAGAACTCTTTAGTGGTCTGGTGGCGTGAACTATGCGGTACCAGAAGATACGGCTATGCGAAGATCAAGAAATAACTTCATCTTCTACGCTAGGGCGTGGGCTGTGACCGGTACTGATGTTGGAAGCGAGTGGTGGCATGCTAGTATGACATATATTTTTGAATCAGACTTTTATTCAAGTGAGATACAGAGGAGTGGTCGCTGACTCCGGGATGAAGTAGTCGGCCGCACATCTTAGTGAGCCGTTGTCCATAGGAATGCCTGGACTGGTTTGACGGCTGGGTTGGAATTGAAGGAATATTTATGTGTTCTTCTTTCCCATATCTTCAAAGAACGTCAGAGAGAAACGCATAACACATGCAGTGCTTTAAATCTATCACGAAACCGAAACGTTTCTTCACTAGTGAAATTTCTTTAAGGGTATACAGGCTGGAATCTATAACAACACAGTATCCATTCCCTCCTCATTTGTGATAAAACACACAATGATGCTAATTCGTCCAACATTTAGGGTTCTCATACCTTTTAATCTAATCCAAACGACTAATCTGTTGCTCCTAATTCCAGGTTTTATGGAATCGCCACTAACTTTTCCTGTTGCATACAAACACCCAACACTTCGGCTACCTTGGTTCTGGAGAACAGTACCAACAATTAGCACACATTCGAATTTACATATCTCCAACATAATGCACTCAAAACTACGTAGGACGCTGTTCCGACCACGAATTACACTTGAAACGCATTGAGGACATTGCGCAGGTGCTGTTTGTACTCAAACACAACAGCGCATCCTCAAAGCTTGACAAAGGGAAAGCATACATTAACAAACTCAGGCACAAACATACAGTTGTGTCTCAGACGCCAGTTAAAGTGAATGATTACGCAGACTCTCTGCAATGAATACCTGAATCTGATACACACAGGTGCCTACATGGTAAATGTTGGTCGCAACTTCAACGGGCCGAAGAAATTCCAAGATAGAGGGGGTGTGTGGGGGGAGTGGAGGACGGCAGTTATGCAAAGCGAAGATAATCAGCGACCGCAACACTTATCGCAAATGTGCAACATAACAGCATGGGCTTACCATCAAATTTTTTTCAGGTCGCTCTGAATACTCCTTATGGATATGGTAGTCATACTAGTCCTAATTCATCTCGTTGTAGCCCCTAGTCATCAATAATTTGAATGAAACTGCCTGGCAGATTAAAACTGTGTGCCGCACCGAGACTCGAACTCGGGGCCTTTGCCTTTCGTGGGCAAGTGCTCTACCAACAGAGCTACCCAAGCACGACCCACGCCCCCTCCCCACAGCTTTCGTGACATATTTCAGAAAGTAGATTAAACATTCGCTTACCCATAATGGTCTTCATTGTGTGGCTCACAAATGTATATCATACACTATTACATTATACACAGTAAATGTTTCGAGGTGTCCAGGTATTTACGTGGGCACCAAATTTTGTAAGAAGTTTCATTAGCAAATGTAAATGCAGCGTCAAGCCTCACACGACAGTTAAACCGGACGATGACAAAGAATAACTGGCAGTTAATGCAAGGATTACACACGAACTGACTATCATTTGAGGTACAATAAATGATGAAACGAAATCTCGCTATTAGCTACAATGAACAGGTCTGACCATATGAGAAAATAAAGTTGTTTGTTGCGCCGGTTTCTAAGTCTTGATCATAATCGTGAATGTCCTCAATCTTCTTTTCTTTTAAAATTGTGGATGTCATTATACAACCGCTTGCTGTTGGTTATAACTTACGAAGGCGTCATATACCCAACAGATGAACTGCTGCTGAAAGTGGATATAAGAAGCTCACCGCGAAATTTCACGCTTTTTTCTGAGAACATCGGATACGAGAAAGAGTATTAATTCTTGCAAAGGTAGTCACAATACAATTTTCAAAAAATAATGAGGTAAAATGTACACAACCGTCACTTTTACAATTTGTACGTGCTCGACTAATCCCGTGGCGGTATAAGGGCACTCAATGACGACCAGAGAACGTCGAATGTAGGAAATATTTTGTACAGTCGCAAGTTTTTGTACAGTGGTAAGAGGGAGTGCTACAAACAACATACTAGAAATCCTCACTGGTGAGGGATGAGTGTGGGAGTGGATATATATGTGTATGTCACTCTTGTACTTTTCTTTTTATTAACTCAAAAACCATGGTGATAACGTATCCCAAAAAAAAAAATTCAAGTACATTAAATTTTCTGCAAGAAAGATCCGTTTCTTTTCATCCGTAGAACTAACAACTTGCCTGTAGCGAGGGGGAGAATTCGAAAATCTCGCTTGTGGTTTCCGAAGGCCAAGAATAACATTGTGGGCTGCATGTAACGACACCGTCGAGGGAAGCTAAATCACCCTGCAAAAGGACCAGTGAAACAAAAGGGGTCAAGTATAATGGTTAGAAATTCCGAAAACACACTATCAAAGACTGAAAGCGGAGAGCGGGAAGCTAGTTGGGAAGGGTGTGATGTGGGGCGTGAGGCACTGAAGCGCAGCACAGAAGAACTGCGACCGCATAGACGTGTTCAGTCTGTGCAAAGTAACAGAATAGACGTACCATCAGACATTTTTCAACTCACTCTGCGCATCCCATATGGATACAGCAGTCATAGGAAGAATAATTCATCACATGGTAATCTCTAGTCATTAATAATTCCCATCTAGCAACAGATGTTCTTCTACGCCTTAACACTTCACAATCAAATCACCAAGACGCCACTTGGGCAGCTTTACAAGGGACGAAGTGCCCCTGACTGAGTTGTTAATCTGCTGATATCCACAGACTAGCCTACGTTCAGCCCCACTGAACTCTCCTGACCAACCCATCCTCCTACTACCGCATCCCTAATGCCGACACTGCTGTTTCCTCTGCTGGCTCCAGAGACTAAGGCTCACAAGCCACTCAGGAAAGGTTAATATATAGTAAAAGACCATTTGACCCTTACACTCACTGACATCATTACCGCAAATAGAATCAGGCGTATATCAGTCGCTAGAAAAATGACTGTGACTGTGCTTAAGGGAATACACGGAATAAAATTAGATTGGTCTGCACTAATGTTTCTCCATGGTTCTAATATGTAGGATCCAACGAGGTGCGGTATGGTAGATGGGTTTATGAACCACACGACTGCCCTACCCATTATCAACAGTATCAATGCTGACGAGATAGATTCGAGCATTACTTAACGCCTTCACACATACTTATTGCTGGTTCTTATACCATTCTTCAAGCAAAATTGTTTCCGTTTGTGCTCAAATAAAACAGCGAAACTTGTGTGCTTGGCTAGCATCAGTATTTATTTATTCCGTTCTCCATAGTGGTACTAAATATATGGCCGACCATTGTATATTATACACTATTAGATCTTAGACAGCTAATTGTTACGAGGTCGCCAGAGATTTACGTATGCAGGGTGGCTTCAGAACTTTTATTAGCAACTGTAAATGCAGCGGAAAGTCTGACAGGACGGTTAAATCGAACGATGAAAATGACACTTACTACAGGGACTAGATAGAAATTCGATAAAATTTGTGGTATAGGAAAGACGACACAAAATCTCGCTCTCAGCTGCAACGAATTGGAGTGATCTACATCTACATACATACTCCGGAATCCACCATACGGTGCGTGGTACCTCGTACCACAACTAGCATCTTGTCTCCCTGTTCCACTCCGAAACAGAACGAGGGAAAAATTACTGCCTATATGCCTCTGTACGAACCCTAATCTTTCTTATCTTATCTTTGTGGTCTTTACGGGAAAGCAAAATGGCGGCAGTAAAATTGTACTGCAGTCAACCTCAAATGCTGGCTCTCTAAATTTCCTCAGTAGCGATTCACGAAAAGAACGAATCCTTTGGAGACTCCCACCCGAGTTGCTGAAGCATTTCCGTAACACTCACGTGATGATCAAACCTACCAGTATCAAATCTAGCAGCCCGCCTCTAAATTGCTTCTATGTCCTCCATCAATCCCGCCTGACAGGGATCTCAAACGCTCGATCAGTACTCAAGAATAGGTCGCACCAGCGTTTTATAAGCGGTCTCCCTTACAGATGAACCACATCTTCCGAAAATTCTACCAGTGAACCGAAGACGACTATCCGCCTTCCCCACAACTGCCATTACATGCTTGTCCCACTTCATATCGCTCTGCAATGTTACGCCCAAATATTTAATCGACGTGACTGTGTCAAGCGCTATAGTACTAATGGAGTATTCAAACATTACGGGATTCTTTTTCCTATTCATCTGCATTAATTTACATTTATCTATATATAGAGTTAGCTGCCATTCCTTACACCAATCACAAATCCTGAACAAGTCATATTGAATCCTCTTACAGTCACTCAACGACGACACCTTCCCGTGCACCACAGCATCATCAGCAAACAGCCGCACTTTGCTATCCACCCTATTCGAAAGATCATTTATGTAGATAGAAGACAACAGCGGACCTACCACACTTCCCTGGGGCACTCCAAATGATACCCTCACCTCTGATAAACACTCATCATCGAGGACAACGTACTGGGTTCTATTACTTAAGGAGTCTTCGAGACACTCACATATTTGGGAGCCAATCCCATATGCTCGTACCCTAGTTAGGAGTCTTCAGTGGGGCACCGAGTCAAACGCTTTCCGGAAGTCAAGGAATATGGCATCCGTCTGATACCCTTCATCCATGGTTCGCAAGATATCATGTGACAAAAGGGCGAGTTACGTTTCGCAGGAGCGATGCTTTCTAAAGCCGTGCTGATGCATGGACAGCAACTTCTCTGTATCAAGGAAATTCATGATATTCGAACTGAGAATATGTTCGAGAATCCTGCAAGAAACCGATGGTAAGAATATTGGTCTGTAATTTTGAGGATCCGTCCTTCTACCCTTCTTATATACAGGCGACACCTGCGCTTTCTTCCAGTAGCTCGGGACTTTACGTTGGGCAAGAGATTCGCGATAAATGCAAGCTAAGGCTGTTTTTCCGAGAGTGACGTTTGGTGGCCACGAGAGATGAAAGTCTCTTGAAGAGAGACCACAGCAGCCATTAATTTGCCCTTCTAAATTCGTTAAATCCGTTGCACATAGTTTCCAGACTTCACTTGAGAACCATCCGTCTCTCAGCAACCCAGCTTATACAGCTCCTCTTTCCGAGAAAGGTTAGCATTCATAGCTTTGTTGGCACTTCGCATAAATTGCGATCCTGTTATCACTCGATCCTTTATGTTTATTATACCTGTAGTTGATCGAATTTAAAACTAATCGTCGTTACATGTATTGCCAAATGCACTGAGGTTGGCGGACATCATTTTCAGCCTTTATTGCATTAATGTGGTATTTACAGGTAATCACGCTGTAACAGCATGCGATCTCAGAAATGATAAGTTCACAGAGGTACATGTATCACATTGGAACAACCGAAATAAAATGTTCAAACGTACCTAAGTTCTGTATTTTAATTTTAAAAAAAACCTACCTGTTACCAACTGTTCGTCTAAAATTGGGAGCCATATGTTTGTGACTACTACAGCGCCACCTATCACAAAGCGAAAAAAGTGGTCCAACTAAAACATTCATATTTCTTTACATACTACACGAATATGTAATAAAAACGGGGGTTCCTATATTTAAAAAACGCAGTTGATATCCGTTTGACCTATGGCTGCGCCATGTAGGGGCCACTATTTAAAAAAAAAAGAACGCAGTTGATATCCTTTTGACCTATGGCTGCGCCATCTAGCGGGCCAACCATAGCGTCATCTGGTTTCCCCCTTCCAGATAGACAAGTTTAGTTCTTTGTAGTTTTTTCGTTTGACGCTTATGTCGTGAGATATTTCGCCCGGTCACGATCAGTAGACCGCCCTGTATAACAGCGCAACCCGCACACTTTACTAGCATCTGTATTTATGTTCAAGCATGCATTTCTCGTAGTGTTTCCATATTTTTGTACAACCCCTGGATATTCAACGCAACAAGTGCTATGACGAAGGGAAAGCGTTCTTTATCATACACAGACACAGTGTTGGTCCTCAGAGGACAGTTAAAGTAGACCATTATATAAACTGCAGTGACTAACTGTATCAGTACACATGGAATCCTATATAACGGCCAGTAGGAGAACGAGTAACTATTGACGGCAAGCGCAAGGGATAGAAGAGATTCCGTCAACACACTAACAGAGATTGAATGAGGAGGGGGTGCTCACCGGGAGAGGGTGCGAGGTACTGTGGTCAGGCACTCGTGAAGCACAGACAAGCTGCGACCGCATAGAAGCGCCCAATATATGCAAAACAACATACCATCAGAATTTTTTCAAGTCATTCTGCACACTCCATACGAATATGACAGTCATTACAGGACTAACTCTTCACATGGTAACATCTGGTCATAAATAATTTCCATGTTACAATACCACATACAAGCACTGTGTGCGTGATGTATCATTAAGAGACCTACTACAGACAATAGATTTTAAATTCCGTTCTCCCTAAAGGTATTAAATACGTGGGCGCTCACTATATCATTTGCATTATCAGGACTTAGACAGCTAATGTTCCGAATTCGCATGGGTTTTACGTATGCATGATGGTTACAGAACCTCTATTAGCAAGTGTAAACTCAGAGGAAAGCCTCACATGATGGCTAAGTCGGACGATGAAAAAGAATAACTGGCACCTACTAAATGATTAGATATTATTCAATACACTTTTGTGGTATAGTAAAGACGAAACAAAATCTCGCTAGCAGCAGCAACGATTAGGAGTGATCACGTGAGGCTGTTTTTCCGAGAGGGACGTTTCGTGGTCGTGAGAAGTGAAAGTCTCTTAAAAAGATACTACAGCAGCCATTATTTTGTCCTTCTATAACCGTTAAATGCGTTGCATAAACATACCAGTTCAGTACCTGACTTCATTTGGGAGCGTTCCGACTCTCAGCAACCCAGCTGATATACAGTTCCTCGTAACAAGAAGGCTCGCATTCATAGCTTTGTTGAAACTTCGCATAAATGGCGATTCTACAAGCACTCGATTTTAATGTTTCTGATATTTGTCCTTGATCCCATTTAAAACTACATTTAGCATTAAGCTGCAAAATTCATACAAGAAAACTGAATTTAAGTGGCCGGTGCAAGTAATGAAACAGTGTTTCACTTTTTGCATCTGTAACGTATTTCCAGGGCTCTGTTTCTTTCTACGAAAGTTTTAGAAAACCAAGTATATCTTGCCATTTAAGTTGTCAATACATTTTGTAAGATTTCATTAACATGCTTAGCGAGCGTATTTAAGACACCACACTAAAACGCTATTTACTGTTGATGTCTACTGTAATATACATCACAAATTGATTTTATCCTCAAATTTCTGAAGTTTTTATTTCCCTTGCAAACCGAAATATAGAACCTCCCGAGTTCGAATCTCGGCCCGGCACACAGTTTTAATCTGCCAGGAAGTTTCATATCAGCGCACACTCCGCTACAAAGTGAAAATCTCATTCTGAAAACATCCCCCAGGCTGTGGCTAAGCCATGTCTCCGCAATATCCTTTCTTTCAGGAGTGCTAGTTCTGCAAGGTTCGCAGGAGAGCTTCTGTAAAGTTTGGAAGGTAGGAGACGAGGTACTGGCAGAAGTAAAGCTGTGAGGACGGGCCGTGAGTCGTACTTGGGTAGCTCAGTTGGTAGAGCACTTGCCTGCGAAAGGCAAAGATCCCGAGTTCGAGTCTCGCCCCGGCACATAGTTTTAATCTGCCAGGAAGTTTCATATCAGCGCACACTTCGCTACAGAGTGAAAATCTCATTCCAGAGCGATGTTGTTCGGACATGTAGGAGATACAGAGAGACAGGAACTGTCGATGATGTGCCTCACTCCGGCCTCCCAAGGGCTACTGCTGCATTGGATGACCACCCACTACCTACGGATTACGGCTAGGAGGAACCCTGACAGCAACGCCAGCACGTTGAATAATGCTTTTCGTGCAGCCACAGGACGTTGTGTTACGACTCAAACTGTGCGCAGTAGGCTGCATGATGCCCAACTCCACTCCCGACGTCCATGGCAAGGTCCATCTTTGCAACCACGACACCATGCAGCGCGGTACAGATGGGTCCAAAAACATGCCGAATGGATCTCTCAGGATTCTCATCACGTTCTTTTCACCGATGAGTGTCGCATATGCATTCAACCAGACAATCGTCAGAGTCGTATTTGGAGGCAACCCGATCAGGCTGAACGCCTTAGACACACTGTCCAGCGAGTGCAACAAGGTGAAGGTTCCCTGCTGTTTTGGGGTGGCATTATGTGGGGCCGCCGTACGCCGCTGGTGGTCATGGAAGGCGCCGTAACTGCTCACGGTAAGTGAATGTCATCCTCAGACCGATAGTGCAATCAAGTCGGCAGCTTATTGGCGAGGAATTCGTCCTCATGGACGACAAGTGGCGCCCCATCGTGCACATCTTGTACATGACTTCCTTCAGGATAACGACATCTCTTGAATAGAATGGCCAGCGTGTTCTCCAGACACGAAACTTATCGAACATGCCTGGGATAGACTGGAAAGGCCTGTTTATGGACGACGTGACCCAAAGACCATTCGGAGTGATCTATGCCGAATCGCGGTTGAGGAGTGGGACAATCTCGACCAGCAGTGTCTTGATGAACTTGTGGATAGTTTGCCACGAAAAATACAGGCATGCATCAATGCCAAAGGACGTGCTACTGTGTATTAAAGGTACCGGTGTGTACAGCAATCTGGACCACTACCTCTGAAGATCTCGCTGTATGGTGGTACAACATGCAATCTGTGGTTTTAATGAGTAATAAAAAGGACGGGAATCATGTTTATGTTGATCTCTATTCCAATTTTCTGTACAGGTTCCGGAACTCTCGGAACCGAGGTGATGCAAAACTTTTTTTGATGTGTGATTATCATGGCACTGTGAACGCTCCATAAATGGAAACTTTCGCATGTGTGGCAGTCAGCCATGCTAAATCATCATGTGCTATTCATTATTTCACAGATAATTCTTACCTCACCAGCTTCCATGCCTAATAATAAGTTCTGCCTTCATCCTCTCGACAAAATTTTCACATCCTTTTCACAACGACTCTAGCTCTTCGTTGTAACTTACGAAGGTGTCATATATCCAACAGGTGAACTGCAGATTTAAGGGGTATAACAAATATCCCATGATAATTTATGGTGGTTGCTGTGAACATCAGATACAAGTAAGAATTTTAATTTCTGGAGGTGTAACCTCTGCATCTCGATGACTATTTGGGACACGCAAAAGTATTTTATACCTAAGATATGAAGTGAAGCAAACGTAATGTGAATAAAGTCAAATAAAAGACGATATACATGACATCAGAATAAACACGTTATTAGTCAGCTGCCTATATACACAATGACCGATGTGAGGTATTCGGACACCTACTACTGGACATATATAGAATGTGTGTCCCACTTCATCTACAGAACGGCTTTACCTCGAGACCTTGGATAGACCACTAGACTTCAAGAATGCTACTGTACACAAATAGTTGCTACACAGTACTGCATTGTGAGATGGTGCGCACTCATGCTGACACAAACAATCATTGTCTACGAACTTTATCTCCAGTGTGTGCACTACACAATACTGGCAAATGTATTCATCCTCTTCATGTAATGTTTTCTTAAGCTCAGTAAGCGAACCACACCCTCAATCACGAAAAACACTCCCTTGCCATAAAACTTCCATCTCCTCTGTACTTCATTGTCAGCACTCTTCATGATGGCAGTTAACGTTCTCCAGGCATCCGCCAAATCCAATCTCATCCATCAGATTGCCATGGGAATAGCGTGATTATCAGAACAAACCGCTCGTTTCCAGTCATACTGCAGAATACCGTCACTCTTTACACAACCTCAAGTATCGCTTTCGATTGACAACGCAATGAGTTTATTATGAGGAGCTGCTCGATCAATGTACTCGATTCTGTTTAACAACCTATGCACCGTTATTGTCTTGGTAGCACTGGTAAAAGCACTTTGAAACTTACGAGGGAATCCTTCCAGTGATTTAATTCGCCGTTTCCCAAACATGCTCCTCAAGTATTGCCCTGATAGAATTGCTAACCTCCTGACATTCAATGAGGAGCCTACATTCGGAGTCACTGGACTCTCCTGACCGATCCACCATCCTATTACCGCTTCTCAACTAGCAACACTGCTGTTTCATGTGCTGGCTCCCAAGAGCAAGGCCCACAAGCCATTCAGTGGAGACAGTAAATATATACTAAAGGACTATTTGACCCTTACAATCAATGATTTCATTACCTAAATTACAAACAAGCAAAAATATGTCAGTAGAAAAATGACTGTAATTATAGTTTGTAATTATGCTTAAGGGTAAACACAGATCAAAATCAGATCGACCACGACTAACGATTCTCAATAGTTATATTTACGCGCCGAACTGATACTATACTGCAGCATTGCCGATGTCGAATAACAGGAACAAAGATCTCTAGTTTTGAAAGATTATGTGACACTCAACCAATGTTAGGAGACGTGGCTGGGATTATGGATCAAACGACAGTCTCTACCCCTTAACAATAGTTTCACTGCTACCACGAGCAGATATGAGCACTATTTGACGCCTGGAATGATAATTATCGATGGTTCCAAAAGGAATGCCGTACCATTCTTCCTGCGTTCTGGTGGCTGTTTGTGCTCAAATGAAACAGCGTAATCTGCAGGTTCGAGTAGCATCTGTAGTCATGTTCAAACACACATTTGTCGTCGTGCTTCCATATTTTTGTACAACTCCTACATATTGCAACGTTTCAAGTGCTTTGACGAAGAGAAAGCATAATTTAGATTCACACAAACAGACACAATTTTAGTACCCACAGGGCAGTTAAAATAGACAATTATATATACTGCGGTGAATACCTGACTCAGACACAAACTTAATTTTAATACGGGCCCATAAAAAAAGGGTAACTATCCGTGGAAACTACAGGGGATAAAACATATTCCAACAGCACAGTATCAGAGATTGAAGGGGGGTGGGGGGGGGGGGGAGTAGGTCTCGCCGGTGTAGGATATGAGATGGGCTGGTGAGGCACTCTTGCCAAGCACAGACGAACTGATATCGCATAAAAGTGCTCAGTATGTGCAAAATAACAGGAAAAAGATACCATCAGACTTTTTTAAATTCACACTGCATATCCCACATGGATACGGCAGTCATAGCAGAATTTATTCATCACCTGGTTATCTCTAGTCGTCATTAATTTCCATGTTACCCAGCACATACTGTGAGCGTGATGTATCATTCAGTGACTTACAACAGACATTAGGTTCAAAAATTCTCGTCTCCATAAAGGCATTAAATATGTGGCCGCCCTTGTATATTATACACTATTAGATTTTAGACAGCTAATGTTGCGAGATCGCCATGGCTTTATTATTGCAGGGTGGTTTCAGAACCTTTATTAGCAAGTATAAATTGAGCGTAAAGTCTCACAGGACTATTAAATCGGACGATGACAAAGAATAATTGGCACTTAATACAGGAATCAGATAGGAACTCAATACGACATGTGATGTATTAAAGACGAAATGACATCTCTCTATTAGCTGAAACTAATAGCAGTGGTCACATTTTTGGCACTTCGGTTAAATGGCGATCCTGCGAGCACTCCATCCCTTATGGTTATGATATTTGTGCTTGATCGCTTATAAAATTGAATTAAGCATTAATGAGTAAAATTCATAAATGGAAAATTAATGTATGCGGCTGGTGCAAGTAAAGAACCAATTTTTTCTTTAGGCTTCTGTAACGTATTTCCTGGATTCAGTTGCTTCCTGTGAAAGCTCAAGAAAAACAGAAATCCCTTCGCATTTAACTTTTACGTTTGTTTTTTTTCAAAACACATCGTTCCGTTGCTTACTGTGAGGTCTCACACTCAACCACTATTCACTATAAATTTCTGCTATAATACGTATTACAATGAGACAAAATTCACAGTTCCTAAAAAGGTTATGTTATCAATTGGAAAAACAATAACTGGCATGTTCATTTCCAAAGATCTGTAATCTGGGCAGAAATAGAACAATAGCTTTCAAAACTGCATTTGGTTAGGTACGATTATTTTAATGTGGCATTGAGGTATGCCAAGTTCGTCCATCGTATCGTAATGTAAAGCCGGTGCGCAGAAGCAGTTAACCTGTCATAAGCCAATAGCACAGCCACACGTAGATTCGAATTGGATGTGTACACTTGTCATTGTATCAGTTTCAGCAGTGAATATATTTGTGTGAAAATTACATTTCTCTGAGATAAAAGCCGATAGATCTCACCCTCATAACAAAAGAAACAACCCAACAGAAACAAGAACACCTGATGTACAAGCGATAGAAGCAGGGGAGATGGAAGCAGGTGAAAATTTGTTAAAGAGCTCCAACATTGCGTTGCAATCTTCCAGTGCTCTCAAAAAGATAAAAGAGTGAACTGTTACTGCATTAGAATGATCAGTTGTGTCAAACTAATCAAGAATGCGACTATATTACAATTATGTCAACTACTCTAGGATCAGTTTCTAGTCTACGGGTTTCATAGCTGATTTCTGCACATTGGTCAGCAACAGCATAATTAATATTATTAGAGACAGTTGCATTCAAGGTAAAATACCGAATAGGAACAATGTGCAAATAATTTAACACTACATGACACTGTTATGTAAAATACAATAATTCTATACATTTGGATAATTTGTTACTACGTGTAGCTTTGATTTTGGGATATTAATCTCGTGTATAACGAACAGTTTAACAATGGAAAACTAATTGCATGTGAAATATGGCAAACAACGCTTTAATCGCATTAGCTTTTAGTTCCATGATAAAGCTAAATATTGAAGTTCCAACTCTAATTTCAGCTAATCGCCAAAGTTGCCATAAACGAGAATCTCGAGCAAGAAAAATATGGTTCAAATGGCTCGCAGCACTATGGGACTCAACATCTATGGTCATCAGTCCACTAGAACTTAGAACTACTTAAACCTACCTAAGCTAAGGACATCACACAACACCCAGTCATCACGAGGCAGAGAAAGTCCCGGACCCCGCCGGGAAACGAACCCGGGAACCCGGGCGAGGGAAGCGAGAACGCTACCGCACGACCACGAGCTGCGGACCCTTGAGTAAGAGATAGAACTTCTATATCTCGATTTTCGGGGTGGAATTCTACAGCTTACTGCTAAATGTATTTTTAATTGCGATCAAGGACAAAAGTCAGAAACATAAAAGATCGAGTCCTCGAAGGATCGCTATTCATGCGAAGTCCCCAACAAAGCTACAAATACGAGCCTTCTTCCTACGAAGAGCTGTATCAGCAGCAAATGAAGTCAGATACTGATCTGGGAACTGTGTGCAACGGATTTAACGATTTTAGAAGGGATAAGTAATGGCTGCTGTTGTCTCTCTCTAAGAGACTTTCACTGGGCGTCACTCTCCGAATAACAGCCTCATGTGATCACCCCCATTCGTTGCAGGTGATACCGATACTTTTTTTCATCTTTACTATACCACAAATGGGACTGAATAATATTTAAAATTGTATGAAGTGCCATTTATTCTTTGTCATTGTCCAATCTAACCGTCCTGTAAGGCTTTACGCTTCACTTACACTTGCTAATAAACGTTATCAAATCCATCCTGCATACGGAAATCCCTGGCGAAGTCGGATCATTAGCTGCCTAAGATCTTGTTGTATATAATATACAATGGGCGTCCACATATTTCATACCTTTGAGGAGAGGAGAATCTTTAAATCTACTGTCTGTAGTACGTCAAATAATCATAAATCATTGTTGACGGAATCACTTCTATCCCTTGCACTTTCCGTCAATAGTTACCCGTTCTTGTAGAGGCACTATTATAGGATTCTGTGTGTATCAGAATCAGGTAGTCACAGCAGTTTATATAATCGTCTATTTTAACTGGCCTCTGAGAACCTAAAGCCGCGCGGGATTAGCCGAGCGGTCTTGGGCGCTGCAATCATGGATTGTGCGGCTGGTCGCGGCGAAGGTTCGTGTCCTCCCTCGGGGATGGGTGTGCGTGTTTGCCCTTAGGATAATTTAGGTTTAGTAGTGTGTAAGCTTAGGGACTGATGACCTTAGCAGTTAAGTCCCATACGATTTCACACACATTTGAACATTTGAGAACCTAAACTGTCTCTGTGAATGCTGATTAACCTTTTCCTTTCGTCAAGGCTCTTGATACGTTCAGTATACAGGGGTTGTACAAAAATATGGAAACACCACGAAATGCCTGCTGAACATAAAGACAGATGCTAGTCAAGCGTGTAGGTTGCGCTGTATTATTTGAGCACAACCGGCAAATATTTTGCGGGAAGAGTGGTATGGTATTCTGTTCAAACCAGATATAAGTATTAGTGCAGGCGTCAAATAGTGCTAGGATGTTCACGTCATTCAATATTTGCGATTCTTCAGTACAGGTTTAGGTCTTGGCATCAACGAAGTGTTACTATAACCTTTTAAAAACATTAGTCTTTACCGATCTCGTTTTATTCCGTGTATTCCCGAGTCATTTATCCAGCGATGGTTTTATGCTTGTATCTAATTCCGGCAATGATACCAGTGATTTTAAGGGTCAAATCGTCTTCTGCTGTATATTCAACTTGTCTCGTCTGAGTGGCTTGTGAGCTTTAGTCTCGGGACCCAGCCGATGACAGAGCAGTGTCGCCAGTAGTGATGGGGTAATAGGAAGATGGGTCGGCCAAGAGAGCTCAATGGGTTGGATAGTAGGCTAGTCAATGGATGCCAGCAGATTAACAAATCAGTTACGTCTCATCCCTTGTGAAGTTGCCGAAGTGGCCTGTTGGTGATTTGGTTGTGAAGTGGAGAAGCGAAGTAAAACCTCTAGTAAACGAGGATGCAGCAGACGTCCTACACTGACGGCCAGGAACTGTGGGGCATTGCGGAGCGTGGTAGTAAAAAGTCGATTAAATCATTATAAAGATTCACTTGTAAATTTCAAAGTGCTGTTACAGACTACGAAGGGAATAACGGTGCATAGGGTGTTAAACAGAATGGAATACAACGGTCGAGGAGCTTCTCGTAAGCCAGTCATTTCTGTTGTCAGTGCAACTCGACACTTGAGGATGTGAACAGAACGACGCCACCGGGCACTGGTTGAATGGAAACGAGCGATTTATTCAGATGAATCGCGCTATTCCTAGTTGCAGCCCGACGCATGAGTTTGGGGTTGGCGAGGACGTGGAGAACGTTAACTATCATCACGTGAAGTGCCAACAGTGATGTACAGAGTTGTTGCTGTTACGGTATGTGATTATTTTTCGGAGTCACGGAGTGGTTCCCCGATTTCGCTCAAGAAAACGTTGAATGCAAAATGATATGATAACATTTGACAGTAAAAAAATGGTTCAAATGGCTCTGAGCACTATGGGACTTAACTTCTGAGGTCATCAGTCCCCTAGAACTTAGAACTACTGAAACCTAACTAACCTAAGGGCATCACACACATCCATGTCCGAGGCAGGATTCGAACCTGCGACCGTAGCGGTCGCGCGGTTTCAGACTGAAGCGCCTAGAACCCCTCGGCAACACCGGTCGGCATTTGACAGTACTATGCACTGCATATACTGCGAGGCCAGATTGTAGACAATTATTGTTTCTGTCGCCATGAGAGTGCACCAGTGCAGCATCTGTGTCGCAGTTATTTGTGTACAATAATATTTGTGTACAATAACGCTCTTGAAATGGACTGAGCTATACAAGTCCTCGAGTCAATGCGGTTATAAAGTCGAGAGTGGACAAACCTGAGATATATGTCTCGTACTGGGGGTCCGGATACCGCTCATCAGATACCGTATATGGAGGTAGCAGACTAATAATATGTACATCTGATGTCACGTAATTCGTGTTTTATTTGACGTTATTCACACTGTACGTTCTTCCTCTTTTATTTAAGGTGTAAGGTCTAAGGGGCGTTCAAAAAGACACCAGTACCTGTATGCTAGCAGTATTTACCCTGGCTGTTGAGCGACACTTGTCCCTCTGTGACACAAGGCGGTGAATGGCTGTCTCATAATACTCCCGGGGCTGCGATGTGAACCGGTGCAACACGTACAGCTGCAAGTCGTCGTCCGACGTGAATCGTTTGCCACTCAGAGCCTTTGTAAGTGGACCAAAAATGGCGTAATAACAGGGAGAGTGGTCCGGACTCTATGGAGGGCGGCCGAGAACCAATTGGAATTTCTGCAGTAGTGCCGCCACTGTGTTGGCCGTATGAGGCTTTGCACTGTCGTGGAGCAGAAGGACCCCAAGGGTGAGACTGTTTGGCCTTTTTGATTCCATGGCTTGGCGAAAGTTGGTCAAGGCTTGCGAGTAACGCTGGTCATTCACTGTTGTTCCGTGCTGCAGGAAGTGAATCAGAATGGAGCCATCTTCGTCAAAGAAGAACGTCAGCACAACCTTACCTGCACGACGACGTCCAGCTCTACATGCAGAACTGGTTCATATCCCAGCCCAGGGAATTTTATGAGACAACAATTAATCGACTTGCGTCACAGTGGGATATGTGTCTCGACAGGCGGGGTCAATACTTATAAAATACAGGTACTGGTTTCTGTAATTATGCCTCCTGCTCGTTTCTTTTTGGTCGCTCCTTATACTAATACATCTACAAAACAGTCATCGAGACTCAGAACTTTGGGTTGTAGAAAATAAAATTCTTACATGTATCTGATGTCCGCAGGACACCCATGATTTCAAAAGAAGAGAAGGTTGAGTAAAATCATGTTTATGATGAAGACAGAACTCGTAAATACACTTCGAAACAGCTGAAAGTTACAGCTATCTGCGTAATAGGGATTACCACAGGATGAATTAGTGAATGTGAATTTTTCCGTTTATGCAGCATTCAGAGTGACTTGAAATGTATTCTGGTCGTAATTCATTCCTATTTAGTTTCAAACAATGAAGGTCGCCTTCTGTAAAGAATGGAAAGGGAAATGGTGTTTGTTTTGGGAAATTGCGCATTTCAGGTTCAATAAAATCTCGTAAACAGAATATTTCCGGCACAAGCACAGCAATTTGTTAATTCGTATAAATCTATGCTTTCAACTATATCTAGACTAATGAAATATTTCCATATCAGTAAACTGTACCGAAAGTGTAATTTATAAACACTCGTCGATAGATACTTAAATTAGTTTGCATAGAAACTGAGAACACTTAACATGGGTAGCCATTTGACCTACCACTGTCTACTTCTTGCACGAATTAACGCAATGTTACTGTGATATCTCTTAATAACGCAAATATTATAGGTTTGAATTCTTTCAGTTCTTGATAGATTGTCATTAATAATTTTTGCCATAGTAAAGTATATTAATTTCAAAAATTAATGATAATGGACCGAAGTGTAAAATAAGTTTTAGCAATCAGCTTTTGGCAGCATGTAAGCAATGTTAAGGATGTCTCTTAATATTTCTAACATCACCTTGTCGTGTAAATGTATGTAAGCCGTGCTAAAGGAAACAAGATAACACTGTATATTTGTTTCAAGAAATCTTAACATTTATCGGATCAGCAACTACATTTGAAGGGAGTTTGCGTTTAGGAACATATTCAGGGTCTCAATTATCCACGGGATGCTCAGATTTGTAGAAATCGTCCCTCAAAAGTAGAATTCAATACTACTGGTAGCCATGTTTTTCACACTTACAGTACATGACGTCTGCCTCGTCTAACAGAGCTTTTTTCTTCGCCTTTCCACAATCAAATCAACGACAGGCCACTTTGGCAGTTTTACACGGGACGAAATGTAACTGACCGATTTATTAATCTGCTGATGTCCATTATCTAGGGTACTTTGAAACCCACTGAGCTCTCCTGACCGACCCAACATCCTATTACCACATCGCTACTTTCACACCTCCTGTTTCATCTTGTGGCTCCAGAGGGTAAGGCTCATAAGCCACTCAGAACAGACAAGGCTAATATATAGTATACGACGATATGACCCGTACAATCACTGTTCTCATTACCACAACCAGCAAAGAACATAAAACAGTCGCTAGATAAATGATTGTAATTTTACTTAAGGTAATACATGGAACAAAATTTTAATCGGTACGGACTAACGTTTCGAAAAGGTTATCATAAAACTTCGCTCACGCATTAAAAACAGAATTTACTATCATTGTATAATACTCATTTAGCAATACTTAATTTGTGTGTCTGGCAGTAGCAAGTAATCCATGTTCAGCTCCAGGACAGTATTTTGTACGAGACGTTCCCTTCTGCAACAGCTATATCGATAGAAAAAATCCTTTACACTTCTTGCTTGACGATACCTTCGAATTCACTTGCATTCGACTTAATAGACTCACAGCAACACACAACACTCTGCTGATCATTTCATGCGTATTAAGTATTCAGAACACTGCACAACCAAAGTTCTTCATCAAATATTACAATGCAACCTGTACGATTGTATTTATGTTTGAACTTACATTTTCCGTGGTCTTTCAGTATTTGCGTCAATCCTCTGTGAAGTGCAACGTATCAACTGCATCCACAAAGGGAAGCTGTAATGTAACACTCACGGTCTCAGGCACAGTGTTGATACTCACAGGTAAATTGAAGAACGCGGGAATCCCATGAGCCGATTCACAGAGATTTGTTTATAGGGGTAAGTAGAAGTAAGAAGAAATATTGACGCAGCTACAAGGGATTGAACTCAATTCTGCAGTACCCTAACAAAGAGGTATAGTGAGAGTGATCGGGAGAGAGGGGGGGGGCGGGAAGAGGGAGTTTAAGTACGAAGGGTAGCATCACTCTTGGAAGGTGAAGACAGTTTGCTACCAAAGGTCTGCGTCATTGAAGTAATAACTATTTGAACGAAATATCAATGGCTACCATCAGAACTTTTACAAGTCATCCTGCACACATCTTTGAAATATGGCGGTCGTACTAGTTCTATTTCATAACATGGTAGCCTCGAGTAATCAGTTACTTTTATTTCCCAACAATACATAGGATTCCTACCTCAGTGCGTGTTGTGACTTTCTACAGGTGATTTTCTCATTGTACCTTCTCTAAAAATAAATAAACTAAAAGCTGCTAGAGTACGAAAGACAAAAAGCGGCCAACGTATTAGTTTTGTACAAAGGTGATCAACAGATTGAAGGATTAAGTATGAAATCAATTAAGTAAGAGAGCGACATGAAACGTTACTACAATTTTGTCTGCGAATATCCAACTACTTGGTGAGCTTGTTACACCGAATGTTTGGAGAGAGAATAGACAGTCCCTTAAAATTTTTCTCATTGAGTAAACTTTGGCAAAATTTTTCCATTGCAGATTTATATTAGTGACACAAACTGGGAGCTGGGAGAGCAGACCAATAAACGCAAGTCTCTCAGGTGTAACGAGACACTGCACATGTTCTGGGTTAACACAAGAGGTTCAGACTTCAGAGATGTGATGTAGGAACGTGTGGCACTTGTGTTTGGAGTGGCACACTGGACATTTCGTGATGAGTAACAATGGCTGTCACCAACACAGCATGCTGCCTCCATTTATTTAGGATGTTAATGATGAGGTAATCTGGTGGAATTAGTTGTTTACGATAGACCGAAGTTAAATTTTTTGTGATACTTATCTCAGTTCTCGCAGGATCATTCATTTACAGGGCAGGGCGAATAAAGGCGTGATATTTCTTTTTCTCCATGCGGCCCGATCGGAGAAAGACTGAGTGATTGTATATTCACATGTGCCTGAGGTCTCCGTAACTAATTTGTTTGGATAATAAACATTACTGAATCCAAATACTTTTATCAAAAACGGCTCAACCTTAATCACTACTAATTTAATCTCATTTATTTGGTCTGAAAGAATGTTGCATTGCAATTTTCTTAATTAAACTCCATATTTATCTGTTCATCTTGATGATGAACTCAGAGAATGATGAAAACATTCCTAGATTCAGTTGGGCCAACAATTTAATGCCGTAGTTAGTGAATTCGTCTTCATTGCAGTGCACTGATCACGATTTTGTGAAGGTAATCACCTAGGACTCGTTACTAGCGCAATTCCTTTAGATTCACCTAATCAGTTTTACGCAGTTGTGGCATTATTACCAGGTTTCGTCCGGACCTGTCACTAGATCAACAGTTGCAGAACCAGATAGCAGACAGATGTAACTTCACATAACTCGAAACACTAAAAGGATTCGAACCGGAGTTTTCTGACAAGAAGTTAAAAAATTTGTTCATGGCAATGGTTCTAAAACGCACAAAAATCTAAATTTAGAATCATTCTATAATATTCAACCGCGAATACTTAATTTGTGTCTCAGGCTCAAGTAAGTAACAGATTTCGTGCTCCAGGACAGTATTTTGTACGAGACATTCATTTCTTCAGAATTTCTTCAAGTCATCCTGCACATTTCATTGGAACGTGGCAGTCATATTGTATCTATTTCATCACATGGTAGCCGCAAGTCGTCAATGATTATCATTTCACAACAGGACATAACAGTCTTACCTCAGTGCGTGAGGTGACTTTCTAAAGACAGTAGACTTAGCAATATCCTTCTCTGTGTCGCTGTCCATTGTATATTAGCGAGAAAGTTTATTTGAGGAGTCAGATTAAACGACTGCAGTTTCTGTAGGCTCCGATCTAAGCAGAGATTGTTAGTGAAGGACCTGGGCTGACTTCAGAGTATCGTGCTACAGCATGAGGGACAGATTTCAAACGTACCTACAAATTCATGCAATGAGACATACCTGTCCACTACTTCCAGCTATGATTACGCCCCGTCACAGAACACTTTGTAGAGAGCAGTGTACTCTCCACAGTGACTTCACGGGATGTAACTGGAGTGGGAAAGCGATTGAATCAATATTCAAGGTCCTGATCAACTTTATTTACCAAGATTCTGTCACCCTGTGAAATCTAATTATGTCAACAGGATTCAATCCAGGTGGAGCACAAATTCTTTCACAAAGAGCCGGGAGATCTTCTCATTATACCTCCTTCAGAAATAAATAAACTAAAAACTGCTGAAGTATGGGAGACTAAGACCAGCCAACTTGATAAATTTCAACACAGGTGAACCACAGATTAACGGGCAAAGTAAGAAATCAATGATGTAGGAGAGATCCAAGAATTGTACCTATGATTTTTTTAGGCGAGTACCCAGCTAATTGATGAACTTCTTACACCGATTCTATAGCGGGAGGAAAGACAGTCTTTTAAAATGATTTATATCGGGAAAACTTACGCAAACTTGTTACATTGGATATTTATTTTTTGACACAATCTCGTGGCTAGTAAAGCAGACGACTAACAAACGAGAGAATCTCATGTGAAACGAGACTCTACACATGTTAAGGCTTAAAAGAATATTTTCAGACTTCAGAGATGGCATATAGCAGCGTGTGGCACTTCTGTTTGCAGTGGCACACTCGACTTGTTGAGAATCAATGGCTACACCACCAAAGTATACTAGTGGCATTTCTTTTGCATGTTTCTAATGGGGTAATATGGTGGCATCAGTTGGTTAGGACACAGTGCAGTTACAATCTTTCTGATACTTAATTCAATTCACGTAGGATATTCCATGTACAGGTCCCGGGGAATAATGGCATGATATCTCTTTTTGTCCAGTCGGCACGATCGTAGAAAGCCTGACTGATTGTATATGAACATCTGACTACGTTAAACGTAACTAATTTGTTTGGATTATACTCATTACTGAATCCAAATGCTTCTCTCAAAAACGGTACCAATTTAGTCACTCGTAGTTTTATCTCATTTACTTGTTATAATGGAACATTGTTTTGCAGTGTTCGTAATAATTATCCTCATGGATCCCTTCACGTTGGTAGTTTTATCACATTTACTTGTTATAACGGAACATTGTTTTGCAGTGTTCGTAATAATTATCCTCATGGATCCCTTCACGTTGATGATGAACTCCGAGCATCATTTCAACAAACCTAGGTCCAATTCAACTAAGATTTTAATTTCGTTGTTAGTGAATTCGTTTTCTTTGGAGTGTACTGTTTACTATTTTGTGATATCAAACTACCAGGACTCGTTACTAGTGCCATCCCTTTAGATTTTCCTAATCAGTTTCACACAGCTCTGGTATTGGAATAAGAGTTCAATCGGATCCGTCAGTAGGTCAGCAGATGCGGTTCTATACAGGAGATAAATGTAATACCACCAGAATTCGAACCTGTGATCTTATGACAATTAGTTAGGGAATTAGTTAAGTAACATAGGTTCATAAACGCATTAAAAACAGAATATACTATCATTGTATAATACTCATTTAGCAATACTTAATTTGTGTGTCTGGCACAAGTAAGTAAAAGATGTCGAGCTCCAGGACAGTATTTTGTACAAGACATTCATTTCTGTAATAGCTTTTTCGAAACAAAAAATCCATTATACATCTAGAATGTCGAAACCTTAGAGTTCCCTTACATTTGACAGAATGCACTTACAGCAACATACAACACTTTTCTGATCACTTTATACGTATTGAGGACACTGCACATCCAAAGTTCTTCGTCAAATATTACCATACGACCTGCACGATTGATAGGACTTGTATTTATGTTTGAACATGCATTTTCCGTGGCGTTTCCGTGTTTCTGTCCAAACTCTGTAAAGTGCAACGTGTCAAGTGCTTTCAAAAGGGGAAGATGTACTGTAACACTGATACACTCAGACACAGTGTTGATACTCAAAGGTCAATAGAAGTACGCGGGGAATCGCTGGAGCCGATTCACAGATTCCTTTATAAGGGCTAGTACACGTAGGAAGAAATATTGGTCGCGTCCATAAGGGACTGAACTGATTTCAACAATACACTAACAAATAGATAGATAGATAGATAGAGAGAGAGAGAGAGAGAGAGAAAGAGAGAGCGTTGAATTAAGACGGGTTGCATCACTTTTGGAAGGTTAATGCCGCTTCCTATCAAAAGTCTTCGTCATTGAAGTAATGACTATTTGAAACGAGACGTCAATGGCTACCATCAGAATTTCTTCAAGAAATCCTGCACATTTCATTCGAACATTGCAGTCATACTGTATCTATTTCATCACATGGTAGCCTCAATTCGTCAATGACTATCATTTCACAACAGTGCGTGACGGGACTTTCTACAGACAGTAGACTTAGAAATATCCTTCTCTGTGTGGCTGTCAATTGTATATTATCGAGATAGTTTTTTTGTGGAGTCAGATTAAACCACTGCAGTTTTTCTGAGGAGTCAGTTCGGTGGCAGGAGGAACAAGACTTCTGGTCAGGTGACTACCGGGTTATAAATGGAATGGATAGTGTCTTGAAAGAAGGGTATAAGATGAACATCAACAAAAGCAAAACGAGGATAATGGAATGTAGTCGAATTAAGTCGGGTGATGCTGAGGGAATTAGATTAGGAAATGAGACACTGGAAGTAGTAACGGAATTTTGCTATTTGGGGAGCAAAATAACTGATGATGGTCGAAGTAGAGAGGATACAAAATGTAGACTGGCAATGGCAAGGAAAGCGCTTCTGAAGAAGAAAAATTTGCTAACATCGAGTATAGATTTAAGTGTCAGAAAGTCATTTCTGAAAGTATTTGTATGGAGTGTAGCTATGTATGGAAGTGAAACATGGACAATAAATAGTTTGGACAAGAAGAGAATAGAAGCTTTTGAAATGTCGTGCTACAGAAGAATGCTGAAGATTAGGTGGGTAGATCACATAACTAATGAGGAAGTATTGAATAGGATTGGGGAGAAGAGAAGTTTGTGGCACAACTTGACCAGAAGAAGGGATCGGTTGGTAGGACATGTTTTGAGGCATCAAGGGATCACCAATTTAGTATTGGAGGGCAGCGTGGAGGGTAAAAATCGTAGAGGGAGACCAAGAGATGAATACACTAAGCAGATTCAGAAGGATGTAGGTTGCAGTAGGTACTGGGAGATGAAGAAGCTTGCACAGGATAGAGTAGCATGGAGAGCTGCATCAAACCAGTCTCAGGACTGAAGACAACAACAACAACAACAACAACAGTTGTATCTTATTTATTTATTCTAATTAAATGGTGTTTTGTTGTATTCTTAATTAAGGTACATATTAATGTCATTATTTTACTGGTGCGCTTTGAAAATGATTATAATACTATTAGATTCAAGGTTTAATTCCATAGCTAGTGAATTCCTTCCCTTTGCTGTGTTAATGATTTTCTGAAGCCGATCTGCCAGGACTCATTAAGAGTGCAATCTCTTTAACATCACCAAATCCGTAACACACAGTGCTTTAATTAGTCTCTGAGTTCATTGGGGAGCAATCTGCCTCTCAGTAACCCAGCCAATGCAGAACTTTACAGTAGACAGAAGGTTCCTCTTCATGGCTTGTTTGACACCTCGCATAAATGACAGCCCTACCAGGATTAGAACTGGAATCTAGTGATAGACAGCTAGAAAATTTGCTGATGTACTCGTAGTTGGATCTTGATCGCATTTAAAATTGAATATAGCATCACTGAGGAATGTTCATTCAAGACTACTTAATTTAAGTATCGGAGCAAGTATGTACACATCTAGTTCGACGTTACTTTTTCCAAGAGTTCAGTCGCTTCCTTCATGTACGTAATTAATCTCTCAAACTTAATCACTATTCATTATTGCTTTCCACTGCACAATACTTGACAATCAGATACGCTTCTTAATTCCCAAATAGCATGTGCTATGAAAGCAAGTGTTAATAGCTGGTCTGTTTTCTTACAACCTTCCCATCAGAATAAATACAAAGTCACTCTGAACGCTTCATATGTCGCAGTCAGTCCCCATAATAAATCAACATATGGTGTTCCCCGTTACACAGATAGTTGTTACTCTCACAGGCTTCGACATATATTTATGATTTCTGTTGTGATCTTAAGCGGGACTCTGCTGAACCTCCTCATTTGTAATAATTACGAATGTCATTACAGCTACTGCCTGTTGATGGTTCTAACTTCTGATGGCGTCATATATCCAAAAGATGAATTGCTGATGGATGTCAAAGGAAGAAGTGCCCCGAGAGATTATATGGTTTGTCCTCTCCACATCGGATAAAAGTAACAGTTTTAAGTTTCGCAGATGAAGCCAACGAATTTCAATGAGTAACGTGAACGAATGACATTAATATGTACCTTAATTAAGAATACAACAAAACATTTAATTAGAACAACTAAATAAGACGCAACTAACAGTGATTAATTTGGAAAAGCTTTTCATTAATGAATCTGCATTCAATTACGTAGACGCAAGTGAATACTCAGTCATATTCCGCTCCAGGAGAGTATTTTGTACAAGACGTTCCCTTCTGCAACATCATTAACGGAAGAAAAAATTCCCTTACACTTCCAGTTTGTCGATAATTTTGAATTCACTGATCATTTCATATGTACTGATGACACGACACGGCCTTCGTGGTCAGTTCCACTATGCAAACTGCAGGACTGCCTAGGATCTGTGTTTATGTTTCAACATGAATTTTCGGTGGTGTTTCCGTATTTCTGTACAACCCCTGTAAAGTGCGACGTATCAAGTGCTTTCACAAAGGGAAGCTGTACTATAACACTCACGGACACAGACATTGTGTTGATACTCACAAGTCAATTAAAGTAGGTGGGCAATGGCTGGAACTGATACACGGAGAATCCTTTATAAGGGCAAGTACAAGAAAAAATACAGTACCCTAACAAAGAGGTACAGTGAGAGAGATAGAGAGAGAGGGGGGGGCGGGGGGGGGGGGAGTAAGAGGGAGTTTAAGTACGAAGGGTAGCATCACTCTTGGAAGGTGAAGACAGTTTGCTACCAAAAGTCTGCGCCATTGAAGTAATGACTATTTGAAACGAAATATCAATTACTACCATCAGAACTTTTTCAAGTCATCCTGCACATTTCTTTGGAACATGGCAGTCGTACTAGTTCTATTTCATCACATGGTAGCCTCGAGTAATCAGTTATTTTTATTTCCCAACAATACATAGGATTCATACCTCAGTGATTGTTGTGACTTTCTACAGGAGATCTTCTCATTGTACCTTCTTTAAAAATAAATAAAGTAAAAGCTGCTAGAGTACGTGAGACTAAGACCGGCCAACTTGATTGTTTTGTACACAGGTGATCCACAGATTGAAGGATTAAGTAAGAAATCAATGATGTAAGAGAGAGGCATGGAATGTTCCTATTATTTTGTCTGTGAGTAGCCAGCTAATTGGTGAACTTGTTACACCGATTCTTTGAAGAGAGAATAGACAGTCCCTTACAATTTTTCTCATTGGATAAACTTTCGCAAACGTTTTTTCAGTGCAGATTTGTATTTGTGACACCATCACGAAGATGGTACAGCAGACGATCAATAAACGAGAGTCTCTCACGTGAAACGATGCAGTACACATGCTCAAGGTTAAGTCAAGTGGCTACAGACTTCAGAGACGAGATGTACCAGCTTGTGGAACTTCTGTTTGGAGTGGCACACTGGAGTTTTCTGCTACCACCACTGGATGCTGCTTGCGTTTCTTTACGATGTTTATGATAGGGTAATCTGGTAGCTTTAGTTGGTTACGAGACAGTGAAGTAACGTTTTTTGTGACACTAAATTCTATTTATGCAGGATCATTCACGTACGGGGGAGGAGGAATAAATGCGTGATATTTCTTTTTTCTAGTACGCATGATGGTAGAAAGACTTAGTGATTGTATAATAACATGTGTCTGTGTTTCCCGTAGTAAATTTGTCAGGATGATAATCATTTTTGCATCCATATTCTTTCCTCAAAAGCGATTCAATTTAATCACCGCTAGTTTTATCTCCTTTTTTTGTTCATATTGGATGTTGTTTTGCTGTGTTCTTAATTATGGTCCATATCTATCTCTTTTATCTTGCTGGAGTACTCTAAAAATGATTACGATAATCACAGATTCACGTGGGTCAAGGTTCTAATTTCGTAGTTAGTGAATTCGTTTTCTTTGTAGTGCACTGTTCATGATTTTGTGATGCTGCACCCAAGACTCGTTACTACTGCCATCTCTTTAGATACGCCTAATGAATTGCACACGGTCAGTAGATCAACAGGTGCTCAAAATAATAGCAGACAGATGTGACTTGACATATATAGAAACCCTACCAGGATTCGAATCTGGGATCTTCTGACAGGCAGTTAGATCTGTTCATGGAATTGGTTCATAAAAGTATTAAAAATGAATTTCTTATCACTGAGTAATATTCATTCAGGAATACTTTATTTGAGTATTTGGCACAAGTAAGTAACCGATCATCAGCTCCACGGCAGTATTTTGAAAAAAAACGTTCCACTCTGCAACAGTTATAACGAAAGAAAAAATGCCTCACACTTCTAGCTTGTCGATAGTTTCGAATTCACTTAGATAGGAGATAATGAACTCTCAGCTACATAGAACACAATTCTGGGTACTTCATTCACATTTAGGGCACAGCACAGCCGACGTTCGTCTTCATATATTACAATGCAGCCTGCAGGATTGCCTAGGATCAGTATTTATGTGTGAACAATACAGTGTCAAAGAGGTAGGGCGAGAGAGAGCGAGAAAGAGAGAGAGAGAGTTGAACTACGTAGGGTAGTAACGTCTGATGGTAACACACTTCTAAAGTGATGAAAATTTGCTACAGCGAAGTCTTCGTCATGGAAGTATTGACTAAGTCATACGAAATATGAATAACCACCATCAGAATTTTTTCAAGTCTCCCAGCACATTTCATACGAACATGGCTGTCGTACTAGTTCTAATTGATCACAAGGTAGCATCAAGTCATCAATGATTACCATTGTAGAACAGGACATACGAGTCCTAATTCAGTGCATGATGTGACTTTCTACAGACAGTAGATTTAAAAATTCCTTTCTCCCTCTGTGGCTGTTCATTGTATATCATATCGTACAGAGCTAATTTTTCCGGGAAGTCAGTGGATACCACACCTGGGTCTATGGGCTGAGATCTCAGCAGAAATTATTACTAAAGGACATGGGCTGACTTCAGAGTATCCTGCCACAACACGAGGGGGGCTGACTTCAGAGGATCCTGACACAGCACGAGGGGAAGAGTTCAAACAAACCTACCAATTCTTGCAATAAGACATGGGGGTTCACTGCCTTAAGCTTTGGCTCAGCCCACTCACAGAACACTTTGTAGAGAGTAGTATACTCAGCTCAGTAACTTCACGGGAAGTTTCTGAAGTGGGAAACTTCTTGAACCATTCCCATATCAAGGTTCTGTACAGCTTTGCTTACTGAGTTCTCTGGCACCTTGTGTAATCTAGTTATGTCAATCGGATTCCAGCCCAGTAGCATACTAATTCTTCCTCAAAGAGGTTCGAGATCTTCGCATTGTACCTTCTTTAAAAACAAATAAAGTAAAAACTATTGCTGTATGTTAGACTAATATCGAACAACATGATAATTTTGTACACAGGTGAACCACGGATTGACGGACTAAGTAAGAATTCAGTGATGTAAGAGAGCGACATGATATTTTCCTATAAGATTATCTGCGAGTAGCCAGCTAATAGGGGAACTTCTTCCACCGATTTTTAGGAGAAGAATAGACAGTCCCTTAAAATTTTTCTCATTGTATAAACTTTCGCAAACTTTTCTCAGTGCAAATATTTATTTGCGACACAAACTCGGATCTGGGACAGCAGACGACCAATAAACGAGAGTCTCTCAGGCGAAACGAGGCAGTATACATGTTCAGGGTTAAGCAGCATGTGGGCCTTCTGTTTGGAGTGACACACTGGACATTTTGTGATAAGAATCAATGGCTGTCACCACCACTGTATGCTGCTTGCATTTCTGTAGGTTTTTTATGATGAGGAAATCTGGTGGCTTCAGTTGGTTAGGTCACAGCATGGTTACGTTTTTTGTGACAATTCATTTAATGCCGGATCATTAATCCACAGGGGAGGAGATATAAGGCGTGATATTTCTTTTTCTCCAATTGCCTATATATTCATTTGTGTCTTCGTTTCCCGTAGTTAATTTGTTTTGATGATAGTCTTTATGAATCATAATTCTTATATCAAAAATTGTTCCAATTTAATCACTCCTAGTTTTATATGTTTTATTTGTTCTGACTGAATGTTGTTTTGCTGTGTACATAAGTACTGTCCGTATCTATCTCTTCATCTTGATTATGAACTCTGAGAATGATTACAATAATCCTAGGTTCACTTGGGCCAATTTTTGGTTCCCTAATTAGTCAATTTCTTTTCTTTGGAGAGCACTGTTCACGATTTTGTGAAGCCAAACACCCAGGTCTCGTTACTAGTGCAATCCCTTTAGATTCGCCTAATCAGTAACACACAGTCCTTGTATTAGTGTCAGAGTTCATTCGGACCTGTCACTGGATCAGCATATGATGAACCATATAGCAGACAGATGTAATTTCACATAAATAGAAACCCTAACAGGATTCGAACCTGGAATCTTCTGACAGGCAGTAAGAAAATTTGTTCATGGAATTTGTTCTTAAATGCATTAAAACTGAATTTACTATCATTGTGTAGTATTCATACTTCATTTGAGTGTCTGGCATAAGTAGGTAATCGATGTTCAGCTTCAGGACAGTATTTTGTACAAGACGTTTCTTTCTGTAACACCTTTATCCATAGAAAAAATCCCTGACACTTCTAACTTGTCGATACTTTCGAATTCAGTTAGATCCGATATAATGCACTCACAACAACACACAACACCAGTCTGACCACTTCATATATATTGAGGGCACTGCACAGCCGACGTTCGTGTTCAAATATTACAATGCAACCAACGGAATCGCCACGGATCTAGCTTTATGGGTTAACGTGAATTTCCCGTGGAGTTTCCGTACTTCTGTTCAATCACTGTAAAGCACAATGTATCAAGTGCTTTCACAAATGGAAGTTGTACTTAACACTCACGGACACAGTCAGTGCTCCTACTGACAGGTCAGTTTAAGAAGGTGCGGAATGGCTGGAGCTGATGTAGAGAGAATTCTTTGTAATGGCATGTACAAGTAAGAAGAAATATTGGTCACAGCTACAGGGGATAGAATTGATTTCAACAATGGACTATCTTAGAGGTAGGGACAGAGAGAGCGAGATAGAGAGAGAGAGAGAGAGAGTGAGCTGAAGTACGAAGGGTTGTGACCTAGGGTTGGATAATTCTTTGAAAGGGAAGACAATTTGCGACCCCAAGTATGCGTCAATCAGCTGCTGACTATGTGAAACAAGTTATGAATAGCTACCATCAGAATATGTTTAAGTCATCCTTTGCCATCCATACGTACGTGGCAGTCATACTCGCTTTAATTCATCACGTGGTAGCCTCACGTCGTCAATGATTACTATTTTACAACAGGACATACGAGTCTTAACTCAGTACGTCATGTGACTTTACACAGTCACTAGATTTAAAAATTTCTTTTTCCATCTGTGGCTGTTCATTGTATATTTTTCTTCAATTGGTACGACCGGAGAACAACTAAGCGACTGTGTATTCACATGCGTCTACGATTCACGCAACTAATTTGTAAGGATGGTAGTCATTCCTGAATACAAATTGTTTTATAAAGAACGGTTCCAATTGCATCACTTCCAGTTTTATCTCATGTGTTTGTTCAGTTTGAATATTGTTCTGCTGTGCTATTAATTATGGTGCGTATGAGTCTCAATATCTTGGTGGTGCAATCTGAGAATGATTGCAATAACCATTGATACAAATTGGCCAAGGTTTTAATACCGTAGTTACTGAATTACTTTTGTTTCCAGATTGAACATTACAAGCCCCAAATCCTTGAAAAATATACCTATTCAAAAAATTCTGATAAAAATTCACTTAAAGCCTTCCTAAGAGACAATCTCCACTCATTTCAAATTAATAATATAAGTGTAGACCAGCTGTGGCTTAAATTCAAAGAAATAGTATCGGCAGCAATTGAGAGATTTATACCAAATAAATTAACAAACGACGGAGTTGATCCTCCTTGGTACACAAAACGGGTTAGAACACTGTTGCAGAAACAACGAAACAAACATGCCAAATTTAAAGAGACGCAAAATCCCAAAGATTCGTGATCTTTTACAGAAGCTCGAAATTTAGCATTGACTTCAATGCGAGATGCGTATAACAGTTTCCACAACGAAACTTTGTCTCGAAACCTGGCAGAAAATCCAATGAGATTCTGGTCGCATGTGAAGTATGTTAGCGGCAAGAAACAATCATTGCCTTATCTGCGCGATAGCAATGGAGATACTATCGAAGACAGTGCTGCCAAAGCAGAGTAACCAAACAAAGACTTCCGAAATGCCTTCACCAAAGAAGACGAAGTAAATATTCCACAACTCGAATCGAGAAGAACCGCCAACATGAGTAACGTAGACGTAAACACCCTCGGAGTCGTGGAGCAACTCAGATCACTTAATAAAAGCAAGTCTTCTGGTCCAGGCTGTGTACCAATTAGGTTCCTTTTGGAGCATGCTGATGCAGTAGCCCCATACTTAACAATCATTTACAACCGTTCGCTCGCCGAAAGATCCATACCCAAATACTGGAAAATTGTAGAGTTCACACCAATATTCAACAAAGGTAGTAGGAGTAATCCATTAAATTACAGGCCCATAGCGTTAACGTCGATTTGCAGCAGGATTCTAGAACATATATTGTGGTCGAACATTATGAATTACCTCGAATAAAACGGTCTACTGACACACAGTCAACATGGGTTAAGAAAGCATCGTTCCTGTAAAACACAACTAGCTCTTTACTCACATGAAGTGTTGAGAGCTATTGACAAGGGATTACAGACTGATTCCGTATTTCTGGATTTCCGGAAGGCTTTTGACACGGTACCACACCAGCGGCTACTAGCGAAATTGCGTGCTTATGGAATATCGTCTCAGTTATGTGACTGGATTTGTGATTTCCTGTCAGAGAGGTCACAGTTCGTAGTAACTGACGGAAAGTCATCGAGTAAAACAGAAGTGATTTCTGGCGTTTCCCAAGATAGAGTTATAGGCCCTTTGCTGTTCCTTATCTATATAAACAATTTTGGAGACAATCTGAGCAGCCGTCTACGGTTGTTTGCAGATGACGCTGTCGTTTATCGACAAACAAAATCATCAGAAGATCAAAAGAAACTGCAGAGACGAGATGTAGCAGAGTGTGGCACTTCTGGTTGGAGCGGCAAACTGGAGTTTTCTGACGAGTAGTAATGGCTCACACAACCACAGCAAGCTGCTTGCATTTCGTTAGGATGTTTATGACGCGGTAATCTGGCGGCATCACCTGATTAGGACAGAGCGAAGTTACATTTTTTGTGAACGTACTTCAGCTCACGAAGGATAATTAATGTACAGGTCATGGCGAAAGAAGGCGTTGTATTACTATTTCTCCAAGACTGTGTGATTGTATATTAATATCTTTCTATTTTCCCCATAGCTAATTGGTTTGGATAATAATCATTACTGAATGTAAATGCTTTTTTCAAAAACAGATCCAATTTTATCAATCCTTCTTTTATCTCTTTGATTGTTCAGCCCCAATTACATTCTCTTGGGTTGTTATTATTGTCCATATGTATCTCCTCATCTTGATAATGAATGATTACTATAATTGTAGATTCACTTGGTCCAAGGTTTTAATTCCGTAGTTAGTGAATCAGTTTTCTTTGCAGTATACTGTACACGTTTTTGGGAAGCCAATCACCCAGGACTCCATACCATTGGAATTCCTTTACATTCACCTAACCAGTTGTACACAGTTCTGGTACCAATATCAGCGTTCATTCGGACCTATCACTAGATCAACAGATGCAGAAGCAGATAGCAGACAGATGTTACTTCACATAACTAGATATCTCCCAGGTTTCGTTCGTGGGACTTTCTGACAAGCAGTTAGAAAATTTGTTAGTGGAATAGGTTCTTAAATGCATTGGAAATTCAATTTAGAATCATTCTATAATATTCATTCAGAAATACTTAATTTGTAACACTGGCAGAAGTAAGTAAACGATGACCAGCTGCAGGTCAGTATTTTGTACAAGACGTTTTTTGTGCAATAGCTTTGTCGAAAGAAAAAATCCCTTAAACTTCTAGCATGTCGAAACCTTCGATTTCACATACATTTGACAGAATATGTCAGTAGAAAAATGACTGTAATTATGTTTGTAATTATGCTTAAGGGTAAACACAGATCAAAATGAGATCGACCACGACTAACGATTCTCAATAGTTATATTTACGCGTACGTTCGCGCGCCGAACTGATACTATACTGTAGCATTGCCGATGTCGAATAACATGAACAAAGATCTCTAGTGTTGAAAGATTATGTGACACTCAACCAATGTTAGGAGACGTGGTTGGGATTATGGATCAAACGACAGTCTCTACCCCTTAACAATAGTTTCACTGCTACCACGAGCAGATATGAGCACTATTTGACGCCTGGAATGATAATTATCGATGGTTCCAAAAGGAATGCCGTACCATTCTTCCTGCGTTCTGGTGGCTGTTTGTGCTCAAATGAAACAGCGTAATCTGCAGGTTCGAGTAGCATCTGTAGTCATGTTAAAACACACTTTTGTCGTCGTGCTTCCATATTTTTGTACAACTCCTACATATTGCAACGTTCCAAGTGCTTTGACGAAGATAAAGCATAATTTAGATTCACACAAACAGACGCAGTTTTAGTACCCACAGGGCAGTTAAAATAGACAAATATATATACTGCAGTGAATACCTGTCTCAGACACAAACTTAATTTTAATACGGGCCCATAAAAAAAGGGTAACTATCCGTGGAAACTACAGGGGATAAAAGATATTCCAACAGCACAGTATCAGAGATTGAAGGGGGGTGGGGGTGGGGGGGGGAGTAGGTCTCGCCGGGGTAGGATATGAGATGGGCTGGTGAGGCACTCTTGCCAAGCACAGACGAACTGATATCGCATAGAAGTGCTCAGTATGTGCAAAATAACAGGAAAAAGATACCATCAGACTTTTTTAAATTCACACTGCGTATCCCACATGGATACGGCAGTCATAGCAGAATTTATTCATCACCTGGTTATCTCTAGTCGTCAATAATTTCCATGTAACCCAGCACATACTGTGAGCGTGATGTATCATTCAGTGACTTACAACAGACATTAGGTTCAAAAATTCTCGTCTCCATAAAGGCATTAAATATGTGGCCGCCCTTGTATATTATACACTATTAGATTTTAGACAGCTAATGTTGCGAGGTCGCCATGGCTTTATGAATGCGGGGTGGTTTCAGAACCTTTATTAGCAAGTATAAATGGAGCGTAAAGTCTTACAGGACTATTAAATCGGACGATGACAAAGAATAATTGGCACTTAATACAGGAATCAGATAGGAACTCAATACGACATGTGATGTATTGAAGACGAAATGACATCTCTTTATTAGCTGAAACGAATAGCAGTGGTCACATATGACTGTTTTACCGACAGTGACGTTTGTCGGTCACGAGAAGTGAAAATCTCTTGAAGAGAGATAACAGCAACCACTATTTCGCCCTTTCAACATCGTTAAATCTGTTGCAGATCGTATCCAGTACAGTGTATGAGTTCACTTGGGAACGATCCGCCTCTTTGTGACCCAACTGATGCAGTTCCTCATAGCAGCCAGAAGAGTCGCTTTCACAGCTTTTTTGGCACTTCGGTTAAATGGCGATCGTGCGAGCACTCCATCCCTTATGGTTATGATATTTGTGCTTGATCACTTATAAAATTGAATTAAGCATTAATGAGTAAAATTCATAAATGGAAAATTAATTTATGCGGCTGGTGCAAGTAAAGAACCAATTTTTTCTTTAGGCTTCTGTAACGTATTTCCTGGATTCAGTTGCTTCCTGTGAAAGCTCAAGAAAAACAGAAATCCCTTCGCATTTAACTTTTACGTTTGTTTTTTTTCAAAACACATCGTTCCGTTGCTTACTGTGAGGTCTCACACTCAACCACTATTCACTATAAATTTCTGCTATAATACGTATTACAATGAGACAAAATTCACAATTCCTAAAAAGGTTATGTTATCAATTGGAAAAACAATAACTGGCCTGTTCAATTCCAAAGATCTGTAATCTGGGCAGAAATAGAACAATAGCTTTCAAAACTGCATTTGGTTAGGTACGATTATTTTAATGTGGCATTGAGGTATGCCAAGTTCGTCCATCGTATCGTAATGTAAAGCCGGTGCTCAGAAGCAATTAACCTGTCATAAGCCAATAGCACAGCCACACGTAGATTCGAATTGGATGTGTACACTTGTCATTGTATCAGTTTCAGCAGTGAATATATTTGTGTGAAAATTACATTTCTCTGAGATAAAAGCCGATAGATCTCACCCTCATAACAAAAGAAACAACCCAACAGAAACAAGAACACCTGATGTACAAGCGATAGAAGCAGGGGAGATGGAAGCAGGTGAAAATTTGTTAAAGAGCTCCAACATTGCGTTGCAATCTTCCAGTGCCCTCAAAAAGATAAAAGAGTGAACTGTTACTGCATTAGAATGATCAGTTGTGTCAAACTAATCAAGAATGCGACTATATTACAATTATGTCAACTACTCTAGGATCAGTTTCTAGTCTACGGGTTTCACAGCTGATTTCTGCACATTGGGCAGCAACAGCATAATTAATATTATTAGAGACAGTTGCATTCAAGGTAAAAAACCGAATAGGAACAATGTGCAAATAATTTAACACTACATGACATTCTTATGTAAAATACAATAATTCTATACATTTGGATAATTTGTTACTACGTGTAGCATTGATTTTGGGATATTAATCTCGTTTATAACGAACAGTTTAATAATGGAAAACTAATTGCATGTGAAATATGGCAAACAACGCTTTAATCGCATTAGCTTTTAGTTCCATGATAAAGCTAAATATTGAAGTTCCAACTCTAATTCCAGACAGTCGCTAAAGTTGCCATAAACGAGAATCTCGAGTAAGAAAAAAATGGTTCAAATGGCTCGCAGCACTATGGGATTAAACATCTATGGTCGTCAGTCCACTAGAACTTAGAACTACTTAAACCTACCTAACCTAAGGACATCACACAACACCCAGTCATCACGAGGCAGAGAAAGTCCCGGACCCCGCCGGGAAACGAACCCGGGAACCCGGGCGAGGGAAGCGAGAACGCTACCGCACGACCACGAGCTGCGGACCCTTGAGTAAGAGATAGAACTTCTATATCTCGGTTTGGAACTAGAAATGAAAGCTGCACAGTGTTTAAGTGTGATATCTCAAATATCTACTCTAAGCATGTTAATGAATTGTTACAAATGTATGGACATCTCAAATGGGAAGAGACTTTAGTTTTTCCAAAACTTTCGCAGGGAGGAACAGACTTCAGTAAATACGTTACAGGAGAAAAAATAAAAACATTGTTTCATTACTTGCACCAGTCACTTAAATTTAGTTTTCGGGGTGGAATTCTGCAGCTTACTGCTAAATGTATTTTTAATTGCGATCAAGGACAAATGTCAGAAACATAAAAGATCGAGTCCTCGCAGGATCGCTATTCATGCGAAGTCCCCAACAAAGCTATAAATACGAGCCTTCTTCCTACGAAGAGCTGTATCAGCAGCAAATGAAGTCAGATACTGATCTGGGAACTGTGTGCAACGGATTTAACGATTTTAGAAGGGATAAGTAATGGCTGCTGTTGTCTCTCTTTAAGAGACTTTCACTGGGCGTGACAACCTTACGTCACTCTCCGAATAACAGCCTCATGTGATCACCCCCATTCGTTGCAGGTGATACCGATACTTTTTTTCATCTTTACTATACCACAAATGGGACTGAATAATATTTAAAATTGTATGAAGTGCCATTTATTCTTTGTCATTGTCCAATCGAACCGTCCTGTAAGGCTTTACGCTTCATTTACACTTGCTAATAAACGTTATCAGATCCATCCTGCATACGGAAATCCCTGGCGAACTCGGATCATTAGCTGCCTAAGATCTTGTTGTATATAATATACAATGGGCGTCCACATATTTCATACCTTTGAGGAGAGGAGAATCTTTAAATCTACTGTCTGTAGTACGTCAAATAATCATAAATCATTGTTGACGGAATCACTTCTATCCCTTGCACTTTCCGTCAATAGTTACCCGTTCTTGTAGAGGCACTTATATAGGATTCTGTGTGTATCAGAATCAGGTAGTCACAGCAGTTTATATACTCGTCTATTTTAACTGGCCTCTGAGAACCTAAAGCCGCGCGGGATTAGCCGAGCGGTCTTGGGCGCTGCAATCATGGATTGTGCGGCTGGTCGCGGCGAAGGTTCGAGTCCTCCCTCGGGGATGGGTGTGCGTGTTTGCCCTTAGGATAATTTAGGTTTAGTAGTGTGTAAGCTTAGGGACTGATGACCTTAGCAGTTAAGTCCCATACGATTTCACACACATTTGAACATTTGAGAACCTAAACTGTCTCTGTGAATGCTGAAGAACCTTTTCCTTTCGTAAAGGCTCTTGATACGTTCAGTATACAGGGGTTGTACAAAAATATGGAAACACCACGAGAAATGCCTGCTGAACATAAAGGCAGATGCTAGTCAAGCGTGTAGGTTGCTCTCTATTATTTGAGCACAACCGGCAAATATTTTGCAGGAAGAGTGGTATGATATTCCGATAAAACCAGATATAAGTATTAGTGCAGGCGTCAGATAGTGCTAGGATGTTCACGTCATTCAATATTTGCGATTCTTCAGTACAGGTTTAGGTCTTGGCATCAACGAAGTGTTACTATAACCTTTTAAAAACATTAGTCTTTACCGATCTCGTTTTATTCCGTGTATTCCCTAGTCATTTATCAAGCGATGGTTTTATGCTTGTATCTAATTCCGGCAATGATACCAGTGATTTTAAGGGTCAAATCGTCTTCTGCTGTATATTCAACTTGTCTCGTCTGAGTGGCTTGTGAGCTTTAGTCTCGGGACCCAGCCGATGACAGAGACGCAAAATCCCAAAGATTGGTGATCTTTTACAGAAGCTCGAAATTTAGCACGGACTTCAATGCGAGATGCGTATAACAGTTTCCACAACGAAACTTTGTCTCGAAACCTGGCAGAATATCCAATGAGATTCTGGTCGCATGTGAAGTATGTTAGCGGCAAGAAACAATCATTGCCTTATCTGCGCGATAGAAATGGAGATACTATCGAAGACACTGCTGCCAAAACAGAGTAACCCAACAAAGACTTCCGAAATGCCTTCACCAAAGAAGACGAAGTAAATATTCCACAACTCGAATCGAGAACAACCGCCAACATGAGTAACGTAGACGTAAACACCCTCGGAGTCGTGGAGCAACTCAGATCACTTAATAAAAGCAAGTCTTCTGGTCCAGACTGTGTACTAATTAGGTTCCTTTTGGAGCATGCTGATGCAGTAGCCCCATACTTAACAATCATTTACAACCGTTCGCTCGCCGAAAGATCCATACCCAAATACTGGAAAATTGTACAGTTCACACCAATATTCAACAAAGGTAGTAGGAGTAATCCATTAAATTACAGGCCCATAGCGTTAACGTCGATTTGCAGCAGGATTCTAGAACATATATTGTGGTCGAACATTATGAATTACCTCGAATAAAACGGTCTATTCACACACAGTCAACATGGGTTTAGAAAGCATCGTTCCTGTAAAACACAACTAGCTCTTTACTCACATGAAGTGTTGAGTGCTATTGACAAGGGATTACAGACTGATTCCGTATCTCTGGATTTCCGGAAGGCTTTTGACACGGTACCACACAAGCAGCTAGTAGCGAATTTGCGTGCTTATGGAATATCGTCTCAGTTATGTGACTGGATTTGTGATTTCCTGTCAGAGAGGTCACAGTTCGTAGTAACTGACGGAAAGTCATCGAGTAAAACAGAAGTGATTTCTGGCGTTTCCCAAGATAGAGTTATAGGCCCTTTGCTGTTCCTTATCTATATAAACAATTTTGGAGACAATCTGAGCAGCCGTCTTCGGTTGTTTGCAGATGACGCTGTCGTTTATCGACAAATAAAATCATCAGAAGATCAAAAGAAACTGCAGAGACGAGATGTAGCAGAGTGTGGCACTTCTGTTTGGAGCGGCAAACTGGATTTTTCTGACGAGTAGTAATGGCTCACACAACCACAGCAAGCTGCTTGCATTTCGTTAGGATGTTTATGACGCGGTAATCTGGCGGCATCACCTGATTAGGACAGAGCGAAGTTACATTTTTTGTGAACGTACTTCAGTTCACGAAGGATAATTAATGTACAGGTCATGGCGAAAAAAGGCGTTGTATTACTATTTCTCCAAGACTGTGTGATTGTATATTAATATCTTTCTATTTTCCCCGTAGCTAATTTGTTTGGATAATAATCATTACTGAATGTAAATCCTTTTTTCAAAAACAGTTCCAATTTTATCAATCCTTCTTTTATCTCTTTGATTGTTCTGCCCCAATTACATTCTCTTGGGTTGTTATTATTGTCCATATGTATCTCCTCATCTTGATAATGAATGATTACTATAATTGTAGATTCACTTGGTCCAAGGTTTTAATTCCGTAGTTAGTGAATCAGTTTTCTTTGCAGTATACTGTACACGTTTTTGGGAAGCCAATCACCCAGGACTCCATACCATTGGAATTCCTTTACATTCACCTAACCAGTTGTACACAGTTCTGGTACCAATATCAGCGTTCATTCGGACCTATCACTAGATCAACAGATGCAGAAGCAGATAGCAGACAGATGTTACTTCACATAACTAGATATCTCCCAGGTTTCGTTCGTGGGACTTTCTGACAAGCAGTTAGAAAATTTGTTAGTGGAATAGGTTCTTAAATGCATTGGAAATTCAATTTAGAATCATTCTATAATATTCATTCAGAAATACTTAATTTGTAACACTGGCAGAAGTAAGTAAACGATGACCAGCTGCAGGTCAGTATTTTGTACAAGACGTTTTTTGTGCAATAGCTTTGTCGAAAGAAAAAATCCCTTAAACTTCTAGCATGTCGAAACCTTCGATTTCACATACATTTGACAGAATATGTCAGTAGAAAAATGACTGTAATTATGTTTGTAATTATGCTTAAGGGTAAACACAGATCAAAATGAGATCGACCACGACTAACGATTCTCAATAGTTATATTTACGCGTACGTTCGCGCGCCGAACTGATACTATACTGCAGCATTGCCGATGTCGAATAACATGAACAAAGATCTCTAGTGTTGAAAGATTATGTGACACTCAACCAATGTTAGGAGACGTGGTTGGGATTATGGATCAAACGACAGTCTCTACCCCTTAACAATAGTTTCACTGCTACCACGAGCAGATATGAGCACTATTTGACGCCTGGAATGATAATTATCGATGGTTCCAAAAGGTATGCCGTACCATTCTTCCTGCGTTCTGGTGGCTGTTTGTGCTCAAATGAAACAGCGTAATCTGCAGGTTCGAGTAGCATCTGTAGTCATGTTCAAACACACATTTGTCGTCGTGCTTCCATATTTTTGTACAACTCCTACATATTGCAACGTTCCAAGTGCTTTGACGAAGAGAAAGCATAATTTAGATTCACACAAACAGACACAGTTTTAGTACCCACAGGGCAGTTAAAATAGACAATTATATATACTGCGGTGAATACCTGTCTCAGACACAAACTTAATTTTAATACAGGCCCATAAAAAAAGGATAACTATCCGTGGAAACTACAGGGGATAAAAGATATTCCAACAGCACAGTATCAGAGATTGAAGGGGGGTGGGGGTGGGGGGGGGGAGTAGGTCTCGCCGGGGTAGGATATGAGATGGGCTGGTGAGGCACTCTTGCCAAGCACAGACGAACTGATATCGCATAGAAGTGCTCAGTATGTGCAAAATAACAGGAAAGAGATACCATCAGACTTTTTTAAATTCACACTGCATATCCCACATGGATACGGCAGTCATAGCAGAATTTATTCATCACCTGGTTATCTCTAGTCGTCAATAATTTCCATGTTACCCAGCACATATTGTGAGCGTGATGTATCATTCAGTGACTTACAACAGACATTAGGTTCAAAAATTCTCGTCTCCATAAAGGCATTAAATATGTGGCCGCCCTTGTACATTATACACTATTAGATTTTAGACAGCTAATGTTGCGAGGTCGCCATGGCTTTATGAATGCAGGGTGGTTTCAGAACCTTTATTAGCAAGTGTAAATGGAGCGTAAAGTCTCACAGGACTATTAAATCGGACGATGACAAAGAATAATTGGCACTTAATATAGGAATCAGATAGGAACTCAATACGACATGTGATGTATTAAAGACGAAATGACATCTCTCTATTAGCTGAAACGAATAGCAGTGGTCACATATGACTGTTTTACCGACAGTGACGTTTGTCGGTCACGAGAAGAGAAAATCTCTTGAAGAGAGATAACAGCAACCACTATTTCGCCCTTTCAACATCGTTAAATCTGTTGCAGATCGTATCCAGTACAGTGTATGAGTTCACTTGGGAACGATCCGCCTCTTTGTGACCCAACTGATGCAGTTCCTCATAGCAGCCAGAAGAGTCGCTTTCACAGCTTTTTTGGCACTTCGGTTAAATGGCGATCGTGCGAGCACTCCATCCCTTATGGTTATGATATTTGTGCTTGATCGCTTATAAAATTGAATTAAGCATTAATGAGTAAAATTCATAAATGGAAAATTAATGTATGCGGCTGGTGCAAGTAAAGAACCAATTTTTTCTTTAGGCTTCTGTAAAGTATTTCCTGGATTCAGTTGCTTCCTGTGAAAGCTCAAGAAAAACAGAAATCCCTTCGCATTTAACTTTTACGTTTGTTTTTTTTCAAAACACATCGTTCCGTTGCTTACTGTGAGGTCTCACACTCAACCACTATTCACTATAAATTTCTGCTATAATACGTATTACAATGAGACAAAATTCACAATTCCTAAAAAGGTTATGTTATCAATTGGAAAAACAATAACTGGCCTGTTCAATTCCAAAGATCTGTAATCTGGGCAGAAATAGAACAATAGCTTTCAAAACTGCATTTGGTTAGGTACGATTATTTTAATGTGGCATTGAGGTATGCCAAGTTTGTCCATCGTATCGTAATGTAAAGCCGGTGCGCAGAAGCAATTAACCTGTCATAAGCCAATAGCACAGCCACACGTAGATTCGAATTGGATGTGTACACTTGTCATTGTATCAGTTTCAGCAGTGAATATATTTGTGTGAAAATTACATTTCTCTGAGATAAAAGCCGATAGATCTCACCTCATAACAAAAGAAACAACCCAACAGAAACAAGAACACCTGATGTACAAGCGATAGAAGCAGGGGAGATGGAAGCAGGTGAAAATTTGTTAAAGAGCTCCAACATTGCGTTGCAATCTTCCAGTGCCCTCAAAAAGATAAAAGAGTGAACTGTTACTGCATTAGAATGATCAGTTGTGTCAAACTAATCAAGAATGCGACTATATTACAATTATGTCAACTACTCTAGGATCAGTTTCTAGTCTACGGGTTTCACAGCTGATTTCTGCACATTGGGCAGCAACAGCATAATTAATATTATTAGAGACAGTTGCATTCAAGGTAAAAAACCGAATAGGAACAATGTGCAAATAATTTAACACTACATGACATTCTTATGTAAAATACAATAATTCTATACATTTGGATAATTTGTTACTACGTGTAGCATTGATTTTGGGATATTAATCTCGTTTATAACGAACAGTTTAATAATGGAAAACTAATTGCATGTGAAATATGGCAAACAACGCTTTAATCGCATTAGCTTTTAGTTCCATGATAAAGCTAAATATTGAAGTTCCAACTCTAATTCCAGACAGTCGCTAAAGTTGCCATAAACGAGAATCTCGAGTAAGAAAAAAATGGTTCAAATGGCTCGCAGCACTATGGGACTCAACATCTATGGTCGTCAGTCCACTAGAACTTAGAACTACTTAAACCTACCTAACCTAAGGACATCACACAACACCCAGTCATCACGAGGCAGAGAAAGTCTCGGACCCCGCCGGGAAACGAACCCGGGAACCCGGGCGAGGGAAGCGAGAACGCTACCGCACGACCACGAGCTGCGGACCCTTGAGTAAGAGATAGAACATCTATATCTCGGTTTGGAACTAGAAATGAAAGCTGCACAGTGTTTAAGTGTGATATCTCAAATATCTACTCTAAGCATGTTAATGAATTGTTACAAATGTATGGACATCTCAAATGGGAAGAGACTTTAGTTTTTCCAAAACTTTCGCAGGGAGGAACAGACTTCAGTAAATACGTTACAGGAGAAAAAATAAAAACATTGTTTCATTACTTGCACCAGTCACTTAAATTTAGTTTTCGGGGTGGAATTCTGCAGCTTACTGCTAAATGTATTTTTAATTGCGATCAAGGACAAATGTCAGAAACATAAAAGATCGAGTCCTCGCAGGATCGCTATTCATGCGAAGTCCCCAACAAAGCTATAAATACGAGCCTTCTTCCTACGAAGAGCTGTATCAGCAGCAAATGAAGTCAGATACTGATCTGGGAACTGTGTGCAACGGATTTAACGACTTTAGAAGGGATAAGTAATGGCTGCTGTTGTCTCTCTTTAAGAGACTTTCACTGGGCGTGACAACCTTACGTCACTCTCCGAATAACAGCCTCATGTGATCACCCCCATTCGTTGCAGGTGATACCGATACTTTTTTTCATCTTTACTATACCACAAATGGGACTGAATAATATTTAAAATTGTATGAAGTGCCATTTATTCTTTGTCATTGTCCAATCGAACCGTCCTGTAAGGCTTTACGCTTCATTTACACTTGCTAATAAACGTTATCAGATCCATCCTGCATACGGAAATCCCTGGCGAACTCGGATCATTAGCTGCCTAAGATCTTGTTGTATATAATATACAATGGGCGTCCACATATTTCATACCTTTGAGGAGAGGAGAATCTTTAAATCTACTGTCTGTAGTACGTCAAATAATCATAAATCATTGTTGACGGAATCACTTCTATCCCTTGCACTTTCCGTCAATAGTTACCCGTTCTTGTAGAGGCACTTATATAGGATTCTGTGTGTATCAGAATCAGGTAATCACAGCAGTTTATATAATCGTCTATTTTAACTGGCCTCTGAGAACATAAAGCCGCGCGGGATTAGCCGAGCGGTCTTGGGCGCTGCAATCATGGATTGTGCGGCTCGTCGCGGCGAAGGTTCGAGTCCTCCCTCGGGGATGGGTGTGCGTGTTTGCCCTTAGGATAATTTAGGTTTAGTAGTGTGTAAGCTTAGGGACTGATGACCTTAGCAGTTAAGTCCCATACGATTTCACACACATTTGAACATTTGAGAACCTAAACTGTCTCTGTGAATGATGAAGAACATTTTCCTTTCGTCAAGGCTCTTGGTACGTTCAGTATACAGGGGTTGTACAAAAATATGGAAACACCACGAGAAATGCCTGCTGAACATAAAGGCAGATGCTAGTCAAGCGTGTAGGTTGCGCTGTATTATTTGAGCACAACCGGCAAATATTTTGCAGGAAGAGTGGTATGATATTCCGTTCAAACCAGATATAAGTATTAGTGCAGGCGTCAAATAGTGCTAGGATGTTCACGTCATTCAATATTTGCGATTCTTCAGTACAGGTTTAGGTCTTGGCATCAACGAAGTGTTACTATAACCTTTTAAAATCATTAGTCTTTACCGATCTCGTTTTATTCCGTGTATTCCCTAGTCATTTATCCAGCGATGGTTTTATGCTTGTATCTAATTCCGGCAATGATACCAGGGATTTTAAGGGTCAAATCGTCTTCTGCTGTATATTCAACTTGTCTCGTCTGAGTGGCTTGTGAGCTTTAGTCTCGGGACCCAGCCGATGACAGAGACGCAAAATCCCAAAGATTGGTGATCTTTTACAGAAGCTCGAAATTTAGCACGGACTTCAGTGCGAGATGCGTATAACAGTTTCCACAACGAAACTTTGTCTCGAAACCTGGCAGAAAATCCAATGAGATTCTGGTCGCATGTGAAGTATGTTAGCGGCAAGAAACAATCATTGCTTTATCTGCGCGATAGTAATGGAGATACTATCGAAGACAGTGCTGCCAAAACAGAGTGACCAAACAAAGACTTCCGAAATGCCTTCACCAAAGAAGACGAAGTAAATATTCCACAACTCGAATCGAGAACAACCGCCAACATGAGTAACGTAGACGTAAACACCCTCGGAGTCGTGGAGCAACTCAGATCACTTAATAAAAGCAAGTCTTCTGGTCCAGACTGTGTACCAATTAGGTTCCTTTTGGAGCATGCTGATGCAGTTGCCCCATACTTAACAATCATTTACAACCGTTCGCTCGCCGAAAGATCCATACCCAAATACTGGAAAATTGTACAGTTCACACCAATATTCAACAAAGGTAGTAGGAGTAATCCATTAAATTACAGGCCCATAGCGTTAACGTCGATTTGCAGCAGGATTCTAGAACATATATTGTGGTCGAACATTATGAATTACCTCGAATAAAACGGTCTATTGACACACAGTCAACATGGGTTTAGAAAGCATCGTTCCTGTAAAACACAACTAGCTCTTTACTCACATGAAGTGTTGAGTGCTATTGACAAGGGATTACAGACTGATTCCGTATTTCTGGATTTCCGGAAGGCTTTTGACACGGTACCACACCAGCGGCTACTAGCGAATTTGCGTGCTTATGGAATATCGTCTCAGTTATGTGACTGGATTTGTGATTTCCTGTCAGAGAGGTCACAGTTCGTAGTAACTGACGGAAAGTCATCGAGTAAAACAGAAGTGATTTCTGGCGTTTCCCAAGATAGAGTTATAGGCCCTTTGCTGTTCCTTATCTATATAAACAATTTTGGAGACAATCTGAGCAGCCGTCTTCGGTTGTTTGCAGATGACGCTGTCGTTTATCGACAAATAAAATCATCAGAAGATCAAAAGAAACTGCAGAGACGAGATGTAGCAGAGTGTGGCACTTCTGTTTGGAGCGGCAAACTGGATTTTTCTGACGAGTAGTAATGGCTCACACAACCACAGCAAGCTGCTTGCATTTCGTTAGGATGTTTATGACGCGGTAATCTGGCGGCATCACCTGATTAGGACAGAGCGAAGTTACATTTTTTGTGAACGTACTTCAGTTCACGAAGGATAATTAATGTACAGGTCATGGCTAAAGAAGGCGTTGTATTACTATTTCTCCAAGACTGTGTGATTGTATATTAATATCTTTCTATTTTCCCCGTAGCTAATTTGTTTGGATAATAATCATTACTGAATGTAAATGCTTTTTTCAAAAACAGTTCCAATTTTATCAATCCTTCTTTTATCTCTTTGATTGTTCAGCCCCAATTACATTTTCTTGGGTTGTTATTATTGTCCATATGTATCTCCTCATCTTGATAATGAATGATTACTATAATCCGAGATTCACTTGGTCCAAGGTTTTAATTCCGTAGTTAGTGAATCAGTTTTCTCTGCAGTATACTGTACACGTTTTTGGGAAGCCAATCACCCAGGACTCCATACTATTGGAATTCCTTTACATTCACCTAACCAGTTGTACACAGTTCTGGTACCAGTATCAGCGTTCATTCGGACCTATCACTAGATCAACAGATGCAGAAGCAGATAGCAGACAGATGTTACTTCACATAACTAGATATCTCCCAGGTTTCGTTCGTGGGACTTTCTGACAAGCAGTTAGAAAATTTGTTAGTGGAATAGGTTCTTAAATGCATTGGAAATTCAATTTAGAATCATTCTATAATATTCATTCAGAAATACTTAATTTGTAACACTGGCAGAAGTAAGTAAACGATGACCAGCTGCAGGTCAGTATTTTGTACAAGACGTTTTTTGTGCAATAGCTTTGTCGAAAGAAAAAATCCCTTAAACTTCTAGCATGTCGAAACCTTCGATTTCACATACATTTGACAGAATATGTCAGTAGAAAAATGACTGTAATTATGTTTGTAATTATGCTTAAGGGTAAACACAGATCAAAATGAGATCGACCACGACTAACGATTCTCAATAGTTATATTTACGCGTACGTTCGCGCGCCGAACTGATACTATACTGCAGCATTGCCGATGTCGAATAACATGAACAAAGATCTCTAGTGTTGAAAGATTATGTGACACTCAACCAATGTTAGGAGACGTGGTTGGGATTATGGATCAAACGATAGTCTCTACCCCTTAACAATAGTTTCACTGCTACCACGAGCAGATATGAGCACTATTTGACGCCTGGAATGATAATTATCGATGGTTCCAAAAGGTATGCCGTACCATTCTTCCTGCGTTCTGGTGGCTGTTTGTGCTCAAATGAAACAGCGTAATCTGCAGGTTCGAGTAGCATCTGTAGTCATGTTCAAACACACATTTGTCGTCGTGCTTCCATATTTTTGTACAACTCCTACATATTGCAACGTTCCAAGTGCTTTGACGAAGAGAAAGCATAATTTAGATTCACACAAACAGACACAGTTTTAGTACCCACAGGGCAGTTAAAATAGACAATTATATATACTGCGGTGAATACCTGTCTCAGACACAAACTTAATTTTAATACAGGCCCATAAAAAAAGGGTAACTATCCGTGGAAACTACAGGGGATAAAAGATATTCCAACAGCACAGTATCAGAGATTGAAGGGTGGTGGGGGTGGGGGGGGGGAGTAGGTCTCGCCGGGGTAGGATATGAGATGGGCTGGTGAGGCACTCTTGCCAAGCACAGACGAACTGATATCGCATAGAAGTGCTCAGTATGTGCAAAATAACAGGAAAGAGATACCATCAGACTTTTTTAAATTCACACTGCATATCCCACATGGATACGGCAGTCATAGCAGAATTTATTCATCACCTGGTTATCTCTAGTCGTCAATAATTTCCATGTTACCCAGCACATACTGTGAGCGTGATGTATCATTCAGTGACTTACAACAGACATTAGGTTCAAAAATTCTCGTCTCCATAAAGGCATTAAATATGTGGCCGCCCTTGTACATTATACACTATTAGATTTTAGACAGCTAATGTTGCGAGGTCGCCATGGCTTTATGAATGCAGGGTGGTTTCAGAACCTTTATTAGCAAGTGTAAATGGAGCGTAAAGTCTCACAGGACTATTAAATCGGACGATGACAAAGAATAATTGGCACTTAATATAGGAATCAGATAGGAACTCAATACGACATATGATGTATTAAAGACGAAATGACATCTCTCTATTAGCTGAAACGAATAGCAGTGGTCACATATGACTGTTTTACCGACAGTGACGTTTGGCGGTCACGAGAAGAGAAAATCTCTTGAAGAGAGATAACAGCAACCACTATTTCGCCCTTTCAACATCGTTAAATCTGTTGCAGATCGTATCCAGTACAGTGTATGAGTTCACTTGGGAACGATCCGCCTCTTTGTGACCCAACTGATGCAGTTCCTCATAGCAGCCAGAAGAGTCGCTTTCACAGCTTTTTTGGCACTTCGGTTAAATGGCAATCGTGCGAGCACTCCATCCCTTATGGTTATGATATTTGTGCTTGATCGCTTATAAAATTGAATTAAGCATTAATGAGTAAAATTCATAAATGGAAAATTAATTTATGCGGCTGGTGCAAGTAAAGAACAAATTTTTTCTTTAGGCTTCTGTAACGTATTTCCTGGATTCAGTTGCTTCCTGTGAAAGCTCAAGAAAAACAGAAATCCCTTCGCATTTAACTTTTACGTTTGTTTTTTTTCAAAACATATCGTTCCGTTGCTTACTGTGAGGTCTCACACTCAACCACTATTCACTATAAATTTCTGCTATAATACGTATTACAATGAGACAAAATTCACAATTCCTAAAAAGGTTATGTTATCAATTGGAAAAACAATAACTGGCCTGTTCAATTCCAAAGATCTGTAATCTGGGCAGAAATAGAACAATAGCTTTCAAAACTGCATTTGGTTAGGTACGATTATTTTAATGTGGCATTGAAGTATGCCACCAAGTTCGTCCATCGTATCGATATGTAAAGCCGGTGCGCAGAAGCAATTAACCTGTCATAAGCCAATAGCACAGCCACACGTAGATTCGAATTGGATGTGTACACTTATCATTGTATCAGTTTCAGCAGTGAATATATTTGTGTGAAAATTACATTTCTCTGAGATAAAAGCCGATAGATCCCACCCTCATAACAAAAGAAACAACCCAACAGAAACAAGAACACCTGATGTACAAGCGATAGAAGCAGGGGAGATGGAAGCAGGTGAAAATTTGTTAAAGAGCTCCAACATTGCGTTGCAATCTTCCAGTGCCCTCAAAAAGATAAAAGAGTGAACTGTTACTGCATTAGAATGATCAGTTGTGTCAAACTAATCAAGAATGCGACTATATTACAATTATGTCAACTACTCTAGGATCAGTTTCTAGTCAACGGGTTTCACAACTGATTTCTGCACATTGGGCAGCAACAGCATAATTAATATTATTAGAGACAGTTGCATTCAAGGTAAAAAACCGAATAGAAACAATGTGCAAATAATTTAACACTACATGACATTCTTATGTAAAATACAATAATTCTATACATTTGGATAATTTGTTACTACGTGTAGCATTGATTTTGGGATATTAATCTCGTTTATAACGAACAGTTTAATAATGGAAAACTAATTGCATGTGAAATATGGCAAACAACGCTTTAATCGCATTAGCTTTTAGTTCCATGATAAAGCTAAATATTGAAGTTCCAACTCTAATTCCAGACAGTCGCTAAAGTTGCCATTAACGAGAATCTCGAGTAAGAAAAAAATGGTTCAAATGGCTCGCAGCACTATGGGACTCAACATCTATGGTCGTCAGTCCACTAGAACTTAGAACTACTTAAACCTACCTAACCTAAGGACATCACACAACACCCAGTCATCACGAGGCAGAGAAAGTCTCGGACCCCGCCGGGAAACGAACCCGGGAACCCGGGCGAGGGAAGCGAGAACGCTAACGCACGACCACGAGCTGCGGACCCTTGAGTAAGAGATAGAACTTCTATATCTCGGTTTGGAACTAGAAATGAAAGCTGCACAGTGTTTAAGTGTGATATCTCAAATATCTACTCTAAGCATGTTAATGAATTGTTACAAAAAAATGTTTCAAATGGCTCTGAGCACTATGGGACTCAACTGCTGAGGTCATTAGTCCCCTAGAACTTAGAGCCAGTTAAACCTAACTAACCTAAGGACATCACAAACATCCATGCCCGAGGCAGGATTCGAACCTGCGACCGTAGCGGTCTTGCGGTTCCAGACAGCAGCGCCTTTAACCGCACGGCCACTTCGGCCGGCAATTGTTACAAATGTATGGACAACTCAAATGGGAAGAGACTTTAGTTTTTCCAAAACTTTCGCAGGGAGGAACAGACTTCAGTAAATACGTTACAGGAGAAAAAATAAAAACATTGTTTCATTACTTGCACCAGTCACTTAAATTTAGTTTTCGGGGTGGAATTCTGCAGCTTACTGCTAAATGTATTTTTAATTGCGATCAAGGACAAATGTCAGAAACATAAAAGATCGAGTCCTCGCAGGATCGCTATTCATGCGAAGTCCCCAACAAAGCTATAAATACGAGCCTTCTTCCTACGAAGAGCTGTATCAGCAGCAAATGAAGTCAGATACTGATCTGGGAACTGTGTGCAACGGATTTAACGATTTTAGAAGGGATAAGTAATGGCTGCTGTTGTCTCTCTTTAAGAGACTTTCACTGGGCGTGACAACCTTACGTCACTCTCCGAATAACAGCCTCATGTGATCACCCCCATTCATTGCAGGTGATACCGATACTTTTTTTCATCTTTACTATACCACAAATGGGACTGAATAATATTTAAAATTGTATGAAGTGCCATTTATTCTTTGTCATTGTCCAATCTAACCGTCCTGTAAGTCTTTACGCTTCATTTACACTTGCTAATAAACGTTATCAGATCCATCCTGCATACGGAAATCCCTGGCGAACTCGGATCATTAGCTGCCTAAGATCTTGTTGTATATAATATACAATGGGCGTCCACATATTTCATACCTTTGAGGAGAGGAGAATCTTTAAATCTACTGTCTGTAGTACGTCAAATAATCATAAATCATTGTTGACGGAATCACTTCTATCCCTTGCACTTTCCGTCAATAGTTACCCGTTCTTGTAGAGGCACTTATATAGGATTCTGTGTGTATCAGAATCAGGTAATCACAGCAGTTTATATAATCGTCTATTTTAACTGGCCTCTGAGAACCTAAAGCCGCGCGGGATTAGCCGAGCGGTCTTGGGCCCTGCAATCATGGATTGTGCGGCTGGTCGCGGCGAAGGTTCGAGTCCTCCCTCGGGGATGGGTGTGCGTGTTTGCCCTTAGGATAATTTAGGTTTAGTAGTGTGTAAGCTTAGGGACTGATGACCTTAGCACTTAAGTCCCATACGATTTCACACACATTTGAACATTTGAGAACCTATACTGTCTCTGTGAATGCTGAAGAACCTTTTCCTTTCGTCAAGGCTCTTGATACGTTCAGTATACAGGGGTTGTACAAAAATATGGAAACACCACGAGAAATGCCTGCTGAACATAAAGGCAGATGCTAGTCAAGCGTGTAGGTTGCGCTGTATTATTTGAGCACAACTGGCAAATATTTTGCAGGAAGAGTGGTATGATATTCCGTTCAAACCAGATATAAGTATTAGTGCAGGCGTCAAATAGTGCTAGGATATTCACGTCATTCAATATTTGCGATTCTTCAGTACAGGTTTAGGTCTTGGCATCAACGAAGTGTTACTATAACCTTTTAAAAACATTAGTCTTTACCGATCTCGTTTTATTCCGTGTATTCCCTAGTCATTTATCCAGCGATGGTTTTATGCATGTATCTAATTCCGGCAATGATACCAGTGATTTTAAGGGTCAAATCGTCTTCTGCTGTATATTAAACTTGTCTCGTCTGAGTGGCTTGTGAGCTTTAGTCTCGGGACCCAGCCGATGATAGAGACGCAAAATCCCAAAGATTGGTGATCTTTTACAGAAGCTCGAAATTTAGCACGGACTTCAATGCGAGATGCGTATAACAGTTTCCACAACGAAACTTTGTCTCGAAACCTGGCAGAATATCCAATGAGATTCTGGTCGCATGTGAAGTATGTTAGCGGCAAGAAACAATCATTGCCTTATCTGCGCGATAGAAATGGAGATACTATCGAAGACAGTGCTGCCAAAGCAGAGTAACCAAACAAAGACTTCCGAAATGCCTTCACCAAAGTAGACGAAGTAAATATTCCACAACTAGAATCGAGAACAACCGCCAACATGAGTAACGTAGACGTAAACACCCTCGGAGTCGTGGAGCAACTCTGATCACTTAATAAAAGCAAGTCTTCTGGTCCAGACTGTGTACCAATTAGGTTCCTTTTGGAGCATGCTGATGCAGTAGCCCCATACTTAACAATCATTTACAACCGTTCGCTCGCCGAAAGATCCATACCCAAATACTGGAAAATTGTACAGTTCACACCAATATTCAACAAAGGTAGTAGGAGTAAACCATTAAATTACAGGCCCATAGCGTTAACGTCGATTTGCAGCAGGATTCTAGAACATATATTGTGGTCGAATATTATGAATTACCTTTAATAAATCGGTCTATTGACACACAGTCAACATGGGTTTAGAAAGCATCGTTCCTGTAAAACACAACTAGCTCTTTACTCACATGAAGTGTTGAGTGCTATTGACAAGGGATTACAGACGGATTCCGTATTTCTGGATTTCCGGAAGGCTTTTGACACGGTACCACACAAGCGGCTAGTAGCGAAATAGCGTGCTTATGGAATATCGTCTCAGTTATGTGTCTGGATTTGTGATTTCCTGTCAGAGAGGTCACAGTTCGTAGTAACTGACGGAAAGTCATCGAGTAAAACAGAAGTGATTTCTGGCGTTTCCCAAGATAGAGTTATAGGCCCTTTGCTGTTCCTTATCTATATAAACAATTTTGGAGACAATCTGAGCAGCCGTCTTCGGTTGTTTGCAGATGACGCTGTCGTTTATCGACAAATAAAATCATCAGAAGATCAAAAGAAACTGCAGAGACGAGATGTAGCAGAGTGTGGCACTTCTGTTTGGAGCGGCAAACTGGATTTTTCTGACGAGTAGTAATGGCTCACACAACCACAGCAAGCTGATTGCATTTCGTTAGGATGTTTATGACGCGGTAATCTGGCGGCATCACCTGATTAGGACAGAGCGAAGTTACATTTTTTGTGAACGTACTTCAGTTCACGAAGGATAATTAATGTGCAGGTCATGGCGAAAAAAGGCGTTGTATTACTATTTCTCCAAGACTGTGTGATTGTATATTAATATCTTTCTATTTTCCCCGTAGCTAATTTGTTTGGATAATAATCATTACTGAATGTAAATGCTTTTTTCAAAAACAGTTCCAATTTTATCAATCCTTCTTTTATCTCTTTGATTGTTCTGCCCTAATTACATTTTCTTGGGTTGTTATTATTGTCCATATGTATCTCCTCATCTTGATAATGAATGATTACAATAATCCTAGATTCACTTGGTCCAAGGTTTTAATTCCGTATTTAGTGAATCAGTTTTCTTTGCAGTATACTGTACACGTTTTCGGGAAGCCAATCACCCAGGACTCCATACCATTGCAATTCTTTTACATTCACCTAACCAGTTGTACACAGTTCTGGTACCAATATCAGCGTTCATTCGGACCTATCACTAGATCAACAGATGCAGAAGCAGATAGCAGACAGATGTTACTTCACATAACTAGATATCTCCCAGGTTTCGTTCGTGGGACTTTCTGACAAGCAGTTAGAAAATTTGTTAGTGAAATAGGTTCTTAAATGCATTGGAAATTGAATTTAGAATCATTCTATAATATTCATTCAGAAATACTTAATTTGTAACACTGGCAGAAGTAAGTAAACGATGACCAGCTGCAGGTCAGTATTTTGTACAAGACGTTTTTTGTGCAATAGCTTTGTCGAAAGAAAAAATCCCTTAAACTTCTAGCATGTCGAAACCTTCGATTTCACATACATTTGACAGAATATGTCAGTAGAAAAATGACTGTAATTATGTTTGTAATTATGCTTAAGGGTAAACACAGATCAAAATGAGATCGACCACGACTAACGATTCTCAATAGTTATATTTACGCGTACGTTCGCGCGCCGAACTGATACTATACTGCAGCATTGCCGATGTCGAATAACATGAACAAAGATCTCTAGTGTTGAAAGATTATGTGACACTCAACCAATGTTAGGAGACGTGGTTGGGATTATGGATCAAACGACAGTCTCTACCCCTTAACAATAGTTTCACTGCTACCACGAGCAGATATGAGCACTATTTGACGCCTGGAATGATAATTATCGATGGTTCCAAAAGGAATGCCGTACCATTCTTCCTGCGTTCTGGTGGCTGTTTGTGCTCAAATGAAACAGCGTAATCTGCAGGTTCGAGTAGCATCTGTAGTCATGTTCAAACACACATTTGTCGTCGTGCTTCCATATTTTTGTACAACTCCTACATATTGCAACGTTCCAAGTGCTTTGACGAAGAGAAAGCATAATTTAGATTCACACAAACAGACACAGTTTTAGTACCCACAGGGCAGTTAAAATAGACAATTATATATACTGCGGTGAATACCTGTCTCAGACACAAACTTAATTTTAATACAGGCCCATAAAAAAAGGGTAACTATCCGTGGAAACTACAGGGGATAAAAGATATTCCAACAGCACAGTATCAGAGATTGAAGGGTGGTGGGGGTGGGGGGGGGAGTAGGTCTCGCCCGGGTAGGATATGAGATGGGCTGGTGAGGCACTCTTGCCAAGCACAGACGAACTGATATCGCATAGAAGTGCTCAGTATGTGCAAAATAACAGGAAAGAGATACCATCAGACTTTTTTAAATTCACACTGCATATCCCACATGGATACGGCAGTCATAGCAGAATTTATTCATCACCTGGTTATCTCTAGTCGTCAATAATTTCCATGTTACCCAGCACATACTGTGAGCGTGATGTATCATTCAGTGACTTACAACAGACATTAGGTTCAAAAATTCTCGTCTCCATAAAGGCATTAAATATGTGGCCGCCCTTGTACATTATACACTATTAGATTTTAGACAGCTAATGTTGCGAGGTCGCCATGGCTTTATGAATGCAGGGTGGTTTCAGAACCTTTATTAGCAAGTGTAAATGGAGCGTAAAGTCTCACAGGACTATTAAATCGGACGATGACAAAGAATAATTGGCACTTAATATAGGAATCAGATAGGAACTCAATACGACATGTGATGTATTAAAGACGAAATGACATCTCTCTATTGGCTGAAACGAATAGCAGTGGTCACATATGACTGTTTTACCGACAGTGACGTTTGGCGGTCACGAGAAGAGAAAATCTCTTGAAGAGAGATAACAGCAACCACTATTTCGCCCTTTCAACATCGTTAAATCTGTTGCAGATCGTATCCAGTACAGTGTATGAGTTCACTTGGGAACGATCCGCCTCTTTGTGACCCAACTGATGCAGTTCCTCATAGCAGCCAGAAGAGTCGCTTTCACAGCTTTTTTGGCACTTCGGTTAAATGGCGATCGTGCGAGCACTCCATCCCTTATGGTTATGATATTTGTGCTTGATCACTTATAAAATTGAATTAAGCATTAATGAGTAAAATTCATAAATGGAAAATTAATTTATGCGGCTGGTGCAAGTAAAGAACCAATTTTTTCTTTAGGCTTCTGTAACGTATTTCCTGGATTCAGTTGCTTCCTGTGAAAGCTCAAGAAAAACAGAAATCCCTTCGCATTTAACTTTTACGTTTGTTTTTTTTCAAAACACATCGTTCCGTTGCTTACTGTGAGGTCTCACACTCAACCACTATTCACTATAAATTTCTGCTATAATACGTATTACAATGAGACAAAATTCACAATTCCTAAAAAGGTTATGTTATCAATTGGAAAAACAATAACTGGCCTGTTCAATTCCAAAGATCTGTAATCTGGGCAGAAATAGAACAATAGCTTTCAAAACTGCATTTGGTTAGGTACGATTATTTTAATGTGGCATTGAAGTATGCCACCAAGTTCGTCCATCGTATCGATATGTAAAGCCGGTGCGCAGAAGCAATTAACCTGTCATAAGCCAATAGCACAGCCACACGTAGATTCGAATTGGATGTGTACACTTGTCATTGTATCAGTTTCAGCAGTGAATATATTTGTGTGAAAATTACATTTCTCTGAGATAAAAGCCGATAGATCCCACCCTCATAACAAAAGAAACAACCCAACAGAAACAAGAACACCTGATGTACAAGCGATAGAAGCAGGGGAGATGGAAGCAGGTGAAAATTTGTTAAAGAGCTCCAACATTGCGTTGCAATCTTCCAGTGCCCTCAAAAAGATAAAAGAGTGAACTGTTACTGCATTAGAATGATCAGTTGTGTCAAACTAATCAAGAATGCGACTATATTACAATTATGTCAACTACTCTAGGATCAGTTTCTAGTCAGCGGGTTTCACAACTGATTTCTGTACATTGGGCAGCAACAGCATAATTAATATTATTAGAGACAGTTGCATTCAAGGTAAAAAACCGAATGGAAACAATGTGCAAATAATTTAACACTACATGACATTCTTATGTAAAATACAATAATTCTATACATTTGGATAATTTGTTACTACGTGTAGCATTGATTTTGGGATATTAATCTCGTTTATAACGAACAGTTTAATAATGGAAAACTAATTGCATGTGAAATATGGCAAACAACGCTTTAATCGCATTAGCTTTTAGTTCCATGATAAAGCTAAATATTGAAGTTCCAACTCTAATTCCAGACAGTCGCTAAAGTTGCCATTAACGAGAATCTCGAGTAAGAAAAAAATGGTTCAAATGGCTCGCAGCACTATGGGACTCAACATCTATGGTCGTCAGTCCACTAGAACTTAGAACTACTTAAACCTACCTAACCTAAGGACATCACACAACACCCAGTCATCACGAGGCAGAGAAAGTCTCGGACCCCGCCGGGAAACGAACCCGGGAACCCGGGCGAGGGAAGCGAGAACGCTAACGCACGACCACGAGCTGCGGACCCTTGAGTAAGAGATAGAACTTCTATATCTCGGTTTGGAACTAGAAATGAAAGCTGCACAGTGTTTAAGTGTGATATCTCAAATATCTACTCTAAGCATGTTAATGAATTGTTACAAAAAAATGTTTCAAATGGCTCTGAGCACTATGGGACTCAACTGCTGAGGTCATTAGTCCCCTAGAACTTAGAGCCAGTTAAACCTAACTAACCTAAGGACATCACAAACATCCATGCCCGAGGCAGGATTCGAACCTGCGACCGTAGCGGTCTTGCGGTTCCAGACAGCAGCGCCTTTAACCGCACGGCCACTTCGGCCGGCAATTGTTACAAATGTATGGACAACTCAAATGGGAAGAGACTTTAGTTTTTCCAAAACTTTCGCAGGGAGGAACAGACTTCAGTAAATACGTTACAGGAGAAAAAATAAAAACATTGTTTCATTACTTGCACCAGTCACTTAAATTTAGTTTTCGGGGTGGAATTCTGCAGCTTACTGCTAAATGTATTTTTAATTGCGATCAAGGACAAATGTCAGAAACATAAAAGATCGAGTCCTCGCAGGATCGCTATTCATGCGAAGTCCCCAACAAAGCTATAAATACGAGCCTTCTTCCTACGAAGAGCTGTATCAGCAGCAAATGAAGTCAGATACTGATCTGGGAACTGTGTGCAACGGATTTAACGATTTTAGAAGGGATAAGTAATGGCTGCTGTTGTCTCTCTTTAAGAGACTTTCACTGGGCGTGACAACCTTACGTCACTCTCCGAATAACAGCCTCATGTGATCACCCCCATTCATTGCAGGTGATACCGATACTTTTTTTCATCTTTACTATACCACAAATGGGACTGAATAATATTTAAAATTGTATGAAGTGCCATTTATTCTTTGTCATTGTCCAATCTAACCGTCCTGTAAGTCTTTACGCTTCATTTACACTTGCTAATAAACGTTATCAGATCCATCCTGCATACGGAAATCCCTGGCGAACTCGGATCATTAGCTGCCTAAGATCTTGTTGTATATAATATACAATGGGCGTCCACATATTTCATACCTTTGAGGAGAGGAGAATCTTTAAATCTACTGTCTGTAGTACGTCAAATAATCATAAATCATTGTTGACGGAATCACTTCTATCCCTTGCACTTTCCGTCAATAGTTACCCGTTCTTGTAGAGGCACTTATATAGGATTCTGTGTGTATCAGAATCAGGTAATCACAGCAGTTTATATAATCGTCTATTTTAACTGGCCTCTGAGAACCTAAAGCCGCGCGGGATTAGCCGAGCGGTCTTGGGCCCTGCAATCATGGATTGTGCGGCTGGTCGCGGCGAAGGTTCGAGTCCTCCCTCGGGGATGGGTGTGCGTGTTTGCCCTTAGGATAATTTAGGTTTAGTAGTGTGTAAGCTTAGGGACTGATGACCTTAGCACTTAAGTCCCATACGATTTCACACACATTTGAACATTTGAGAACCTATACTGTCTCTGTGAATGCTGAAGAACCTTTTCCTTTCGTCAAGGCTCTTGATACGTTCAGTATACAGGGGTTGTACAAAAATATGGAAACACCACGAGAAATGCCTGCTGAACATAAAGGCAGATGCTAGTCAAGCGTGTAGGTTGCGCTGTATTATTTGAGCACAACCGGCAAATATTTTGCAGGAAGAGTGGTATGATATTCCGTTCAAACCAGATATAAGTATTAGTGCAGGCGTCAAATAGTGCTAGGATATTCACGTCATTCAATATTTGCGATTCTTCAGTACAGGTTTAGGTCTTGGCATCAACGAAGTGTTACTATAACCTTTTAAAAACATTAGTCTTTACCGATCTCGTTTTATTCCGTGTATTCCCTAGTCATTTATCCAGCGATGGTTTTATGCATGTATCTAATTCCGGCAATGATACCAGTGATTTTAAGGGTCAAATCGTCTTCTGCTGTATATTAAACTTGTCTCGTCTGAGTGGCTTGTGAGCTTTAGTCTCGGGACCCAGCCGATGATAGAGACGCAAAATCCCAAAGATTGGTGATCTTTTACAGAAGCTCGAAATTTAGCACGGACTTCAATGCGAGATGCGTATAACAGTTTCCACAACGAAACTTTGTCTCGAAACCTGGCAGAATATCCAATGAGATTCTGGTCGCATGTGAAGTATGTTAGCGGCAAGAAACAATCATTGCCTTATCTGCGCGATAGAAATGGAGATACTATCGAAGACAGTGCTGCCAAAGCAGAGTAACCAAACAAAGACTTCCGAAATGCCTTCACCAAAGTAGACGAAGTAAATATTCCACAACTAGAATCGAGAACAACCGCCAACATGAGTAACGTAGACGTAAACACCCTCGGAGTCGTGGAGCAACTCTGATCACTTAATAAAAGCAAGTCTTCTGGTCCAGACTGTGTACCAATTAGGTTCCTTTTGGAGCATGCTGATGCAGTAGCCCCATACTTAACAATCATTTACAACCGTTCGCTCGCCGAAAGATCCATACCCAAATACTGGAAAATTGTACAGTTCACACCAATATTCAACAAAGGTAGTAGGAGTAAACCATTAAATTACAGGCCCATAGCGTTAACGTCGATTTGCAGCAGGATTCTAGAACATATATTGTGGTCGAATATTATGAATTACCTTTAATAAAACGGTCTATTGACACACAGTCAACATGGGTTTAGAAAGCATCGTTCCTGTAAAACACAACTAGCTCTTTACTCACATGAAGTGTTGAGTGCTATTGACAAGGGATTACAGACGGATTCCGTATTTCTGGATTTCCGGAAGGCTTTTGACACGGTACCACACAAGCGGCTAGTAGCGAAATAGCGTGCTTATGGAATATCGTCTCAGTTATGTGTCTGGATTTGTGATTTCCTGTCAGAGAGGTCACAGTTCGTAGTAACTGACGGAAAGTCATCGAGTAAAACAGAAGTGATTTCTGGCGTTTCCCAAGATAGAGTTATAGGCCCTTTGCTGTTCCTTATCTATATAAACAATTTTGGAGACAATCTGAGCAGCCGTCTTCGGTTGTTTGCAGATGACGCTGTCGTTTATCGACAAATAAAATCATCAGAAGATCAAAAGAAACTGCAGAGACGAGATGTAGCAGAGTGTGGCACTTCTGTTTGGAGCGGCAAACTGGATTTTTCTGACGAGTAGTAATGGCTCACACAACCACAGCAAGCTGCTTGCATTTCGTTAGGATGTTTATGACGCGGTAATCTGGCGGCATCACCTGATTAGGACAGAGCGAAGTTACATTTTTTGTGAACGTACTTCAGTTCACGAAGGATAATTAATGTGCAGGTCATGGCGAAAAAAGGCGTTGTATTACTATTTCTCCAAGACTGTGTGATTGTATATTAATATCTTTCTATTTTCCCCGTAGCTAATTTGTTTGGATAATAATAATTACTGAATGTAAATGCTTTTTTCAAAAACAGTTCCAATTTTATCAATCCTTCTTTTATCTCTTTGATTGTTTTGCCCTAATTACATTTTCTTGGGTTGTTATTATTGTCCATATGTATCTCCTCATCTTGATAATGAATGATTACAATAATCCTAGATTCACTTGGTCCAAGGTTTTAATTCCGTATTTAGTGAATCAGTTTTCTTTGCAGTATACTGTACACGTTTTCGGGAAGCCAATCACCCAGGACTCCATACCATTGCAATTCCTTTACATTCACCTAACCAGTTGTACACAGTTCTGGTACCAATATCAGCGTTCATTCGGACCTATCACTAGATCAACAGATGCAGAAGCAGATAGCAGACAGATGTTACTTCACATAACTAGATATCTCCCAGGTTTCGTTCGTGGGACTTTCTGACAAGCAGTTAGAAAATTTGTTAGTGAAATAGGTTCTTAAATGCATTGGAAATTGAATTTAGAATCATTCTATAATATTCATTCAGAAATACTTAATTTGTAACACTGGCAGAAGTAAGTAAACGATGACCAGCTGCAGGTCAGTATTTTGTACAAGACGTTTTTTGTGCAATAGCTTTGTCGAAAGAAAAAATCCCTTAAACTTCTAGCATGTCGAAACCTTCGATTTCACATACATTTGACAGAATATGTCAGTAGAAAAATGACTGTAATTATGTTTGTAATTATGCTTAAGGGTAAACACAGATCAAAATGAGATCGACCACGACTAACGATTCTCAATAGTTATATTTACGCGTACGTTCGCGCGCCGAACTGATACTATACTGCAGCATTGCCGATGTCGAATAACATGAACAAAGATCTCTAGTGTTGAAAGATTATGTGACACTCAACCAATGTTAGGAGACGTGGTTGGGATTATGGATCAAACGACAGTCTCTACCCCTTAACAATAGTTTCACTGCTACCACGAGCAGATATGAGCACTATTTGACGCCTGGAATGATAATTATCGATGGTTCCAAAAGGAATGCCGTACCATTCTTCCTGCGTTCTGGTGGCTGTTTGTGCTCAAATGAAACAGCGTAATCTGCAGGTTCGAGTAGCATCTGTAGTCATGTTCAAACACACATTTGTCGTCGTGCTTCCATATTTTTGTACAACTCCTACATATTGCAACGTTCCAAGTGCTTTGACGAAGAGAAAGCATAATTTAGATTCACACAAACAGACACAGTTTTAGTACCCACAGGGCAGTTAAAATAGACAATTATATATACTGCGGTGAATACCTGTCTCAGACACAAACTTAATTTTAATACAGGCCCATAAAAAAAAGGTAACTATCCGTGGAAACTACAGGGGATAAAAGATATTCCAACAGCACAGTATCAGAGATTGAAGGGTGGTGGTGGTGGGGGGGGGGAGTAGGTCTCGCCCGGGTAGGATATGAGATGGGCTGGTGAGGCACTCTTGCCAAGCACAGACGAACTGATATCGCATAGAAGTGCTCAGTATGTGCAAAATAACAGGAAAGAGATACCATCAGACTTTTTTAAATTCACACTGCATATCCCACATGGATACGGCAGTCATAGCAGAATTTATTCATCACCTGGTTATCTCTAGTCGTCAATAATTTCCATGTTACCCAGCACATACTGTGAGCGTGATGTATCATTCAGTGACTTACAACAGACATTAGGTTCAAAAATTCTCGTCTCCATAAAGGCATTAAATATGTGGCCGCCCTTGTACATTATACACTATTAGATTTTAGACAGCTAATGTTGCGAGGTCGCCATGGCTTTATGAATGCAGGGTGGTTTCAGAACCTTTATTAGCAAGTGTAAATGGAGCGTAAAGTCTCACAGGACTATTAAATCGGACGATGACAAAGAATAATTGGCACTTAATATAGGAATCAGATAGGAACTCAATACGACATGTGATGTATTAAAGACGAAATGACATCTCTCTATTGGCTGAAACGAATAGCAGTGGTCACATATGACTGTTTTACCGACAGTGACGTTTGGCGGTCACGAGAAGAGAAAATCTCTTGAAGAGAGATAACAGCAACCACTATTTCGCCCTTTCAACATCGTTAAATCTGTTGCAGATCGTATCCAGTACAGTGTATGAGTTCACTTGGGAACGATCCGCCTCTTTGTGACCCAACTGATGCAGTTCCTCATAGCAGCCAGAAGAGTCGCTTTCACAGCTTTTTTGGCACTTCGGTTAAATGGCGATCGTGCGAGCACTCCATCCCTTATGGTTATGATATTTGTGCTTGATCACTTATAAAATTGAATTAAGCATTAATGAGTAAAATTCATAAATGGAAAATTAATTTATGCGGCTGGTGCAAGTAAAGAACCAATTTTTTCTTTAGGCTTCTGTAACGTATTTCCTGGATTCAGTTGCTTCCTGTGAAAGCTCAAGAAAAACAGAAATCCCTTCGCATTTAACTTTTACGTTTGTTTTTTTTCAAAACACATCGTTCCGTTGCTTACTGTGAGGTCTCACACTCAACCACTATTCACTATAAATTTCTGCTATAATACGTATTACAATGAGACAAAATTCACAATTCCTAAAAAGGTTATGTTATCAATTGGAAAAACAATAACTGGCCTGTTCAATTCCAAAGATCTGTAATCTGGGCAGAAATAGAACAATAGCTTTCAAAACTGCATTTGGTTAGGTACGATTATTTTAATGTGGCATTGAAGTATGCCACCAAGTTCGTCCATCGTATCGATATGTAAAGCCGGTGCGCAGAAGCAATTAACCTGTCATAAGCCAATAGCACAGCCACACGTAGATTCGAATTGGATGTGTACACTTGTCATTGTATCAGTTTCAGCAGTGAATATATTTGTGTGAAAATTACATTTCTCTGAGATAAAAGCCGATAGATCCCACCCTCATAACAAAAGAAACAACCCAACAGAAACAAGAACACCTGATGTACAAGCGATAGAAGCAGGGGAGATGGAAGCAGGTGAAAATTTGTTAAAGAGCTCCAACATTGCGTTGCAATCTTCCAGTGCCCTCAAAAAGATAAAAGAGTGAACTGTTACTGCATTAGAATGATCAGTTGTGTCAAACTAATCAAGAATGCGACTATATTACAATTATGTCAACTACTCTAGGATCAGTTTCTAGTCAGCGGGTTTCACAACTGATTTCTGTACATTGGGCAGCAACAGCATAATTAATATTATTAGAGACAGTTGCATTCAAGGTAAAAAACCGAATAGAAACAATGTGCAAATAATTTAACACTACATGACATTCTTATGTAAAATACAATAATTCTATACATTTGGATAATTTGTTACTACGTGTAGCATTGATTTTGGGATATTAATCTCGTTTATAACGAACAGTTTAATAATGGAAAACTAATTGCATGTGAAATATGGCAAACAACGCTTTAATCGCATTAGCTTTTAGTTCCATGATAAAGCTAAATATTGAAGTTCCAACTCTAATTCCAGACAGTCGCTAAAGTTGCCATTAACGAGAATCTCGAGTAAGAAAAAAATGGTTCAAATGGCTCGCAGCACTATGGGACTCAACATCTATGGTCGTCAGTCCACTAGAACTTAGAACTACTTAAACCTACCTAACCTAAGGACATCACACAACACCCAGTCATCACGAGGCAGAGAAAGTCTCGGACCCCGCCGGGAAACGAACCCGGGAACCCGGGCGAGGGAAGCGAGAACGCTAACGCACGACCACGAGCTGCGGACCCTTGAGTAAGAGATAGAACTTCTATATCTCGGTTTGGAACTAGAAATGAAAGCTGCACAGTGTTTAAGTGTGATATCTCAAATATCTACTCTAAGCATGTTAATGAATTGTTACAAAAAAATGTTTCAAATGGCTCTGAGCACTATGGGACTCAACTGCTGAGGTCATTAGTCCCCTAGAACTTAGAACCAGTTAAACCTAACTAACCTAAGGACATCACAAACATCCATGCCCGAGGCAGGATTCGAACCTGCGACCGTAGCGGTCTTGCGGTTCCAGACTGCAGCGCCTTTAACCGCACGGCCACTTCGGCCGGCAATTGTTACAAATGTATGGACAACTCAAATGGGAAGAGACTTTAGTTTTTCCAAAAACTTTCGCAGGGAGGAACAGACTTCAGTAAATACGTTACAGGAGAAAAAATAAAAACATTGTTTCATTACTTGCACCAGTCACTTAAATTTAGTTTTCGGGGTGGAATTCTGCAGCTTACTGCTAAATGTATTTTTAATTGCGATCAAGGACAAATGTCAGAAACATAAAAGATCGAGTCCTCGCAGGATCGCTATTCATGCGAAGTCCCCAACAAAGCTATAAATACGAGCCTTCTTCCTACGAAGAGCTGTATCAGCAGCAAATGAAGTCAGATACTGATCTGGGAACTGTGTGCAACGGATTTAACGATTTTAGAAGGGATAAGTAATGGCTGCTGTTGTCTCTCTTTAAGAGACTTTCATTGGGCGTGACAACCTTACGTCACTCTCCGAATAACAGCCTCATGTGATCACCCCCATTCGTTGCAGGTGATACCGATACTTTTTTTCATCTTTACTATACGACAAATGGGACTGAATAATATTTAAAATTGTATGAAGTGCCATTTATTCTTTGTCATTGTCCAATCTAACCGTCCTGTAAGGCTTTACGCTTCATTTACACTTGCTAATAAACGTTATCAGATCCATCCTGCATATGGAAATCCCTGGCGAACTCGGATCATTAGCTGCCTAAGATCTTGTTGTATATAATATACAATGGGCGTCCACATATTTCATACCTTTGAGGAGAGGAGAATCTTTAAATCTACTGTCTGTAGTACGTCAAATAACCATAAATCATTGTTGACGGAATCACTTCTATCCCTTGCACTTTCCGTCAATAGTTACCCGTTCTTGTAGAGGCACTTATATAGGATTCTGTGTGTATCAGAATCAGGTAATCACAGCAGTTTATATAATCGTCTATTTTAACTGGCCTCTGAGAACCTAAAGCCGCGCGGGATTAGCCGAGCGGTCTTGGGCGCTGCAATCATGGATTGTGCGGCTGGTCGCGGCGAAGGTTCGAGTCCTCCCTCGGGGATGGGTGTGCGTGTTTGCCCTTAGGATAATTTAGGTTTAGTAGTGTGTAAGCTTAGGGACTGATGACCTTAGCAGTTAAGTCCCATACGATTTCACACACATTTGAACATTTGAGAACCTATACTGTCTCTGTGAATGCTGAAGAACCTTTTCCTTTCGTCAAGGCTCTTGATACGTTCAGTATACAGGGGTTGTACAAAAATATGGAAACACCACGAGAAATGCCTGCTGAACATAAAGGCAGATGCTAGTCAAGCGTGTAGGTTGCGCTGTATTATTTGAGCACAACCGGCAAATATTTTGCAGGAAGAGTGGTATGATATTCCGTTCAAACCAGATATAAGTATTAGTGCAGGCGTCAAATAGTGCTAGGATATTCACGTCATTCAATATTTGCGATTCTTCAGTACAGGTTTAGGTCTTGGCATCAACGAAGTGTTACTATAACCTTTTAAAAACATTAGTCTTTACCGATCTCGTTTTATTCCGTGTATTCCCTAGTCATTTATCCAGCGATGGTTTTATGCATGTATCTAATTCCGGCAATGATACCAGTGATTTTAAGGGTCAAATCGTCTTCTGCTGTATATTAAACTTGTCTCGTCTGAGTGGCTTGTGAGCTTTAGTCTCGGGACCCAGCCGATGATAGAGACGCAAAATCCCAAAGATTGGTGATCTTTTACAGAAGCTCGAAATTTAGCACGGACTTCAATGCGAAATGCGTATAACAGTTTCCACAACGAAACTTTGTCTCGAAACCTGGCAGAATATCCAATGAGATTCTGGTCGCATGTGAAGTATGTTAGCGGCAAGAAACAATCATTGCCTTATCTGCGCGATAGAAATGGAGATACTATCGAAGACAGTGCTGCCAAAGCAGAGTAACCAAACAAAGACTTCCGAAATGCCTTCACCAAAGTAGACGAAGTAAATATTCCACAACTAGAATCGAGAACAACTGCCAACATGAGTAACGTAGACGTAAACACCCTCGGAGTCGTGGAGCAACTCTGATCACTTAATAAAAGCAAGTCTTCTGGTCCAGACTGTGTACCAATTAGGTTCCTTTTGGAGCATGCTGATGCAGTAGCCCCATACTTAACAATCATTTACAACCGTTCGCTCGCCGAAAGATCCATACCCAAATACTGGAAAATTGTACAGTTCACACCAATATTCAACAAAGGTAGTAGGAGTAATCCATTAAATTACAGGCCCATAGCGTTAACGTCGATTTGCAGCAGGATTCTAGAACATATATTGTGGTCGAACATTATGAATTACCTCGAATAAAACGGTCTATTCACACACAGTCAACATGGGTTTAGAAAGCATCGTTCCTGTAAAACACAACTAGCTCTTTACTCACATGAAGTGTTGAGTGCTATTGACAAGGGATTACAGACGGATTCCGTATTTCTGGATTTCCGGAAGGCTTTTGACACGGTACCACACAAGCGGCTAGTAGCGAAATTGCGTGCTTATGGAATATCGTCTCAGTTATGTGTCTGGATTTGTGATTTCCTGTCAGAGAGGTCACAGTTCGTAGTAACTGACGGAAAGTCATCGAGTAAAACAGAAGTGATTTCTGGCGTTTCCCAAGATAGAGTTATAGGCCCTTTGCTGTTCCTTATCTATATAAACAATTTTGGAGACAATCTGAGCAGCCGTCTTCGGTTGTTTGCAGATGACGCTGTCGTTTATCGACAAATAAAATCATCAGAAGATCAAAAGAAACTGCAGAGACGAGATGTAGCAGAGTGTGGCACTTCTGTTTGGAGCCGCAAACTGGATTTTTCTGACGAGTAGTAATGGCTCACACAACCACAGCAAGCTGCTTGCATTTCGTTAGGATGTTTATGACGCGGTAATCTGGCGGCATCACCTGATTAGGACAGAGCGAAGTTACATTTTTTGTGAACGTACTTCAGTTCACGAAGGATAATTAATGTGCAGGTCATGGCGAAAAAAGGCGTTGTATTACTATTTCTCCAAGACTGTGTGATTGTATATTAATATCTTTCTATTTTCCCCGTAGCTAATTTGTTTGGATAATAATAATTACTGAATGTAAATGCTTTTTTCAAAAACAGTTCCAATTTTATCAATCCTTCTTTTATCTCTTTGATTGTTCTGCCCTAATTACATTTTCTTGGGTTGTTATTATTGTCCATATGTATCTCCTCATCTTGATAATGAATGATTACAATAATCCTAGATTCACTTGGTCCAAGGTTTTAATTCCGTAGTTAGTGAATCAGTTTTCTTTGCAGTATACTGTACACGTTTTCGGGAAGCCAATCACCCAGGACTCCATACCATTGGAATTCCTTTACATTCACCTAACCAGTTGTACACAGTTCTGGTACCAATATCAGCGTTCATTCGGACCTATCACTAGATCAACAGATGCAGAAGCAGATAGCAGACAGATGTTACTTCACATAACTAGATATCTCCCAGGATTCGTTCGTGGGACTTTTTGACAGGCAGTTAGAAAATTTGTTAGTGGAATAGGTTCTTAAATGCATTGGAAATTGAATTTAGAATCATTCTATAATATTCATTCAGAAATACTTAATTTGTAACACTGGCAGAAGTAAGTAAACGATGACCAGCTGCAGGTCAGTATTTTGTACAAGACGTTTTTTGTGCAATAGCTTTGTCGAAAGAAAAAATCCCTTAAACTTCTAGCATGTCGAAACCTTCGATTTCACATACATTTGACAGAATATGTCAGTAGAAAAATGACTGTAATTATGTTTGTAATTATGCTTAAGGGTAAACACAGATCAAAATGAGATCGACCACGACTAACGATTCTCAATAGTTATATTTACGCGTACGTTCGCGCGCCGAACTGATACTATACTGCAGCATTGCCGATGTCGAATAACATGAACAAAGATCTCTAGTGTTGAAAGATTATGTGACACTCAACCAATGTTAGGAGACGTGGTTGGGATTATGGATCAAACGACAGTCTCTACCCCTTAACAATAGTTTCACTGCTACCACGAGCAGATATGAGCACTATTTGACGCCTGGAATGATAATTATCGATGGTTCCAAAAGGAATGCCGTACCATTCTTCCTGCGTTCTGGTGGCTGTTTGTGCTCAAATGAAACAGCGTAATCTGCAGGTTCGAGTAGCATCTGTAGTCATGTTCAAACACACATTTGTCGTCGTGCTTCCATATTTTTGTACAACTCCTACATATTGCAACTTTCCAAGTGCTTTGACGAAGAGAAAGCATAATTTAGATTCACACAAACAGACACAGTTTTAGTACCCACAGGGCAGTTAAAATAGACAATTATATATACTGCGGTGAATACCTGTCTCAGACACAAACTTAATTTTAATACAGGCCCATAAAAAAAGGGTAACTATCCGTGGAAACTACAGGGGATAAAAGATATTCCAACAGCACAGTATCAGAGATTGAAGGGTGGTGGGGGTGGGGGGGGGGAGTAGGTCTCGCCGGGGTAGGATATGAGATGGGCTGGTGAGGCACTCTTGCCAAGCACAGACGAACTGATATCGCATAGAAGTGCTCAGTATGTGCAAAATAACAGGAAAGAGATACCATCAGACTTTTTTAAATTCACACTGCATATCCCACATGGATACGGCAATCATAGCAGAATTTATTCATCACCTGGTTATCTCTAGTCGTCAATAATTTCCATGTTACCCAGCACATACTGTGAGCGTGATGTATCATTCAGTGACTTACAACAGACATTAGGTTCAAAAATTCTCGTCTCCATAAAGGCATTAAATATGTGGCCGCCCTTGTACATTATACACTATTAGATTTTAGACAGCTAATGTTGCGAGGTCGCCATGGCTTTATGAATGCAGGGTGGTTTCAGAACCTTTATTAGCAAGTGTAAATGGAGCATAAAGTCTCACAGGACTATTAAATCGGACGATGACAAAGAATAATTGGCACTTAATATAGGAATCAGATAGGAACACAATACGACATGTGATGTATTAAAGACGAAATGACATCTCTCTATTAGCTGAAACGAATAGCAGTGGTCACATATGACTGTTTTACCGACAGTGACGTTTGGCGGTCACGAGAAGAGAAAATCTCTTGAAGAGAGATAACAGCAACCACTATTTCGCCCTTTCAACATCGTTAAATCTGTTGCAGATCGTATCCAGTACAGTGTATGAGTTCACTTGGGAACGATCCGCCTCTTTGTGACCCAACTGATGCAGTTCCTCATAGCAGCCAGAAGAGTCGCTTTCACAGCTTTTTTGGCACTTCGGTTAAATGGCGATCGTGCGAGCACTCCATCCCTTATGGTTATGATATTTGTGCTTGATCGCTTATAAAATTGAATTAAGCATTAATGAGTAAAATTCATAAATGGAAAATTAATTTATGCGGCTGGTGCAAGTAAAGAACCAATTTTTTCTTTAGGCTTCTGTAACGTATTTCCTGGATTCAGTTGCTTCCTGTGAAAGCTCAAGAAAAACAGAAATCCCTTCGCATTTAACTTTTACGTTTGTTTCTTTTCAAAACACATCGTTCCGTTGCTTACTGTGAGGTCTCACACTCAACCACTATTCACTATAAATTTCTGCTATAATACGTATTACAATGAGACAAAATTCACAATTCCTAAAAAGGTTATGTTATCAATTGGAAAAACAATAACTGGCCAGTTCAATTCCAAAGATCTGTAATCTGGGCAGAAATAGAACAATAGCTTTCAAAACTGCATTTGGTTAGGTACGATTATTTTAATGTGGCATTGAAGTATGCCACCAAGTTCGTCCATCGTATCGATATGTAAAGCCGGTGCGCAGTCAATTAACCTGTCATAAGCCAATAGCACAGCCACACGTAGATTCGAATTGGATGTGTACACTTGTCATTGTATCAGTTTCAGCAGTGAATATATTTGTGTGAAAATTACATTTCTCTGAGATAAAAGCCGATAGATCTCACCCTCATAACGAAAGAAACAACCCAACAGAAACAAGAACACCTGATGTACAAGCGATAGAAGCAGGGGAGATGGAAGCAGGTGAAAATTTGTTAAAGAGCTCCAACATTGCGTTGCAATCTTCCAGTGCCCTCAAAAAGATAAAAGAGTGAACTGTTACTGCATTAGAATGATCAGTTGTGTCAAACTAATCAAGAATGCGACTATATTACAATTATGTCAACTACTCTAGGATCAGTTTCTAGTCTACGGGTTTCACAGCTGATTTCTGCACATTGGGCAGCAACAGCATAATTAATATTATTAGAGACAGTTGCATTCAAGGTAAAAAACCGAATAGGAACAATGTGCAAATAATTTAACACTACATGACATTCGTATGTAAAATACAATAATTCTATACATTTGGATAATTTGTTACTGCGTGTAGCATTGATTTTGGGATATTAATCTCGTTTATAATGAACAGTTTAATAATGGAAAACTAATTGCATGTGAAATATGGCAAACAACGCTTTAATCGCATTAGCTTTTAGTTCCATGATAAAGCTAAATATTGAAGTTCCAACTCTAATTCCAGACAGTCGCTAAAGTTGCCATAAACGAGAATCTCGAGTAAGAAAAAAATGGTTCAAATGGCTCGCAGCACTATGGGACTCAACATCTATGGTCGTCAGTCCACTAGAACTTAGAACTACTTAAACCTACCTAACCTAAGGACATTACACAACACCCAGTCATCACGAGGCAGAGAAAGTCCCGGACCCCGCCGGGAAACGAACCCGGGAACCCGGGCGAGGGAAGCGAGAACGCTACTGCACGACCACGAGCTGCGGACCCTTGAGTAAGAGATAGAACTTCTATATCTCGGTTTGGAACTAGAAATGAAAGCTGCACAGTGTTCAAGTGTGATATCTCAAATATCTACTCTAAGCATGTTAATGAATTGTTACAAATGTATGGACAACTCAAATGGGAAGAGACTTTAGTTTTTCCAAAACTTTCGCAGGGAGGAACAGACTTCAGTAAATACGTTACAGGAGAAAAAATAAAAACATTGTTTCATTACTTGCACCAGTCACTTAAATTTAGTTTTCGGCGTGGAATTCTGTAGCTTACTGCTAAATGTATTTTTAATTGCGATCAGGGACAAATGTCTGAAACATGAAAGACCGAGTCCTCGAAGGATCGCTATTCATGCGAAGTCCCCAACAAAGCTACAAATACGAGCCTTCTTCCTACGAAGAGCTGTATCAGCAGCAAATGAAGTCAGATACTGATCTGGGAACTGTGTGCAACGGATTTAACGATTTTAGAAGGGATAAGTAATGGCTGCTGTTGTATCTCTTTAAGAGACTTTCACTGGGCGTGACAACCTTACGTCACTCTCCGAATAACAGCCTCATGTGATCACCCCCATTCGTTGCAGGTGATACCGATACTTTTTTTCATCTTTACTATACCACAAATGGGACTGAATAATATTTAAAATTGTATGAAGTGCCATTTATTCTTTGTCATTGTCCAATCTAACCGTCCTGTAAGGCTTTACGCTTCATTTACACTTGCTAATAAACGTTATCAAATCCATCCTGCATACGGAAATCCCTAGAGCACTCGGATCATTAGCTGCCTAAGATCTTGTTGTATATAATATACAATGGGCGTCCACATATTTCATACCTTTGAGGAGAGGAGAATCTTTAAATCTACTGCCTGTAGTACGTCAAATAGTCATAAATCATTGTTGACGAAATCACTTCTATCCCTTGCACTTTCCGTCAATAGTTACCCGTTCTTGTAGAGGCACTTATATAGGATTCTGTGTGTATCAGAATCAGGTAGTCACAGCAGATTATATGATCGTCTATTTTAACTGGCCTCTGAGAACCTAAAGCCGCGCGGGATTAGCCGAGTGGTCTTGGGCGCTGCAATCATGGATTGTGCGGCTCGTCGCGGCGAAGGTTCGAGTCCTCCCTCGGGGATGGGTGTGCGTGTTTGCCCTTAGGATAATTTAGGTTTAGTAGTGTGTAAGCTTAGGGACTGATGACCTTAGCAGTTAAGTCCCATACGATTTCACACACATTTGAACATTTGAGAACCTAAACTGTCTCTGTGAATGCTGAAGAACCTTTTCCTTTCGTCAAGGCTCTTGATACGTTCAGTATACAGGGGTTGTACAAAAATATGGAAACACCACGAAAATACCTGCTGAACATAAAGGCAGATGCTAGTCAAGCGTGTAGGTTGCGCTGTATTATTTGAGCACAACCGGCAAATATTTTGCAGGAAGTGTGGTATGATATTCCGTTCAAACCAGATATAAGTATTAGTGCAGGCGTCAAATAGTGCTAGGATGTTCACGTCATTCAATATTTGCGATTCTTCAGTACAGGTTTAGGTCTTGGCATCAACGAAGTGTTACTATAACCTTTTAAAAACATTAGTCTTTACCGATCTCGTTTTATTCCGTGTATTCCCGAGTCATTTATCCAGCGATGGTTTTTTTGCTTGTATCTAATTCCGGCAATGATACCAGTGATTTTAAGGGTCAAATCGTCTTCTGCTGTATATTAAACTTGTCTCGTCTGAGTGGCTTGTGAGCTTTAGTCTCGGGACCCAGCCGATGACAGAGCAGTGTCGCCAGTAGTGATGAGGTAATAGGAAGATGGGTCGGCCAAGAGAGCTCAATGGGTTGGATCGTAGGCTAGTCAATGGATGCCAGCAGATTAACAAATCAGTTACGTCTCATCCCTTGTGAAGTTGCCGAAGTGGCCTGTTGGTGATTTGGTTGTGAAGTGGAGAAGCGAAGTAAAACCTCCAGTGAACGAGGATGCGGCAGACGTCCTACACTGACGGTCAGGAACTGTGGGGCATTGCGGAGTGTGGTAGTAAAAAGTCGATTAAATCGTTATAAGGATTCACTTGTAAATTTCAAAGTGCTGTTACATACTACGAAGGGAATAACGGTGCATAGGGTGTTAAAGAGAATGGAATGCAACGGCCGAGGAGCTTCTCGTGAGCCAGTCATTTCTGTTGTCAGTGCAACTCGACACTTGAGGATGTGTACAGAACGACGCCACCGGGCACTGGTTGAATGGAAACGAGCGATTTATTCGGATGAATCGCGCTATTCCTGGTTGCAGCCCGACGCATGAGTTTGGGGTTGGCGAGGACGTGGAGAACGTTAACTATCATCACGTCAAGTGCCAACAGTGAAGTACAGAGTTGTTGCTGTTACGGTATGTGATTATTTTTTGGAGTCAAGGAGTGGTTCCCCGATTTCGCTCAAGGAAACGTTGAATGCAAAATGATATGATAACATTTGACAGTAAAAAAATGGTTCAAATGGCTCTGAGCACTATGGGACTTAACTTCTGAGGTCATCAGTCCCCTAGAACTAAGAACTACTGAAACCTAACTAACCTAAGGGCATCACACACATCCATGTCCGAGGCAGGATTCGAACCTGCGACCGTAGCGGTCGCGCGGTTTCAGACTGAAGCGCCTAGAACCCCTCGGCAACACCGGCCGGCATTTGACAGTACTATGCACTGCATATACTGCGAGGCCAGATTGTAGACAATTAATGTTTCTGTCGCCATGAGAGTGCACCAGTGCAGCATCTGTGTCGCAATTATTTGTGTACAATAATATTTGTGTACAATAACGATCTTGAAATGGACTGAGCTATACAAGTCCTCGAGTCAATGCGGTTATAAAGTCGAGAGTGGACAAACCTGATATATATGTCTCGTACTGGGGGTGCGGATACCGCTCATCAGATACTGTATATGGAGGTAGCAGACTAATAATATGTACATCTGATGTCAAGTAATTCGTGTTTTATTTGACGTTATTCACACTGTACGTTCTTCCTCTTTTATTTAAGGTGTAAGGTCTAAGGGGCGTTCAAAAAGACACCAGTACCTGTATGTTAGTAGTATTTCCCCTGGCTGTTGAGCGACACTTGTCCCTCTGTGACACAAGGCGGTGAATGGCTGTCTCATAAAACTCCCGGGGCTGCGATGTGAACCGGTGCAACACGTACAGCTGCAAGTCGTCGTCCGACGTGAATCGTTTGCCACTCAGAGCCTTTGTAAGTGGACCAAAAATGGCGTAATAACAGGGAGAGTGGTCCGGACTCTATGGAGGGCGGCCGAGAACCAATTGGAATTTCTGCAGTAGTGCCGCCACTGTGTTGGCCGTATGAGGCTTTGCATTGTCGTGGAGCAGAAGGACCCCAAGTGTGAGACTGTTTGGCCTTTTTGATTCCATGGCTTGGCGAAAGTTGGTCAAGGCTTGCGAGTAACGCTGGTCATTCACTGTTGTTCCGTGCTGCAGGAAGTGAATCAGAATGGAGCCATCTTCGTCAAAGAAGAACGTCAGCACAACCTTACCTGCACGACGACGTCCAGCTCTACATGCAGAACTGGTTCATATCCCAGCCCAGGGAATTTTATGAGACAACAATTAACCGACTTGTGTCACAGTGGGATATGTGTCTCGACGGGCGGGGTCAATACTTATAAAATACAGGTACTGGTTTCTGTAATTATGCCTCCTGCTCGTTTCTTTTTGGTCGCCCCTTATACTGATACATCTACAAAACAGTCATCGAGACCCAGAACTTTGGGTTGTAGAAAATAAAATTATTACTTGTATCTGATGTCTGCAGGACACCCATGATTTCAAAAGAAGAGAAGGTTGAGTAAAATCGTGTTTATAATGAAGACCGAAACTGTAAATACAATTCGAAACAGCTGAAAGTTACAGCTATCTGCGTAATAGGGACTACCACAGGATGAATTAGTGAATGTGAATTTTTCCGTTTATGCAGCATTCAGAGTGACTTGAAATGTATTCTGGTCGTAATTCATTCCTATTTAGTTTCAAACAATGAAGGTCGCCTTCTGTAAACAATGGAAAGGAAAAAGGTGTTTGTTTTGGGAAATTGCGCATTTCAGGTTCAATAAAATCTCGTAAACAGAATATTTCAGGCACAAGCACAGCAATTTGTTAATTCGTATAAATCTAAGCTTTCAACTATATCTAGACTAATGAAATATTTCCATAACAGTAAACTGTACCGAAAGTGTAATTTATAAACACTCGTCCATAGATACTTAAATTAGTTTGCATAGAAACTGAGAACACTTAACATGGGTAGCCATTTGACCTACCTCTCTTAATAACGCAAATATTATAGGTTTGAATTCTTTCAGTTCTTGATAGATTGTCATTAATAATTTTTGCCATAGTAAAGTATATTAATTTCAAAAATTAATGATAATGGACCGAAGCGTAAAATAAGTTTTAGCAATCAGCTTTTGGCAGCATGTAAGCAATGTTAAGGATGTCTCTTAATATTTCTAACATCACCTTGTCGTGTAAATGTATGTAAGCCGTGCTAAAGGAAACAAGATAACACTGTATATTTGTTTCAAGAAATCTTAACATTTATCGGATCAGCAACTACATTTGAAGGGAGTTTGCGTTTAGGAACATATTCAGGGTCTCAATTATCCACGGGATGCTCAGATTTGTAGAAATCGTCCCTCAAAAGTAGAATTCAATACTACTGGTAGCCATGTTTTTCACACTTACAGTACATGACGTCTGCCTCGTCTAACAGAGCTTTTTTCTTCGCCTTTCCACAATCAAATCAACGACAGGCCACTTTGGCAGTTTTACACGGGACGAAATGTAACTGACCGATTTATTAATCTGCTGATGTCCATTATCTAGGGTACTTTGAAACCCACTTAGCTCTCCTGACCGACCCAACATCCTATTACCACATCGCTACTTGCACACCTCCTGTTTCATCTTGTGGCTCCAGAGGGTAAGGCTCATAAGCCACTCAGAACAGACAAGGCTAACATATAGTATACGACGATATGACCCGTACAATCACTGTTCTCATTACCACAACTAGGAAAGAACATAAAACAGTCGCTAGATAAATGATTGTAATTGTACTTAAGGTAATACATGGAACAAAATTTTAATCGGTACGGACTAACGTTTCGAAAAGGTTATCATAAAACTTCGCTCACGCATTAAAAACAGAATTTACTATCATTGTATAATACTCATTTAGCAATACTTAATTTGTGTGTCTGGCAGTAGCAAGTAATCCATGTTCAGCTCCAGGACAGTATTTTGTACGAGACGTTCCCTTCTGCAACAGCTATATCGATAGAAAAAATCCTTTACACTTCTTGCTTGACGATACCTTCGAATTCACTTGCATTCGACTTAATAGACTCACAGCAACACACAACACTCTGCTGATCATTTCATGCGTATTAAGTATTCAGAACACTGCACAACCAAAGTTCTTCGTCAAATATTACAATGCAACCTGTACGATTGACAGGACTTGTATTTATGTTTGAACTTACATTTTCCGTTGTCTTTCAGTATTTGCGTCAATCCTCTGTGAAGTGCAACGTATCAACTGCATCCACAAAGGGAAGCTATAATGTAACACTCACGGTCTCAGGCACAGTGTTGATACTCACAGGTAAATTGAAGAACGCGGGAATCCCATGAGCCGATTCACAGTGATTTGCTTATAGGGGTAAGTAGAAGTAAGAAGAAATATTGACGCAGCTACAAGGGATTGAACTCAATTCTGCAGTACCCTAACAAAGAGGTATAGTGAGATAGATAGAGAGAGAGGAGGGGGGGAGGGGGCGGTAAGAGAGAGTTGAAGTACGAAGGGTAGCATCACTCTTGGAAGGTGAAGACATTTTGCTACCAAAGGTCTGCGTCATTGAAGTAATAACTATTTGAACGAAATATCAATGGCTACCATCAGAACTTTTGCAAGTCATCCTGCACACATCTTTGAAATATTGCGGTCGTACTAGTTCTATTTCATAACATGGTAGCCTCGAGTAATAAGTTACTTTTATTTTTCAACAATACATAGGATTCCTACCTCAGTGCGTGTTGTGACTTTCTACAGGTGATTTTCTCATTGTACCTTCTTTAAAAATAAATAAACTAAAAGCTGCTAGAGTACGAAAGACTAAAAGCGGCCAACGTATTAGTTTTGTACAAAGGTGATCCACAGATTGAAGGATTAAGTATGAAATCAATTAAGTAAGAGAGCGACATGAAACGTTACTACAATTTTGTCTGCGAATATCCAACTACTTGGTGAACTTGTTACACCGAATGTTTGGAGAGAGAATAGACAGTCCCTTAAAATTTTTCTCATTGAGTAAACTTTGGCAAAATTCTTCCATTGCAGATTTATATTGGTGACACAAACTCGGAGCTGGGAGAGCAGACCAATAAACGCAAGTCTCTCAGGTGTAACGAGACAGTGCACATGTCCTGGGTTAACACAAGAGGTTCAGACTTCAGAGATGTGATGTAGGAACGTGTGGCACTTGTGTTTGGAGTGGCACACTGGACATTTCCTGATGAGTAACAATGGCTGTCACCAACACAGCATGTTGCCCCCATTTATTTAGGATGTTAATGATGAGGTAATCTGGTGGAATTAGTTGTTTACGATAGACCGAAGTTAAATTTTTTGTGATACTTATCTCAGTTCTCGCAGGATCATTCATTTACAGGGCAGGGCGAATAAAGGCGTGATATTTCTTTTTCTCCATGCGGCCTGATCGGAGAAAGACTGAGTGATTGTATATTCACATGTGCCTGAGGTCTCCGTAACTAATTTGTTTGGATAATAAACATTACTGAATCCAAATACTTTTATCAAAAACGGCTCCACCTTAATCACTCCTAATTTAATCTCATTTATTTGGTCTGAAAGAATGTTGCATTGCAATTTTCTTAATTAAACTCCATATTTATCTGTTCATCTTGATGATGAACTCAGAGAATGATGAAAACATTCCTAGATTCAGTTGGGCCAACAATTTAATGCCGTAGTTAGTGAATTCGTCTTCATTGCAGTGCACTGTTCACGATTTTGTGAAGGTAATCACCTAGGACTCGTTACTAGCGCAATTCCTTTAGATTCACCTAATCAGTTTTACGCAGTTGTGGCATTAGTACCAGCGTTCATCCGGACCTGTCACTAGATCAACAGTTGCAGAACCAGATAGCAGACAGATGTAACTTCACATAACTGGAAACACTAAAAGGATTCGAACCGGAGTTTTCTGACAAGAAGTTAAAAAATTTGTTCATGGCAATGGTTCTAAAACGTACAAAAATCTAAATTTAGAATCATTCTATAATATTCAACCGCGAATACTTAATTTGTGTCTCAGGCTCAAGTAAGCAACAGATTTCGTGCTCCTGGACAGTATTTTGTACGAGACATTCATTTCTGTAATAGCTTTTTCGAAAGAAAAAGTCCCTTAAACTTCTAGCATGTCGAAACCTTCGATTTCACTTACATTTGACAGAATGCACTCACGGCAACATACAACCCTTTTCTGATCACTTTATACGTATTCAGGACACTGCACAACCAAAGTTCTTCGTCAAATATTACCATACCACCTGCACGATTGATAGGACTTGTATTTACGTTTTAACTTGCATTTTCCGTGGCGTTTCCGTATTTTTGTCCAAACTCTGGAAAGTGCAACGTGTCAAGTGCATTCACAAGGGGAAGCTGTACTGTAACACTGATGCACTCAGACACAGTGTTGATACTCACACGTCAATTGAAGTACGCGGGGAATCGCTTCACAGATTCCTTTATAAGGGCTAGTACACGTAGGAGGAAATATTGGTCGCAGCCATAAGGGACTGAACTGATTTCAACAATACACTAACAAATAGATAGATAGATAGGTAGATAGATTGATAGATAGATAGAGAGAGAGCTGAATTAAGACGGGTTGCTTCACTTTTGGAAGGTTAAGGCCGCTTCCGATCAAAAGTCTGCGTCATTGAAGTAATGACTATTTGAAACGTAACATCAATGGCTACCATCAGAATTTCTTCAAGTCATCCTGAACATTTCATTGGAACGTGGCAGTCATATTGTATCTATTTCATCACATGGTAGCCGCAAGTCGTCAATGATTATCATTTCACAGCAGGACATAACAGTCTTACCTCAGTGCGTGACGTGACTTTCTACAGACAGCAGACTTAGCAATATCCTTCTCTGTGTCGCTGTCCATTGTATATTAGCGAGATAGTTTATTTGAGGAGTCAGATTAAACGACTGCAGTTTCTGTGGGCTTCGATCTCAGCAGAGATTGTTAGTGAAGGACATGGGCTGACTTCAGAGTATCGTGATACAGCACGAGGGACAGGGTTCAAACGTACCTACAAATTCATGCAATGAGACATACCTGTCCACTACTTCCAGCTATGATTACGCCCCGTCACAGAACACTTTGTAGAGAGCAGTGTACTCTCCACAGTGAGTTCACGGGATGTAACTGGAGTGGGAAAGCGATTGAATCAATATTCAAGGTCCTGATCAACTTTATTTACCAAGATTCTGTCACCCTGTGAAATCTAATTATGTCAACAGTATTCAATCCAGGTGGCGCACAAATTCTTTCACAAAGAGCCGGGAGATCTTCTCATTATACCTCCTTCAAAAATAAATAAACTAAAAACAGTTGAAGTATGGGAGACTAAGACCAGCCAACTTGATAAATTTCAACACAGGTGAACCACAGATTAACGGGCAAAGTAAGAAATCAATGATGTAGGAGAGATCCATGTATTGTTCCTATGATTTTTTTAGGCGAGTACCCAGCTAATTGATGAACTTCTTACACCGATTCTATAGCGGGAGGAAAGACAGTCTTTTAAAATGATTTATATCGGGAAAACTTACGCAAACTTGTTACATTGGATATTTATTTTTTGACACAATCTCGTGGCTAGCAAAGCAGACGACTAACAAACGAGAGAATCTCATGTGAAACGAGACTCTACACATGTTAAGGCTTAAAAGAATATTTTCAGACTTCAGAGATGGCATATAGCAGCGTGTGGCACTTCTGTTTGCAGTGGCACACTCGACTTGTTGAGAATCAATGGCTGCACCACCAAAGTATACTAGTGGCATTTCTTTTGTATGTTTCTAATGGGGTAATATGGTGGCATCAGTTGGTTAGGACACAGTGCAGTTACAATCTTTCTGATACTTAATTCAATTCACGTAGGATACTCCATGTACAGGTCCCGGGGAATAATGGCATGATATTTCTTTTTGTCCAGTCGGCACGATCGTAGAAAGCCTGACTGATTGTATATGAACATCTGACTACGTTAAACGTAACTAATTTGTTTGGATTATACTCATTACTGAATCCAAATGCTTCTCTCAAAAACGGTACCAATTTAGTCACTCGTAGTTTTATCTCATTTACTTGTTATAACGGAACATTGTTTTGCAGTGTTCGTAATAATTATCCTCATGGATCCCTTCACGTTGGTAGTTTTATCTCATTTACTTGTTATAACGGAACATTGTTTTGCAGTGTTCGTAATAATTATCCTCATGGATCCCTTCATGTTGATGATGAACTCCGAGCATCATTACAACAAACCTAGGTGCAATTCACCAACTTTTTAATTTCGTAGTTAGTGAATTCGTTTTCTTTGGAGTGTACTGTTCACTATTTTGTGATATCAAACTACCAGGACTCGTTACTAGTGCCATCCCTTTAGATTTTCCTAATCAGTTGCACACAGCTCTGGTATTGGAATAAGAGTTCAATCGGATCCGTCAGTAGGTCAGCAGATGCGGTTCTATACAGGAGACAGATGTAATACCACCAGAATTCGAACCTGTGATCTTATGACAATTAGTTAGGGAATTAGTTAAGTAACATAGGTTCATAAACGCATTAAAAACAGAATATACTATCATTGTATAATACTCATTTAGCAATACTTAATTTGTGTGTCTGGCACAAGTAAGTAAAAGATGTCGAGCTCCAGGACAGTATTTTGTACAAGACATTCATTTCTGTAATAGCTTTTTCGAAACAAAAAACCCCTATACATCTAGAATGTCGAAACCTTAGATTTCACTTACATTTGACAGAATGCACTCACAGCAACATACAACACTTTTCTGATCACTTTATACGTATTGAGGACACTGCACAACCAAAGTTCTTCGTCAAATATTACCATACGACCTGCACGATTGATAGGACTTGTATTTATGTTTGAACATGCATTTTCCGTGGCGTTTCCGTGTTTCTGTCCAAACTCTGTAAAGTGCAACGTGTCAAGTGCTTTCAAAAGGGGAAGATGTACTGTAACACTGATACACTCATACACAGTGTTGATACTCAAAGGTCAATTGAAGTACGCGGGGAATCGCTGGAGCCGATTCACAGATTCCTTTATAAGGGCTAGTACACGTAGGAAGAAATATTGGTCGCGTCCATAAGGGACTGAACTGATTTCAACAATACACTAACAAATAGATAGATAGAGAGAGAGAGAGAGAGAGAGAGAGAGAGAGAGAGAGAGAGCGTTGAATTAAGATGGGTTGCATCACTTTTGGAAGGTTAATGCCGCTTCCGATCAAAAGTCTTCGTCATTGAAGTAATGACTATTTGAAACGAGACGTCAATGGCTACCATGAGAATTTCTTCAAGAAATCCTGCACATTTCATTCGAACATTGCAGTCATAGTGTATCTATTTCATCACATGGTAGCCTCAATTAGTCAATGATTATCATTTCACAACAGTGCGTGACGGGACTTTCTACAGACAGTAGACTTAGAAATATCCTTCTCTGTGTGGCTGTCAATTGTATATTATCGAGATAGTTTTTCTAAGCAGTCAGTTTGGTGACAGGAGGAACAAGACTTCTGGTCAGGTGACTACAGGGTTATAAATGGAATGGATAGTGTCTTGAAAGAAGGGTATAAGATGAACATCAACAGAATCAAAACGAGGATAATGGAATGTAGTCGAATTAAGTCGGGTGATGCTGAGGGAATTAGATTAGGAAATGAGACACTGAAAGTAGTAACGGAATTTTGCTATTTGGGGAGCAAAATAACTGATGATGGTCGAAGTAGAGAGGATATAAAATGTAGACTGGCAATGGCAAGGAAAGCGCTTCTGAAGAAGAAAAATTTGCTAACATCGAGTATAGATTTAAGTGTCAGAAAGTCATTCTGAAAGTATTTGTATGGAGTGTAGCTATGTATGGAAGTGAAACATGGACAATAAATAGTTTGGACAAGAAGAGAATAGAAGCTTTTGAAATGTCGTGCTACAGAAGAATGCTGAAGATTAGGTGGGTAGATCACATAACTAATGAGGAAGTATTGAATAGGATTGGGGAGAAGAGAAGTTTGTGGCACAACTTGACCAGAAGAAGGGATCGGTTGGTAGGAGATGTGTTGAGGCATCAAGGGATCACCAATTTAGTATTGGAGGGCAGCGTGGAGGGTAAAAATCGTAGAGGGAGACCAAGAGATGAATACACTAAGCAGATTCAGAAGGATGTAGGTTGCAGTAGGTACTGGGAGATGAAGAAGCTTGCACAGGATAGAGTAGCATGGAGAGCTGCATCAAACCAGTCTCAGGACTGAAGACAACAACAACAACAACAACAACAACAACAGTTGTATCTTATTTATTTATTCTAATTAAATGTTGTTTTGTTGTATTCTTAATTAAGGTACATATTAATGTCATTATTTTACTGGTGCGCTTTCAAAATGATTATAATACTATTAGATTCAAGGTTTAATTCCATAGCTAGTGAATTCCTTCCCTTTGCTGTGTTAATGATTTTCTGAAGCCGATCTGCCAGGACTCATTAAGAGTGCAATCTCTTTAATATCACCAAATCCGTAACACACAGTGCTTTAATTAGTCTCTGAGTTCATTGGGGAGCAATCTGCCTCTCAGTAACCCAGCCAATGCAGAACTTTACAGTAGACAGAAGGTTCCTCTTCATGGCTTGTTTGACACCTCGCATAAATGAGAGCCCTACCAGGATTAGAACTGGAATCTAGTGATAGACAGCTAGAAAACTTGCTGATGTACTCGTAGTTGGGTCTTGATCGCATTTAAAATTGAATATAGCATCACTGAGGAATGTTCATTCAAGACTACTTAATTTAAGTATCGGAGCAAGTATGTACACATCTAGCTCGACGTTACTATTTCCAAGAGTTCAGTCGCTTCCTTAATGTACGTAATTAATCTCTCAAACTTAATCACTATTCATTATTGCTTTCCACTGCACTATACTTGACAATTAGATACGCTTCTTAATTCCCAAATAGCATGTGCTATGAAAGCAAGTGTTAACAGCTGGTCTGTTTTCTTACAACCTTCCCATCAGAATAAATACAAAGTCACTCTGAACGCTTCATATGTCGCAGTCAGTCCCCATACTAAATCATCATATGGTGTTCCCCGTTACACAGATAGTTGTTACTCTCACAGGCTTCGACATATATTTATGATTTCTGTTGTGATCTTAAGCGGGACTCTGCTGAACCTCCTCATTTGTAATAATTACGAATGTCATTACAGCTACTGCCTGTTGATGGTTCTAACTTCTGATGGCGTCATATATCCAAAAGATGAATTGCTGATGGATGTCAAAGGAAGAAGTGCCCCGAGAGATTATATGGTTTGTCCTCTGTACATCGGATAAAAGTAACAGTTTTAAGTTTCGCAGATGAAGCCAACGAATTTCAATGAGTAACGTGAACGAATGACATTAATATGTACCTTAATTAAGAATACAACAAAACATTTAATTAGAACAGCTAAATAAGACGCAACTAACAGTGATTAATTTGGAAAAGCTTTTCATTAATGAATCTGCATTCAATTACGTAGATGCAAGTGAATACTCAGTCATATTCCGCTCCAGGAGAGTATTTTGTACAAGACGTTCCCTTCTGCAACATCATTAACGGAAGAAAAAATTCCCTTACACTTCCAGTTTGTCGATAATTTTGAATTCACTGATCATTTCATATGTACTGATGACACGACACGGCCTTCGTGGTCTGTTCCACTATGCAAACTGCAGGACTGCCTAGGATCTGTGTTTATGTTTGAACATGAATTTTCGGTGGTGTTTCCGTATTTCTGTACAACCCCTGTAAAGTGCGACGTATCAAGTGCTTTCACAAAGGGAAGCTGTACTATAACACTCACGGACACAGACATAGTATTGATACTCACAAGTCAATTAAAGTAGGTGGGCAATGGCTGGAACTGATACACGGAGAATCCTTTATAAGGGCAAGTACAAGAAAAAATACAGTACCCCAACAAAGAGGTACAGTGAGAGAGATAGAGAGAGAGAGGGGGACGGGGGGGGGGGGGAGTAAGAGAGAGTTTAAGTACGAAGGGTAGCATCACTCTTGGAAGGTGAAGACAGTTTGCTACAAAAAGTCTGCGCCATTGAAGTAATGACTATTTGAAACGAAATATCAATTACTACCATCAGAACTTTTTCAAGTCATCCAGCACATTTCTTTGGAACATGGCAGTCGTACTAGTTCTATTTCATCACATGGTAGCCTCGAGTAATCAGTTATTTTTATTTCCCAACAATACATAGGATTCATACCTCAGTGATTGTTGTGACTTTCTACAGGAGATCTTCTCATTGTACCTTCTTTAAAAATAAATAAAGTAAAAGCTGCTAGAGTACGTGAGACTAAGACCGGCCAACTTGATAGTTTTGTACACAGGTGATCCACAGAGTGAAGGATTAAGTAAGAAATCAATGATGTAAGAGAGAGGCATGGAATGTTCCTATTATTTTGTCTGTGAGTAGCCAGCTAATTGGTGAACTTGTTACACCGATTCTTTGGAGAGAGAATAGACAGTCCCTTTATAGACAGTCCTTTATCTCATTGGATAAACTTTCGCAAACGTTTTTTCAGTGCAGATTTGTATTTGTGACACCATCACGAAGATGGTACAGCAGACGATCAATAAACGAGAGTCTCTCACGTGAAACGATGCAGTACATATGCTCAAGGTTAAGTCAAGTGGCTACGGACTTCAGAGACGAGATGTAGCAGCTTGTGGAACTTCTGTTTGGAGTGGCACACTGGACTTTTCTGCTACCACCACTGGATGCTGCTTGCGTTTCTTTACGATGTTTATGATAGGGTAATATGGTAGCTTTAGTTGGTTACGAGACAGTGAAGTAACGTTTTTTGTGACACTAAATTCTATTTATGCAGGATCATTCACGTACGGGAGAGGAGGAATAAATGCGTGATATTTCTTTTTTCTAGTACGCATGATGGTAGAAAGACTTAGTGATTGTATATTAACATGTGTCTGTGTTTCCCGTAGCAAATTTGTCAGGATGATAATCATTTTTGCATCCATATTCTTTCCTCAAAATCGATTCAATTTAATCACCGCTAGTTTTATCTCCTTTTTTTGTTCATATTGGATGTTGTTTTGCTGTGTTCTTAATTATGGTCCATATTTATCTCTTTTATCTTGCTGGAGTACTCTAAAAATGATTACGATAATCACAGATTCACGTGGGCCAAGGTTCTAATTTCGTAGTTAGTGAATTCGTTTTCTTTGTAGTGCACTGTTCATGATTTTGTGAGGCTGCACCCAAGACTCGTTACTACTGCCATCTCTTTAGATACGCCTAATGAATTGCACACGGTCAGTAGATCAACAGGTGCTCAAAATAATAGCAGACAGATGTGACTTGACATATATAGAAACCCCACCAGGATTCGAATCTGGGATCTTCTGACAGGCAGTTAGATCTGTTCATGGAATTGGTTCATAAAGGTATTAAAAATGAATTTCTTATCACTGAGTAATATTCATTCAGGAATACTTTATTTGAGTGTTTGGCACAAGTAAGTAACCGATCATCAGCTCCACGGCAGTATTTTGAAAAAAAACGTTCCACTCTGCAACAGTTATAACGAAAGAAAAAATGCCTTACACTTCTAGCTTGTCGATAGTTTCGAATTCACTTAGATAGGAGATAATGAACTCTCAGCTACATAGAACACACTTCTGGGTACTTCATTCACATTTAGGGCACTGCACAGCCGACGTTCGTCTTCATATATTACAATGCAGCCTGCAGGATTGCCTAGGATCAGTATTTATGTTTGAACAATACAGTGTCAAAGAGGTAGGGCGAGAGAGAGCGAGAAAGAGAGAGAGAGAGAGTTGAACTACGTAGGGTAGTAACGTCTGATGGTAACACACTTCTAAAGTGATGAAAATTTGCTACAGCGAAGTCTGCGTCATGGAAGTATTGACTAAGTCATACGAAATATGAATGACCACCATCAGAATTTTTTCAAGTCTCCCAGCACATTTCATACGAACATGGCTGTCGTACTAGTTCTAATTGATCACATGGTAGCATCAAGTCATCAATGATTACCATTGTAGAACAGGACATACGAGTCCTAACTCAGTGCATGATGTGACTTTCTACAGACAGTAGATTTAAAAATTCCTTTCTCCCTCTGTGGCTGTTCATTGTATATCATATCGTACAGAGCTAATTTTTCCGGGAAGTCAGTGGATACCACACCAGCGTCTATGGGCTGAGATCTCAGCAGAAATTATTACTAAAGGACATGGGCTGACTTCAGAGTATCCTGCCACAACACGAGGGGGGCTGACTTCAGAGGATCCTGACACAGCACGAGGGGAAGAGTTCAAACAAACCTACCAATTCTTGCAATAAGACATGGGGGTCCACTGCCTTAAGCTTTGGCTCAGCCCACTCACAGAACACTTTGTAGAGAGCAGTATACTCAGCTCAGTAACTTCACGGGAAGTTTCTGAAGTAGGAAACTTCTTGAACCATTCCCATATCAAGGTTCTGTACAGCTTTGCTTACTGAGTTCTCTGGCACCTTGTGTAATCTAGTTATGTCAATCGGATTCCAGCCCAGTAGCATACTAATTCTTCCTCAAAGAGGTTCGAGATCTTCGCATTGTACCTTCTTTAAAAACAAATAAAGTAAAAACTATTGCTGTATGTTAGACTAATATCGAACAACATGATAATTTTGTACACAGGTGAACCACGGATTGACGGACTAAGTAAGAATTCAGTGATGTAAGAGAGCGACATGATATTTTCCCATAAGATTATCTGCGAGTAGCCAGCTAATAGGGGAACTTCTTCCACCGATTTTTTGGAGAAGAATAGACAGTCCCTTAAAATTTTTCTCATTGTATAAACTTTCGCAAATTTTTCTCAGTGCAAATTTTTATTTGCGACACAAACTCGGATCTGGGACAGCAGACGACCAATATACGAGAGTCTCTCAGGCGAAACGAGGCAGTATACATGTTCAGGGTTAAGCAGCGTGTGGGTCTTCTGTTTGGAGTGACACACTGGACATTTTGTGATAAGAATCAATGGCTGTCACCACCACTGTATGCTGCTTGCATTTCTGTAGGTTTTTTATGATGAGGAAATCTGGTGGCTTCAGTTGGTTAGGTCACAGCATGGTTACGTTTTTTGTGACAATTCATTTAATGCCGGATCATTAATCCACAGGGGAGGAGACATAAGGCGTGATATTTCTTTTTCTCCAATTGCCTATATATTCATTTGTGTCTTCGTTTCCCGTAGTTAATTTGTTTTGATGATAGTCTTTATGAATCATAATTCTTATATCAAAAATTGTTCCAATTTAATCACTCCTAGTTTTATATGTTTTATTTGTTCTGACTGAATGTTGTTTTGCTGTGTACATAAGTACTGTCCGTATCTATCTCTTCATCTTGATTATGAACTCTGAGAATGATTACAATAATCCTAGGTTTACTTGGGCCAATTTTTGATTCCCTAATCGATGTTCAGCTTCAGGACAGTATTTTGTACAAGACGTTCCTTTCTGTAACACCTTTATCCATAGAAAAAATCCCTGACACTTCTAACTTGTCGATACTTTCGAATTCAGTTAGATCCGATATAATGCACTCACAACAACACACAACACCAGTCTGACCACTTCATATATATTGAGGACACTGCACAGCCGACGTTCGTGTTCAAATATTACAATGCAACCAACGGAATCACCACGGATCTAGCTTTATGGGTTGACGTGAATTTCCCGTGGAGTTTCCGTACTTCTGTTCAATCACTGTAAAGCACAATGTATCAAGTGCTTTCACAAATGGAAGTTGTACTTAACACTCACGGACACAGTCAGTGCTCCTACTGACAGGTCAGTTTAAGAAGGTGCGGAATGGCTGGAGCTGATGTAGAGAGAATTCTTTGTAATGGCATGTACAAGTAAGAAGAAATATTGGTCACAGTTACAGGGGTTAGAATTGATTTCAACAATGGACTATCTTAGAGGTAGGGACAGAGAGAGCGAGATAGAGAGAGAAAGAGAGAGAGAGAGAGAGAGAGAGAGAGAGAGAGAGCTGAAGTACGAAGGGTTGTAACCTAGGGTTGGATAATTCTTTGAAAGGGAAGACAATTTGCGAGCCCAAGTATGCGTCAATCAGCTGCTGACTATGTGAAACAAGTTATGAATAGCTACCATCAGAATAAGTTTAAGTCATCCTTTGCCATCCATACGAACGTGGCAGTCGTACTCGCTTTAATTCATCACGTGGTAGCCTCACGTCGTCAATGATTACTATTTTACAACAGGACATACGAGTCTTAACTCAGTACGTCATGTGACTTTACACAGTCACTAGATTTAAAAATTTCTTTTTCCATCTGTGGCTGTTCATTGTATATTTTTCTTCAATTGGTACGACCGGAGAACAACTAAGCGACTGTGTATTCACATGCGTCTACGATTCACGCAACTAATTTGTAAGGATGGTAGTCATTCCTGAATACAAATTGTTTTATAAAGAACGGTTCCAATTGCATCACTTCCAGTTTTATCTCATGTGTTTGTTCAGTTTGAATATTGTTCTGCTGTGCTATTAATTATGGTCCGTATGAGTCTCAATGTCTTGGTGGTGCACTCTGAGAATGATTGCAATAACCATTGATACAAATTGGCCAAGGTTTTAATACCGTAGTTACTGAATTACTTTTGTTTCCAGATTGAACATTACAAGCCCCAAATCCTTGAAAAATATACCTATTCAAAAAATTCTGATAAAAATTCACTTAAAGCCTTCCTAAGAGACAATCTCCACTCATTTCAAATTAATAATATAAGTGTAGACCAGCTGTGGCTTAAATTCAAAGAAATAGTATCGGCAGCAATTGAGAGATTTATACCAAATAAATTAACAAACGACGGAGTTGATCCTCCTTGGTACACAAAACGGGTTAGAACACTGTTGCAGAAACAACGAAACAAACATGCCAAATTTAAAGAGACGCAAAATCCCAAAGATTGGTGATCTTTTACAGAAGCTCGAAATTTAGCACGGACTTCAATGCGAGATGCGTGTAACAGTTTCCACAACGAAACTTTGTCTCGAAACCTGGCAGAAAATCCAATGAGATTCTGGTCGCATGTGAAGTATGTTAGCGGCAAGAAACAATCATTGCCTTATCTGCGCGATAGCAATGGAGATACTATCGAAGACAGTGCTGCCAAAACAGAGTAACCAAACAAAGACTTCCGAAATGCCTTCACCAAAGAAGACGAAGTAAATATTCCACAACTCGAATCGAGAACAACCACCAACATGAGTAACGTAGACGTAAACACCCTCGGAGTCGTGGAGAAACTCAGATCACTTAATAAAAGCAAGTCTTCTGGTCCAGACTGTGTACCAATTAGGTTCCTTTTGGAGCATGCTGATGCAGTAGCCCCATACTTAACAATCATTTACAACCGTTCGCTCGCCGAAAGATCCATACCCAAATACTGGAAAATTGTACAGTTCACACCAATATTCAACAAAGGTAGTAGGAGTAATCCATTAAATTACAGGCCCATAGCGTTAACGTCGATTTGCAGCAGGATTCTAGAACATATATTGTGGTCGAACATTATGAATTGACTCGAATAAAACGGTCTATTCACACACAGTCAACATGGGTTTAGAAAGCATCGTTCCTGTAACACACAACTAGCTCTTTACTCACATGAAGTGTTGAATGCTATTGACAAGGGATTACAGACTGATTCCGTATTTCTGGATTTCCGGAAGGCTTTTGACACGGTACCACACAAGCGGCTAGTAGCGAAATTGCATGCTTATGGAATATCGTCTCAGTTATGTGACTGGATTTGTGATTTCCTGTCAGAGAGGTCACAGTTCGTAGTAACTGACGGAAAGTCATCGAGTAAAACAGAAGTGATTTCTGGCGTTTCCCAAGATAAAGTTATAGGCCCTTTGCTGTTCCTTATCTATATAAACAATTTTGGAGACAATCTGAGCAGCCGTCTTCGGTTGTTTGCAGATGACGCTGTCGTTTATCGACAAATAAATCCATCAGAAGATCAAAAGAAACTGCAGAGACGAGATGTAGCAGAGTGTGGCACTTCTGTTTGGAGCGGCAAACTGGATTTTTCTGACGAGTAGTAATGGCTCACACAACCACAGCAAGCTGATTGCATTTCGTTAGGATGTTTATGACGCGGTAATCTGGCGGCATCACCTGGTTAGGACAGAGCGAAGTTACATTTTTTGTGAACGTACTTCAGTTCACGAAGGATAATTAATGTACAGGTCATGGCGAAAAAAGGCGTTGTATTACTATTTCTCCAAGACTGTGTGATTGTATATTCATATCTTTCTATTTTCCCCGTAGCTAATTTGTTTGGATAATAATCATTACTGAATGTAAATGTTTTTTTCAAAAACAGTTCCAATTTTATCAATCCTTCTTTTATCTCTTTGATTGTTCTGGCCCAATTACATTTTCTTGGGTTGTTATTATTGTCCATATGTATCTCCTCATCTTCATAATGAATGATTACAATAATCCTAGATTCACTTGGTCCAAGGTCTTAATTCCGTAGTTAGTGAATCAGTTTTCTTTGCAGTATACTGTACACGTTTTTGGGAAGCCAATCACCCAGGACTCCATACCATTGCAATTCCTTTACATTCACCTAACCAGATGTACACAGTTCTGGTACCAATATCAGCGTTCATTCGGACCTATCACTAGATCAACAGATGCAGAAGCAGATAGCAGACAGATGTTACTTCACATAACTAGATATCTCCCAGGTTTCGTTCGTGGGACTTTCTGACAAGCAGTTAGAAAATTTGTTAGTGGAATAGGTTCTTAAATGCATTGGAAATTGAATTTAGAATCATTCTATAATATTCATTTAGAAATACTTAATTTGTAACACTGGCAGAAGTAAGTAAACGATGACCAGCTGCAGGTCAGTATTTTGTACAAGACGTTTTTTGTGCAATAGCTTTGTCGAAAGAAAAAATCCCTTAAACTTCTAGCATATCGAAACCTTCGATTTCACATACATTTGACAGAATATGTCAGTAGAAAAATGATTGTAATTATGTTTGTAATTATTCTTAAGGGTAAACACAGATCAAAATGAGATCGACCACGACTAACGATTCTCAATAGTTATATTTACGCGTACGTTCGCGCGCCGAACTGATACTATATTGCAGCATTGCCGATGTCGAATAACATGAACAAAGATCTCTAGTGTTGAAAGATTATGTGACACTCAACCAATGTTAGGAGACGTGGTTGGGATTATGGATCAAACGACAGTCTCTAACCCTTAACAGTAGTTTCACTGCTACCACGAGCAGATATGAGCACTATTTGACGCCTGGAATGATAATTATCGATGGTTCCAAAAGGAATGCCGTACCATTCTTCCTGCGTTCTGGTGGCTGTTTGTGCTCAAATGAAACAGCGTAATTTATTCATCACCTGGTTATCTCTAGTCGTCAATAATTTCCTTGTTACCCAGCACATACTGTGAGCGTGATGTATCATTCAGTGACTTACAACAGACATTAGGTTCAAAAATTCTCGTCTCCATAAAGGCATTAAATATGTGGCCGCCCTTGTATATTATACACTATTAGATTCTAGACAGCTAATGTTGCGAGGTCGCCATGGCTTTATGAATGCAGGGTGGTTTCAGAACCTTTATTAGCAACTATAAATGAAGCGTAAAGTTTCACAGGAATATTAAATCGGACGATGACAAAGAATAATTGGCACTTGATACAGGAATCAGATAGGAACTCAATACGACATGTGATGTATTAAAGACGAAATGACATCTCTCTATTAGCTGAAACGAATAGCAGTGGTCACATATGACTGTTTTACCGACAGTGACGTTTGGCGGTCACGAGAAGTGAAAATCTCTTGTAGAGAGATAACAGCAACCACTATTTCGCCCTTTCAACATCGTTAAATCTGTTGCAGATCGTATCCAGTACAGTGTATGAGTTCACTTGGGAACGATCCGCCTCTTTGTGACCCAACTGATGCAGTTCCTCATAGCAGCCAGAAGAGTCGCTTTCACAGCTTTTTTGGCACTTCGGTTAAATGGCGGTCCTGCGAGCACTCCATCCCTTATGGTTATGATATTTGTGCTTGATCGCTTATAAAATTGAATTAAGCATTAATGAGTAAAATTCATAAATGGAAAATTAATTTATGCGGCTGGTGCAAGTAAAGAACCAATTTTTTCTTTAGGCTTCTGTAACGTATTTCCTGGATTCAGTTGCTTCCTGTGAAAGCTCAAGAAAAACAGAAATCCCTTCGCATTTAACTTTTACGTTTGTTTTTTTTCAAAACACATCGTTCCGTTGCTTACTGTGAGGTCTCACACTCAACCACTATTCACTATAAATTTCTGCTATAATACGTATTACAATGGGACAATATTCACAATTCCTAAAAAGGTTATGTTATCAATTGGAAAAACAATAACTGGCCTGTTCATATCCAAAGATCTGTAATCTGGGCAGAAATAGAACAATAGCTTTCAAAACTGCATTTGGTTAGGTACGATTATTTTAATGTGGCATTGAGGTATGCCAAGTTCGTCCATCGTATCGTAATGTAAAGCCGGTGCGCAGAAGCAATTAACCTGTCATAAGCCAATAGCACAGCCACACGTAGATTCGAATTGGATGTGTACACTTGTCATTGTATCAGTTTCAGCAGTGAATATATTTGTGTGAAAATTACATTTCTCTGAGATAAAAGCCGATAGATCTCACCCTCATAACAAAAGAAACAACCCAACAGAAACAAGAACACCTGATGTACAAGCGATAGAAGCAGGGGAGATGGAAGCAGGTGAAAATTTGTTAAAGAGCTCCAACATTGCGTTGCAATCTTCCAGTGCCCTCAAAAAGATAAAAGAGTGAACTGTTACTGCATTAGAATGATCAGTTGTGTCAAACTAATCAAGAATGCGACTATATTATAATTATGTCAACTACTCTAGGATCAGTTTCTAGTCTACGGGTTTCACAGCTGATTTCTGCACATTGGGCAGCAACAGCATAATTAATATTATTAGAGACAGTTGCATTCAAGGTAAAAAACCGAATAAGAATAATGTGCAAATAATTTAATGATACAATCCTGGAAATTGAAATAAGAACACCGTGAATTCATTGTCCCAGGAAGGGGAAACTTTATTGACACATTCCTGGGGTCAGATACATCACATGATCACACTGACAGAACCACAGGCACATAGACACAGGCAACAGAGCATGCACAATGTCGGCACTAGTACAGTGTATATCCACCTTTCGCAGCAATGCAGGCTGCTATTCTCCCATGGAGACGATCGTAGAGATGCTGGATGTAGTCCTGTGGAACGGCTTGCCATGCCATTTCCACCTGGCGCCTCAGTTGGACCAGCGTTCGTGCTGGACGTGCAGACCGCGTGAGACGACGCTTCATCCAGTCCCAAACATGCTCAATGGGGGACAGATCCGGAGATCTTGCTGGCCAGGGTAGTTGACCACGTTGGGTGGCACGAGATACATGCGGACGTGCATTGTCCTGTTAGAACAGGAAGCTCCCTTGCCGGTCTAGGAATGGTAGAACGATGGGTTCGATGACGGTTTGGATGTACCGTGCACTATTCAGTGTCCCCTCGACGATCACTAGTGGTGTACGGCCAGTGTAGGAGATCGCTCCCCACACCATAATGCCGGGTGTTGGCCCTGTGTGCCTCGGTCGTATGCAGTCCTGATTGTGGCGCTCACCTGCACGGCGCCAAACACGCATACGACCATCATTGGCACCAAGGCAGAAGCGACTCTCATCGCTGAAGACGACACGTCTCCATTCGTCCGTCCATTCACGCCTGTCGCGACACCACTGGAGGCGGGCTGCACGATGTTGGGGCGTGAGCGGAAGACGGCCTAACGGTGTGCGGGACCGTAGCCCAGCTTCATGGAGACGGTTGCGAATGGTCCTCGCCGATACCCCAGGAGCAACAGTGTCCCTAATTTGCTGGGAAGTGGCGGTGTGGTCCCCTACGGCACTGCGTAGGATCCTACGGTCTTGGCGTGCATCCGTGCGTCGCTGCGGTCCGGTCCCAGGTCGACGGGCACGTGCACCTTCCGCCGACCACTGGCGACAACATCGATGTACTGTGGAGACCTCACACCCCACGTGTTGAGCAATTCGGCGGTACGTCCACCCCGCCTCCTGCATGCCCACTATACGCCCTCGCTCATAGTCCATCAGCTGCACATACGGTTCACGTCCACGCTGTCGCGGCGGCATGCTACCAGTGTTAAAGACTGCGATGGAGCTCCGTATGCCACGGCAAACTGGCTGACACTGACAGCGGCGGTGCACAAATGCTGCGCAGCTAGCGCCATTCGACGGCCTACACCGCGGTTCCTGGTGTGTCCGCTGTGCCGTGCGTGTGATCATTGCTTGTACAGCCCTCTCGCAGTGTCCGGAGCAAGTATGGTGGGTCTGACACACCGGTGTCAATGTGTTCTTTTTTCCATTTCCAGGAGTGTATATTAATTTCAAAAATTAATGATAATGGACCGAAGTGTAAAATAAGTTTTAGCAATCAGCTTTTGGCAGCATGTAAGCAATGTTAAGGATGTCTCTTAATATTTCTAACATCACCTTGTCGTGTAAATGTATGTAAGCCGTGCTAAAGGAAACAAGATAACACTGTATATTTGTTTCAAGAAATCTTAACATTTATCGGATCAGCAACTACATTTGAAGGGAGTTTGCGTTTAGGAACATATTCAGGGTCTCAATTATCCACGGGATGCTCAGATTTGTAGAAATCGTCCCTCAAAAGCAGAATTCAATACTACTGGTAGCCACGTTTTTCACACTTACAGTACATGACGTCTGCCTCGTCTAACAGAGCTTTCTTCTTCGCCTTTCCACAATCAAATCAACGACAGGCCACTTTGGCAGTTTTACACGGGACGAAATGTAACTGACCGATTTATTAATCTGCTGATGTCCATTATCTAGGGTACTTTGAAACCCACTTAGCTCTCCTGACCGACCCAACATCCTATTACCACATCGCTACTTGCACACCTCCTGTTTCATCTTGTGGCTCCAGAGGGTAAGGCTCATAAGCCACTCAGAACAGACAATGCTAATATATAGAATACGACGATATGACCCGTACAATCACTGTTCTCATTACCACAACTAGGAAAGAACATAAAACAGTCGCTAGATAAATGATTGTAATTGTACTTAAGGTAAAACATGGAACAAAATTTTAATCGGTACGGACTAACGTTTCGAAAAGGTTATCATAAAACTTCGCTCACGCATTAAAAACAGAATTTACTATCATTGTATAATACTCATTTAGCAATACTTAATTTGTGTGTCTGGCAGTAGCAAGTAATCCATGTTCAGCTCCAGGACAGTATTTTGTACGAGACGTTCCCTTCTGCAACAGCTATATCGATAGAAAAAATCCTTTACACTTCTTGCTTGACGATACCTTCGAATTCACTTGCATTCGACTTAATAGACTCACAGCAACACACAACACTCTGCTGATCATTTCATGCGTATTAAGTATTCAGAACACTGCACACCAAAGTTTTTCGTCAAATATTACAATGCAACCTGTACGATTGTATTTATGTTTGAACTTACATTTTCCGTGGTCTTTCAGTATTTGCGTCAATCCTCTGTGAAGTGCAACGTATCAACTGCATCCACAAAGGGAAGCTATAATGTAACACTCACGGTCTCAGGCACAGTGTTGATACTCACAGGTAAATTGAAGAACGCGGGAATCGCATGAGCCGATTCACAGAGATTTGTTTATAAGGGTAAGTAGAAGTAAGAAGAAATATTGACGCAGCTACAAGGGATTGAACTCAATTCTGCAGTACCCTAACAAAGAGTGAGAGAGATAGAGAGAGAGGAGGGGGGGGGGCCGTAAGAGAGAGTTGAAGTACGAAGGGTAGCATCACTCTTGGAAGGTAAAGACAGTTTGCTACCAACGGTCTGCGTCATTGAAGTAATGACTATTTGAAACGAAATATCAATGGCTACCATCAGAACTTTTGCAAGTCATCTTGCACACATCTTTGAAATATTGCGGTCGTACTAGTTCTATTTCATAACATGGTAGCCTCGAGTAATCAGTTACTTTTATTTCCCAACATTACGTAGGATTCCTACCTCAGTGCGTGTTGTGACTTTCTACAGGTGATTTTCTCATTGTACCTTCTTTAAAAATAAATAAACTAAAAGCTGCTAGAGTACGGAAGACTAAAAGCGGCCAACGTATTAATTTTGTCCAAAGGTGATCCACAGATTGAAGGATTAAGTATGAAATCAATTAAGTAAGAGAGCGACATGAAACGTTGCTACAATTTTGTCTGCGAATATCCAACTACTTGGTGAACTTGTTACACCGAATGTTTGGAGAGAGAATAGACAGTCCCTTAAAATTTTACTCATTGAGTAAACTTTGGCAAAAATTTTTCCATTGCAGATTTATATTGGTGACACAAACTCGAAGCTGGGAGAGCAGACCAATAAACGCAAGTCTCTCAGGTGTAACGAGACAGTGCACATGTCCTGGGTTAACACAAGAGGTTCAGACTTCAGAGATGTGATGTAGGAACGTGTGGCACTTGTGTTTGGAGTGGCACACTGGACATTTCCTGATGAGTAACAATGGCTGTCACCAACACAGCATGCTGCCTCCATTTATTTAGGATGTTAATGATGAGGTAATCTGGTGGAATTAGTTGTTTACGATAGACCGAAGTTAAATTTTTTGTGATACTTATCTCAGTTCTCGCAGAATCATTCATTTACAGGGCAGGGCGAATAAAGGCGTGATATTTCTTTTTCTCCATGCGGCCCGATCGGAGAAAGACTGAGTGATTGTATATTCACATGTGCCTGAGGTCTCCGTAACTAATTTGTTTGGATAATAAACATTACTGAATCCAAATACTTTTATCAAAAACGGCTCCACCTTAATCACTCCTAAATTAATCTCATTTATTTGGTCTGAAAGAATGTTGCATTGCAATTTTCTTAATTAAACTCCATATTTATCTGTTCATCTTGATGATGAACTCAGAGAATGATGAAAACATTCCTAGATTCAGTTGGGCCAACAATTTAATGCCATAGTTTGTGAATTCGTCTTCATTGCAGTGCACTGTTCACGATTTTGTGAAGGTAATCACCTAGGACTCGTTACTAGCGCAATTCCTTTACATTCACCTAATCAGTTTTACGCAGTTGTGGCATTAGTACCAGCGTTCATCCGGACCTGTCACTAGATCAACAGTTGCAGAACCAGATAGCAGACAGATGTAACTTCACATAACTGGAAACACTAAAAGGATTCGAACCGGAGTTTTCTGACAAGAAGTTAAAAAATTTGTTCATGGCAATGGTTCTAAAACGCACAAAAATCTAAAATTTAGAATCATTCTATAATATTCAACCGCGAATACTTAATTTGTGTCTCAGGCTCAAGTAAGTAACAGATTTCGTGCTCCAGGACAGTATTTTGTACGAGACATTCATTTCTGTAATAGCTTTTTCGAAAGAAAAAGTCCCTTAAACTTCTAGCATGTCGAAACCTTCGATTTCACTTACATTTGACAGAATGCACTCACGGCAACATACAACCCTTATCTGATCACTTTATACGGATTCAGGACACTGCACAACCAAAGTTCTTCGTCAAATATTACCATACCACCTGCACGATTGATAGGACTTGTATTTACGTTTTAACTTGCATTTTCCGTGGCGTTTCCGTATTTTTGTCCAAACTCTGGAAAGTGCAACGTGTCAAGTGCATTCACAAGGGGAAGCTGTACTGTAACACTGATGCACTCAGACACAGTGTTGATACTCACAGGTCAATTGAAGTACGCGGGGAATCGCTTCACAGATTCCTTTATAAGGGCTAGTACACGTAGGAGGAAATATTGGTCGCAGCCATAAGGGACTGAACTGATTTCAACAATACACTAACAAATAGATAGATAGATAGTTAGAGAGAGAGAGAGCTGAATTAAGACGGGTTGCTTCACTTTTGGAAGGTTAAGGCCGCTTCCGATCAAAAGTCTGCGTCATTGAAGTAATGACTATTTGAAACGTAACATCAATGGCTACCATCAGAATTTCTTCAAGTCATCCTGCACATTTCATTGGAACGTGGCAGTCATATTGTATCTATTTCATCACAAGGTAGCCACAAGTCGTCAATGATTATCATTTCACAACAGGACATAACAGTCTTACCTCAGTGCGTGACGTGACTTTCTACAGACAGTAGACTTAGCAATATCCTTCTCTGTGTCGCTGTCCATTGTATATTAGCGAGATAGTTTATTTGAGGAGTCAGATTAAACGACTGCAGTTTCTGTGGGCTTCGATCTCAGCAGAGATTGTTAGTGAAGGACATGGGCTGACTTCAGAGTATCGTGATACAGCACGAGGGACAGAGTTCAAACGTACCTACAAATTCATGCAATGAGACATACCTGTCCACTACTTCCAGCTATGATTACGCCCCGTCACAGAACACTTTGTAGAGAGCAGTGTACTCTCCACAGTGAGTTCACGGGATGTAACTGGAGTGGGAAAGCGATTGAATCAATATTCAAGGTCCTGATCAACTTTATTTACCAAGATTCTGTCACCCTGTGAAATCTAATTATGTCAACAGTATTCAATCCAGGTGGCGCACAAATTCTTTCACAAAGAGCCGGGAGATCTTCTCATTATACCTCCTTCAAAAATAAATAAACTAAAAACAGTTGAAGTATGGGAGACTAAGACCAGCCAACTTGATAAATTTCAACACAGGTGAACCACAGATTAACGGGCAAAGTAAGAAATCAATGATGTAGGAGAGATCCATGTATTGTTCCTATGATTTTTTTAGGCGAGTACCCAGCTAATTGATGAACTTCTTACACCGATTCTATAGCGGGAGGAAAGACAGTCTTTTAAAATGATTTATATCGGGAAAACTTACGCAAACTTGTTACATTGGATATTTATTTTTTGACACAATCTCGTGGCTAGCAAAGCAGACGACTAACAAACGAGAGAATCTCATGTGAAACGAGACTCTACACATGTTAAGGCTTAAAAGAATATTTTCAGACTTCAGAGATGGCATATAGCAGCGTGTGGCACTTCTGTTTGCAGTGGCACACTCGACTTGTTGAGAATCAATGGCTGCACCACCAAAGTATACTAGTGGCATTTCTTTTGTATGTTTCTAATGGGGTAATATGGTGGCATCAGTTGGTTAGGACACAGTGCAGTTACAATCTTTCTGATACTTAATTCAATTCACGTAGGATACTCCATGTACAGGTCCCGGGGAATAATGGCATGATATTTCTTTTTGTCCAGTCGGCACGATCGTAGAAAGCCTGACTGATTGTATATGAACATCTGACTACGTTAAACGTAACTAATTTGTTTGGATTATACTCATTACTGAATCCAAATGCTTCTCTCAAAAACGGTACCAATTTAGTCACTCGTAGTTTTATCTCATTTACTTGTTATAACGGAACATTGTTTTGCAGTGTTCGTAATAATTATCCTCATGGATCCCTTCACGTTGGTAGTTTTATCTCATTTACTTGTTATAACGGAACATTGTTTTGCAGTGTTCGTAATAATTATCCTCATGGATCCCTTCACGTAGATGATGAACTCCGAGCAACATTACAACAAACCTAGGTGCAATTCAACCAAGATTTTAATTTCGTAGTTAGTGAATTCGTTTTCTTTGGAGTGTACTGTTCACTATTTTGTGATATCAAACTACCAGGACTCGTTACTAGTGCCATCCCTTTAGATTTTCCTAATCAGTTGCACACAGCTCTGGTATTGGAATAAGAGTTCAATCGGATCCGTCAGTAGGTCAGCAGATGCGGTTCTATACAGGAGATAGATGTAATACCACCAGAATTCGAACCTGTGATCTTATGACAATTAGTTAGGGAATTAGTTAAGTAACATAGGTTCATAAACGCATTAAAAACAGAATATACTATCATTGTATAATACTCATTTAGCAATACTTAATTTGTGTGTCTGGCACAAGTAAGTAAAAGATGTCGAGCTCCAAGACAGTATTTTGTACAAGACATTCATTTCTGTAATAGCTTTTTCGAAACAAAAAATCCCTTATACATCTAGAAAGTCGAAACCTTAGATTTCACTTACATTTGACAGAATGCACTTACAGCAACATACAACACTTTTCTGATCACTTTATACGTATTGAGGACACTGCATAACCAAAGTTCTTCGTCAAATATTACCATACGACCTGCACGATTGATAGGACTTGTATTTATGTTTGAACATGCATTTTCCGTGGCGTTTCCGTGTTTCTGTCCAAACTCTGTAAAGTGCAACGTGTCAAGTGCTTTCAAAAGGGGAAGATGTACTGTAACACTGATACACTCATACACAGTGTTGATACTCAAAGGTCAATTGAAGTACGCGGGGAATCGCTGGAGCCGATTCACAGATTCCTTTATAAGGGCTAGTACACATAGGAAGAAATAATGGTCGCAGCCATAAGAGATTCAACTGATTTCAACAATACACGAACAAATAGATAGACAGATAGATAGATAGATAGCGAGAGAGAGAGAAAGAGATAGCGAGACTGCTGAAGTAAGTCGGGTTGCATCACTTTCGGAATTTTAAGGCCGCTTCCGATCACAAGTCTGCGTCATTGAGGTAATGACTATTTGAAACGAAACATCAATGGCTACCATCAGACATTCTTCAAGTCATCCTGCACATTTTATTGGAACATGGCAGTCAAATTGTATCTATTTCATCACATGGTAGCCGCAAGTCGTCAATGATTATCACTTCACAACAGGACATAACAGTCCTACCTCAGTGCGTGACGTGACTTTTTACAGACAGTAGACTTAGCAATATCCTTCTCTGTGTGGCTGTCCATTGTATATTACCGAGATAGTTTTTTTGAGGAGTCAGATTAAACCACAACAGTTTCTGTGGGCTTCGAGCTCAGCAGAGATTGTTATTGACAGACATGGGCTGACTTCAGAGAATCCTGCTACAGCACGAGGGACAGAGTTCAAACGTAGATACAAATTCATGCAATGAGACATAGCTGTCCACTGCTTCCAGCTATGATTACACCCAGTCGAAGAACACTTTGTAGAGAGCAGTGTACTCACCACAGTGACTTCACGGGATGTAACTGGAGATGCAAAGCGATTGAATCAATATTCAAGGTTCTGATCGACTTCATTTACTAATTTTCTGGCACCCTGTGAAATCTAATTATGTCGACAGGATTCAAACCAGGTGGCATACAAATTATTTCACAAAGAGCCAGGAGATCTTCTCATTATACTTTTTTCGAAAATAAATAAACTAAAAACTGCTAAAGTATGGGAGACTAAGACCAGCCAACTTGATAAATTTGAACACAGGTGAAAGACAGTTAACGGGCAAAGTAAGAAATCAATGATGTAGGAGAGATCCATGTATTGTTCCTATGATTTTTTCCGCGAGTAGCCAGCCAATTGATGATCTTCTTGCACCGATTCTGTGGTGGGAGAAAAGACAGTCTTTTAAAATGATTCATATCGAGAAAACTTTCGCAAACTTGTTACATTGGATATTTATTTTTTGACACAATCTCGTGGCTGGGAGAGCAGACGTCTAACAAACGAGAGGATCTCATGTGAAACGAGACCGTACACATGTAAGGGTGAAAGAACATTTTCAGACTTCAGAGACGGGATATAGCAGCGTGTAGCACTTCTGTTTGGAGTGGCACACTCGACTTGTTGAGAATCAATGGCTGCACCACCAAAGTATACTAGTGGCATTTCTTTTGTATGTTTCTAATGGGGTAATATGGTGGCATCAGTTGGTTGCGAAAGAGTGAAGTTACAATCTTTGCGATACTTAATTCAATTCACGTAGGATATTCCATGTACAGGTCCGGCCTATAATGGCATGATATTTCTTTTTCTCCAGTCGGCACGATCGTAGAAAGACTGAGTGATTGTATATGAACATCTGACTACGTTAAACGTAGCAAATTTGTTTGGATAATAATAATTAATTGAATCCAAATGCTTCTCTGATAAACGGTAGCAATTTAGTCACGCCTCGTTTTATCTCATTTACTTGTTCTAAGTGAATATTGTTTTTTGCAGTGTTCGTGATTATTATCCACATGTATCTCTTCACGTTGACGATGAATTCCGAGCATCATTACAATAAACCTAGGTGCACTACAACCAAGATTCTAATTTCGTAGATAGTGAATTCGTTTTCTTTGGAGAGTACTGTTCACTATTTTGTGAAGCCAAACTACCAGGACTCGTTACTAGTGCCATCCCTTTAGATTTTCCTAATCAGTTGCCCACTGCTCTGGTATTGGAATAAAAGTTCAATCGGATCCGTCAGTAGATCATCAGTAGGTCAGCAGATGCGGTTCCATACAGGAGATAGATGTAATCCTACCAGAATTCGAACCTGTGGTCTTATGATAATCAGTTGAAGAATTAGTTAAGTAACATAGGTTCATAAACGCATTAAAAACAGAATTTCGTACCATTGTATAATACTCATGTAGCAATATTTAATTTGTGTGTCTAGCAGTAGCAAGTAATCCATGTTCAGTTCCAGGACAGTATTTTGTACGAGACGAACCATTCTGCAACAGCTATATCGATGGAAAAAATCATTTACACTTCTTGCTTGACGATACCTTCTAATTCACTTAGATTCGACTTAATAGACTCACAGCAACACACAACACTCATCTGGACATTTCATACGTAGTAAGTATTCAGGACACTGTGCAACCAAAGTTCTTCGTCAGATACTACACTGCAATCTGGACGACTGATAGGACGTGTATTTATGTGTCAACTTTCATTTTCCGTGGTCTATCAGTATTTCCGTCAATCCTGTGGGAAGTGCAACGTATCAACTGCATTCACAAAGGGAAGCTAAAAAGTAACACTCACTGTCTCAGGCACAGTGTTCATACTCACAGGTAAATTGAAGTACGCGGGAATCGCATGAGCCGATTCACAGAAATTTGTTTATAAGGGCAAGTACAAGTAAGAAGAAATATTGACGCAGCTACAAGGGATTGAACTCATTTCAGCAGTACCCTAACAAAGAGGTACAGTGAGAGAGAGATAGAGAGGGTAGGAAGGGGGGGGAGAGTAAGAGAGAATTGAAGTACGAAGGGTAGCATCACTCTTGGAAGGTGAAGACAGTTTGCTAGCAAAAGTCTGCGTCATTGAAGTAATGACTATTTGAAACGAAATATCAATGGCTACCATCAGAGCTTTCTCAAGTCATCCTGCACATTACTTTGGAAATGGCAGTCGTAGTAGTTCTATTTCATCACATGGTAGCCTCAAGTAATCAGTTATTTTTATTTTCCAACAATGCATAGGATTCCTACCTCAGTGTGTGTTGTGACTTTCTACAGGAGATCTTCTCAATGTACCTTCTTTAAAAATAAATAAACTAAAAGCTGCTAGAGTACGTGAGACTAAGAGCGGCCAACTTGGTAGTTTTGTACACAGGTGATCCACAGACCGAAGGATTAAGTAAGAAATCAATTAATTAAGAGAGCGACATGAAATGTTCCTATAATTTTGTCTGCGATTATCCAACTACTTGGTGAACTTGTTACACCGAATCTTTGGAGAGAGAATAGACAGTCCCTTACGATTTTTCTCACTGAATAAACTTTCACAAACTTGCATATTTATATAGGGGACACAAACTCGGAGCTGGGAGAGCAGACCAATAAACGCAAGTCTCTCAGGTGCAACGAGACAGTGCACATGTCCTGGGTTAACACAAGAGGTACAGACTTCACAGATGTGATGTAGGAGTGTTTGGAGTGGCATACTGGACATTTTCTCATGGGTAACAATGGCTGTCACCAACACAGCATGCTACCTGCATTTATTTAGGATGTTAATGATGAGGTAATCTGGTGGCATTAGATGCTTACGATAGACCGAGTGATTGTATATTCACATGTGCCTGCGGCCTCCGTAACTAATTTGTTTGGATAATAATCACTACTGAGTCCAAATACTTTTATCAAAAACGGCTCCAACAGAATCACTCCTAATTTAATCGCATTTATTTGTTCTGAATGAATGTTGCATTGCAGTGTTCTTAGTTACTGTCCGTATTTCTCTCTTCATCTTGGTGATGAACTCAGAGAATGATGAAAACATTCCTAGATTCACTTGGGCCAACAATTTAATGTCGTAGTTAGTGAATTCGTCTTCATTGCAGTGCACTGTTCACGATTTTGTGAAGGTAATCACCTAGGACTCGTTACTAGCGCAATTCCTTTAGATTCACCTAATCAGTTTTACGCAGTTGTGGCATTAGTACCAGCGTTCATTCGGACCTGTCACTAGATCAACAGTTGCAGAACCAGATAGCAGGCAGATGTAACTTCACACAACTGGAAACTCTAAACGGATTCGAACCGGAGTTTTCTGACAAGATGTTAAAAAATTTGTTCATGGCAATGGTTCTAAAACGCACAAAAAACTAAATTTAGAATCATTCTATAATGTTCAACCGCGAATACTTAATTTGTGTCTCTGGCACAAGTAAGTAACAGATTTCGAGCTCCAGGACAGTATTTTGTACGAGACATTTATTTCTGTAATAGCTTTTTCGAAACAAAAAAATCCCTTAAACTTCTAGCATGTCGAAACCTTCGATTTCACTTACAATTGACAGAATGCACTCACAGCAACATACAACACTTTTCTGATCCCTTTATACGTATTCGGCACACTGCACAACCAAAGTTCTTCGTCAAATATTACCATACGACCTGCACGATTGATAGGACTTGTATTTACGTTTGAACTTGCATTTTCCGTGGCGTCTCCGTATTTCTGTCCAAACTCTGTAACGTGCAACGTGTCAAGTGCATTCACAAGGGGAAGCTGCTCTGTAACACTGATGCACTCAGACACTGTGTTGATGCTCACAGGTCAATTGAAGTACGCGGGGAATCGCTTCACAGATTCCTTTATAAGGGCTAGTAAACGTAGGAAGAAAAATTGGTCGCAGACATAAGGGACTGAATTTATTTCAACAATACACTAACAAATAGATAGATAGATAGAGAGAGAGAGAGAGAGAGAGCTGAATTAAGACGGGTTGCTTCACTTTTGGAAGGTTAAGGCCGCTTCCGATCAAAAGTCTGCGTCATTAAAGTAATGACTATTTGAAACGAAACATCAATAGCTACCATCAGAATTTCTTCAAGTCATCCTGCACACTTCTTTGGAACTGCTGTCATACAGTATCTATTTCATCACATGGTAGCCTCAAGCCGTCAATGATTATCATTTCACAACAGGACATAGCAGACCTACCTCAGTTCGTGACGTGACTTTCTACAGACAGTAGACTTAGCAATATCCTTCTCTGTGTGGCTGTCCATTGTATATTACTGAGATAGTTTTTTTGAGGAGTCAGATTAAACGACTGCAGTTTCTGTGGGCTTCGATCTCAGCAGAGATTGTTATTGAAGGACATGAGCTGACTTCAGCGGATCCTGCTACAGCACGAGGGGCACAGTTCAAACGTACCTACAAATTCATGCAATGAGACATAGCTGTCCGCTGCTTCCAGCTATGATTAAGCCCAGTCACAGAACACGTTGTTGAGAGCAGTGTACTCACTACAGTGACTTAACGGGATGTAACTGGAGATGGAAAGCGACTGAAACAATGTTCAAGGTTCTGATCAACTTTATTCACTAAGTTTCTGTCACCCTGTGAAATCTAAATATGTTAACAGGATTCAAACCAGGTGGCGCACAAATTCTTTCACAAAGAGCCAGGAGATCTTCTCATTATACCTTCTTCAAAAATAAATAAACTAAAAACTGCTAAAATATGGGAGACTAAGACCAGACAACTTGATAAATTTCAACACAGGTGAACCACAGATTGACGGGCAAAGTAAGAAATCAGTGCTGTAAGAGATTTACGTGAAATTTTAATATGATTCTTTCCGCGAGTAGATAGCTAATTGATGAACTTCTTACACCGATTCTGTGGTGGGAGAGAAGACAGTATATTAAAATGATTCATAATGGGAAAACTTTCGCAAACTTGTTACATTGGATATTTATTTTTTGACACAATCTCGTGGCTGGGAGAGCAGACGACTAAGAAACGAGAGAATCTCATGTGAAACGAGACTGTACACATGTTAAGGGTTAACAGAATATTTTCAGACTTCAGAGACGGGATATAGCAGCTTGTGGCACTTCTGTTTGGAGTGGCACACTCGTCTTCTTGAGAATCAATGGCTGCACCACCAAAGTAGGATAGTGCCATTTATTTTGGATGTTTATAATGGGGTAATCTGGTGGCATCAGTTGGTTGCGAAAGAGTGAAGTTACAATCTTTCTGATTCTTAATTCAATTCATGTGGGATATTCCATGTACAGTAAAACGTCCCCTTTGAACAATTGTACATGACTATGCTTAAACTGACACACAATATTTTTTTTAGCGCAACGCAATCTGACTTTCAGTAATCCCTACAAAGGAATGGCCCTGACTAACATTAATCTATACCTTTCACAAACCACTTACCTCACCAAAAATCTTCGTTACTCGCACTACTGCAATACAGCGAGCGCCACTACTGCCAGCTTAATAAAAGATTCAAACTACTGAAGGCACAAACTACTGATAGGCATAGTTAGCAAATAAAAGATTTTGTTAGAGGACAAATGATGTATTTACCTTAATAGTCATAATATATATAGCAGTTCATGACATCCAGTCTTACAAAATTCAAAACTCCGCCATCTCTCTCCCCACATCCACCACTGCTGGCGGCTCACCTCCAACTGCACAACGCTACGCTCAGTTAACATCCAGCTGCCCAACACTACAATGGCAGACAACAATGCAAACTAGCCACAGACTGCACACAGCACAGCCAGTGATTTTCATATAGAGCGCTACGTAACGTTGCCAATAAGAAAACATAAACAGCGTACTTACATAGCCCCCATGCTCCCCACAAAAAATTTTACAAATTGTTTTGGTCAGTGGCCAATAATTATTCGATAAAATTTTTCATCCTGGCAGGGTCGCCATATGAAACGTCCCCTCTCAAAAACGGTAGCAATTTAGTCACGCCTAGCTTTATCTCATAAGTTGTTCTAATTGAATATTGCTTTGCAGTGTTCGTAATTATTATTCACATGTATCCCTTCACGTTGATGATGAATTCCGAGTATCATTACTATAAACCTAGGTGCACAACAACCAAGATTTTAATTTCGTAGTTAGTGAATTCGTTTTCTTTGGAGTGTACTGTTCACTATTTTGTGAAGCCAAACTACGAGGTTTCGTTACTAGTGCCATCCCTTTAGATTTGCCTAATCAGTTGCACACAGCTATGGTATTGGAATAAGAGTTCAATCGGATCCGTGAGTAGGGCCGCAGATGCGGTTCCATACAGGAGATAGATGTAATCAGACCAGAATTAGATAAGTAACATAGGTTCATAAACGCATTAAAAACAGATTTTACTATCATTGTATAATACTCATTTAGCAATACTTAATTTGTGTGTCTGACAGTAGCAAGTAATCCATGTTCAGCTCCAGGACAGTATTTTGTACGAGACGTTCCCTTCTGCAGCAGCTATATCAATAGAAAAATTCCTTTACACTTCTTGTTTGACGATACCTTCCAATTCACTTAGATTCGACTTAATAGACTCACAGTAACACACAACATTCTTCTGATCATTTCATACGTATTAAGTATTCTGGACACTGCACAACCAAAGTTCTTCGTCAAATGTTACAACGCAACCTGTACGATTGATAGGACTTGTATTTATGTTTGAACTTACATTTTCCGTGGTCTTTCAGTATTTCCGTCAATCCTCTGTGAAATGCAACGTATCAACTGCATCAACAAAGGGAAGCTATAATGTAATACTCACGGTCTCGGGCACAGTGTTGATACTCACAGGTCAATTGAAGTACGCGGGAAATGCATGAGCCGATTCACAGAGATTTGTTTATAAGGGCAAGTACAAGTAAGAAGAAATATTGACGCAGCTACAAGGGATTGAACTGATTTCTGCAGTACCCTAACAAAGGGGTACAGTGAGAGAGAGATAGAGAGAGAGAGCGTAGGGGGCCGGGGGGGGGGGGGGGGTAAGAGAGAGTTGAAGTACGAAGGGTAGCATCACTTTTGGAAGGCGAAGACACTTCGCTACCAAAAGTCTGCGTCATACAAGTAATGACTATTTGAAACGAAATATCAGTGGCTACCGTCGGACATTTTTCAAGTCATCCTGCACATTTCTTTGGAATATGGCAGTCGTACTAGTTCTATTTCATCACATGGTAGCCTAAAGTAATCAGTTACTTTTATTTCCCAACAATACATAGGATTCCTACCTCAGTGCGTGTTGTGACTTTCTACAGGAGATCTTCTCATTGTACCTTCTTTAAAAATAAATAAACTAAAAGCTGCTAGAGTACGTGAGACTAAGAGCGGCCAACTTGATGGTTTTGTACACAGGTGATCCACAGATTGAAGGATTAAGTAAGAAATCAATTAAGTAAGAGAGCGACATGAAATGTTCCTATAATTTTGTCTGCGACTATCCAACTACTTGGTGAACTTGTTACACCGAATCTTTGGGGAGAGAATAGACTGTCCCTTAAAATTTTTTCTCATTGGATAAACTTTCGCAAACTTTTTCCATTGCAGATTTATATTGGTGACACAAACTCGGAGCTGGGAGAGCAGACCAATAAACGCAAGTCTCTCAGGTGTAACGAGACAGTGCACATGTCCTGGGTTAACACAAGAGGTTCAGACTTCAGAGATGTGATGTAGGAACGTCTGGCACTTGTGTTTGGAGTGGCACACTGGACATTTTCTGATGGGTAACAATGGCTGTCACCAACACAGCATGCTGCCTGCATTTATTTAGGATGTTAATGATGAGGTAATCTGGTGGCATTAGTTGTTTACCATAGAGCGAAGTTACAGTTTTTGTGATACTTATCTCAGTTCTCGCAGGATCATCAATGTACTGGACGGGCAAATAAAGGCGTGATATTTCTTTTTCTCCAATCCGCACGATCGTAGGACGACTGAGTGATTGTATATTCACATGTGTCTGCGATCTCCGTAACTATTTTTTTTTATAATAATCATTACTGAATCCAAAAGCTTTGTCAAAAACGTATCTAATTTTATACTGCTTGTAGTATCTCTTTTATTTGTTTTGGTTCAATGTATTTTGCTGTGTTTTTAATTATTGTCCATATGTATCTCTTCATCTTGATGATGAACTCTGAGAATAAATACAATAATCCTAGAACCACTTGGGCCAAGGTATTAATTCTGTAATTAGTGAATTCTTTTTCTTTGCAATGCACTGTTCACGATTTTGTGAAGCCAATCACCCAGGACACGTTGTAGTGCAATCCCTTTAGATTCGCCTAATCAGTTGTACACAGCTCTTATATTAGAACCAGAGTTCATTCGCACCATTCACTAGATCAACAAATGCAGAACCAAATAGCAGACCGATGTAACTTCACATAATTAGAAGCTCTTCCAGATTCAGAACCTGGAATCTTCTGACAGGCAGTTAGAAAACTGTAATTTTGCATTGGTCCTTAAACGCGTTAAAAACTGAAATTAGAACCATTGTATAATATTCTTTCAGGAATACTTAATTTGTATCTCTGGCAAAAGTAAGTTAATGAGATTCATCTCCAGAACAGTATTGTGTACAACAGTACATTGTACAAGTCCTTCGTTTCTGCAACAGCTATATCGAAAGAAAAATCGCTAGAACTTCTACCTTGTCGATATCTTCGATTCCACTTACATGAAACATAATTCACTCACAACAACAAACAACACCCTTCTGATTACATTGTATGTATTCATGAAACTGCACAGCAGACGTTCCACGTCAAATATTATATGCAACCAGCACGATTAATACGACTTGTATTTATGTTTGAACATGCATTTTCCGTGCTGTTTCCATATTTCTGTCCAACCTCTGTAAAGAGCAACATATTAAGTGCATTCACAAAGAGAATGCTCTACTGCAACACTGACGGACACAGACACAGTGTTGATACTCACAGGTTAATTAAAGTAGGCGGGAAAAGCAAGGAGCTGATACACAGAGAATCCTTTATAAAGGCAAGTACAATTAAGAAGAAATATTGGTCACAGCTACAAGGGATTTAACTGATTTCTACAATACATTAACAAAGAGGTAGAGAGGCTTAAGTACGAAGGGTTGCATCACTCTTGAAAGTAAAGACAATTTCCGACCAAAAGTCTGCGTCATTCACGTAATGACTATGTAAAACGAAATATCAATGGCTACCATCAGAATTTTTTCAAGAAATCCTGCACATTTCATTGGAACATGGCAGTCGTACTAGTTCTATTTCATCACATGGTAACCTCAAGTCTTATATCATTGTCATTTTACAACTGCACATAACAGTACTAACTCTCTGCGTGATGTGAATTTCTACAGACGGTAGATTTTAAAATTTCTTTCTTGGTGTGGCTGCAAATTGTGTATTATTCATTATCATATATTACCACGATAACGTTTCTGGGGAGTCAGTGGATACCACAGCAGCGTCCGTGGGCTGAGATCTCATCAGGCGTTATTACTAAACAACAGGGGTTGACTTCAGAGGATCCTGTCTCAGCACGAGGGGCAGAGTTCAAACGTACCCACGAATTCTTACAATGAGACATAGCTGTCCTCTGCTTCCAGCTTTGGTTCAGCCCAGTCACAGAACACTTAGAGAGCAGTGTACTCAGCACAGTGACTTCACGAGTGTAACTATAGTGGGAAAGCGATTGAATCAATATTCAAGGCTCTGATTAACTTTGTTTACTGAGTTCTCTGGCACCCTGTGAAATCTAGTAGTGTACTCAGCTCAGTGTCTTAATTGGAGGTAAGTGGAGCGGGACAGGAATTGAATCAATATCCAAGGTTCTGAGCAGCTATGTTTACTGATTTTTCGGGCACTCTGTGAAATCTAGATATGTCAACCGGATTCCAGCCCAGTGTCACACAAATTCTTCCTCAAACAGGTAGGAAATATTCTCATTGTACCTTCTTTAAAAATAAATAAATTAAAAACTACGAGAGTATATGAGATTAAGAGGGGCCAACGTTATAGTTTTGTACACAGGTGAACCACAGATTGACGGACTAATTAAGAAATCAGAGATGTAAGAGAGCGAAAAGGAATGTTCTTATAATTTTGTCTGCGAGCAGGCAGCTAATTTCTGAATTTCTTACACCGATTCTTTTGAGGGAGAATAGTAAGTTGCTTAAATTTTATCTCATTGGATAAACTTTCGCAAACTTTCTTCATTGTACATTTCTATTTGTGACACAAAGTAGGAGTAGGGACAGCAGAAGGCCAATAAACGAGAGTCTCCCAGTTCAGACGAGGAACTACACATGTTCACTGTCATGACAACAGGCTTCAGACCTGAGCGACGGGATGTAGCAGTGTGTGGAACTTCTGTTTGGAGTGGCACACTGGACTTTTTCTGATGAGTGGCAATGGCTGTTACCACCACAGTATACTGCTTGCATTTCTTTAAGATGTTTATGATGAGGTAATCTGGTGGCACCAGTTTTAACTCGTAATTTCCGTATTATTGACCTTCCCTGTTTATTGCAAAGTATCAGATGCTTTGACAATGGGAACGCACACTTCAACACTCAGACACACGAATAGTTCTCAGAGACCGGTTAATGTAGGTGATTATATAAACTACCTGCAGTCAATACCTGCTACACACAGTGTACTTTTTAGGTGCCTTAAAATAAAAGGGGAACTCTTGGCGAAATCTAGAAGGAATATAAAAAAATTTCCAACAGCACTCTACCAGAAAGAGGCAGAAAGAGAAATCTGGAGAGGGGGAGGGGAGGGGATTCACGACGTGAGCGTGAGGGCTAGAGGCAGTCATGCAAAGCGACGACAGTGAGAGACCACTCCACTTCGTCATACAGTTACTGAATACCTGCAACATAATGGCAATGGCTTACCATCGGAAGTTTTTCAAGTCGTTCTGCACACGTGTTACAAATATGATAGTTGTACAACCTCTAATTCCGCAGATGTAGACCACAGTGACCATTAATTTCCAAGTCGAAAATGCGCATAGGAATACTGGCTGCGTGATGTATCACTATGTGACGTCATGCAGATAGAACGCAGAGGCCAGCTCAAATAGATCATTATACAGCATACCTCAAGAAAATACCTAGATCTGATATACACAGCATCCTATATATCGACCACTAAAAGGAAGGGAAACTGTTGGCATGAAGAAAGAGATTGTATACGAAACCCAAAATACAGTATCAAAGTGAGACACAGAAAGAAATCCAGAAGAGGTGGTGTTGCGCGACTGTGCGGGGTGGCGGGCTGAGGCACTCATGCAATGCGAAGACAATCAGCGACCGCTATACTTTCTCAAAGATGTGTTGAATATATACAGTATGACAGATAAGACATAACATCAGAAGTTTTTCTAATTCAGTACCAAAACGGATGTGGTAGTCATATCGGCTCTTAATTCATCATATGGTAGTCTCCATTCGTCAATAATTGCAGTACTCGAACAGCACATACAAGTACTAATTGTGTCCATGATATATCACTAATGTGACCTCAGAGATAGCTGACGCTCCATCGCTGGTCCATAGTAAAATCATAATTGACTGCATCGTTCGGAATTCACATAATGCAATACGAGATTTGAGTTTAATGTTTGAGAATTCTGTATAAATTGCTATAAAAGAAAGTACTATTACCAGCAACTACGATTAATATTTATAAAGTGTGTCAATGCAAGCTGAGATACTGAAGTAATTTGATGCGCTCAACTGTAGAGTATCTCACCGATCGATAGCGTTTACTTGTGATAGAATACCAGCAGTAGCACATGTCGCCTCGCACAGAGAAAGTAAGAAATGTATGGACATATTGAAAACGTCGGGTTTCCTATTTCATAGTGTCCCAGTATGCAAAACATAGCATGAAAATAATTCCAATACGATTCGTATTACCTTTCCTACGGCCTGTATAACAAAATTAGAGTTCATGATTAAGACCGATTTAAATATTGCCAGGAGTATAAGGTACCAGTGGACTGTTCTGAGGGCTGCGTATTCTATGATGCGATATTTATCTTCACTGTTTTTCACATCTTCTCAAAACGTCGTCGAAAAACATTCGTCACCTGCAGCACTTTGAATCCGTCACTATAAGAAAATAACTCTTCGCTAGAGAACTCTCTGCAACGGTATACAGGCTGGTATCTCTAGTAACACAATAGCCATTCCCTCATCATTTATACTAAAACATACAATTATTTTAACTCGTCCAACACATGACATTCTCATACTATTTAATCTAATTCAAATGACTTTCTTCTATTTCTCCCTAGACAACGTTTTATGAGTTCGCCACTAAGTTTTCCTATTACTGGCTTCTTATTACTGATGAGTAGTTTCGGAATTTTGGCCGCTCTTCAAGTTCATTACTTATGAAGATTCCTTACAGTTGCTCTGGTGCTCACAGGGTGCACGATGCGATACTGCAGCATCTTTTACAGCTGTTTTCCTCTCATTTTCGTTACAGTTCTTTTCATTGATAGCAACTTTTAAAACTGTTGTCCTCTTATTTTCATACAATTCTTTTCATTCACTGTCCATCACGATCGGTCAACACACGCTTTCGTCTGCGTTACGAGTTACCAGAGGATGCTTCTCTCCACTTCCCGTATGCGGTATATATCTTGGATTTACTATCTCTTGAAACACCATATACTTCGGCAACCTTGGTGACAGAACAGCCGCCACATGAACTCCAACAACTAGCCCCTGTACAAATACCACTAGCTCCTAGATAATGCCTTCAAAAATACACATGACACTGTCCTGGCCTCTATCTACACTTGAAAGGGCAATGCACCGGTGATATTCGTGTTTAAATCGAACAGTACACCTTTCAGTCTTGACTAACATCTGCCTATGTGTTCAGGCATGCATTTCTCGCAGTGTTTCAATATTTTTGATCTACCCTTGTACATTGTATTGTATCAAGTTCTTTGACAAAGGGACTGCCCACTTCCACAGGTCATTTAAAGTAGATGATTATATAAAATACCTGCAGTGAATAGTCGGATCTGGTACACGCACAGTATTCGTTACAAGCGACTTAAAATAAAAGAGGAAACTCTTGGTGAAATCTACAAGGGATATATAAAAATTGCAAGACCACATTACCAGAAAGAGACAGAGAGAGAAATCAGGAGGGGGTGATGGACGACGTGGGCGTGAAGGCTAGAGGCAGTCATGAAAAGCGAGGACAGTTAGAAACTGCAACACTCCGTCATAGATGTACTGAATATTTGCAACATAGCGGCAATGGCTTACCTTCAGAACTTTTTCAAGTAATTCTGCACACTCATTACTAAAATGGTGATGGTCTACTTCTAATTTGGCAATTTTAGACCACAGTCACCATTAATGCTCACGTCGGAACGGCGGATACGAATACTGTGTGCGTGATGTATCGCTATGTGACGTCATGCAGATAGAACGCAGAGGCCAGCTCAAATAGTTCATTATACAGCATACCTCAGGAAAATACCTAGATCTGATATACACAGCATCCTATCTATCGACCACTAAAAGGAACTGAAACTGTTGGCACGAAACTAACAATACATTATCAAAGTGAGACAGGGAAAGAAAGCCAGAATAGGTGGTGGTGGAAGCGAGTGAACGGGGTGGCGAGCTGAGGCACTCAATCAAGGCGAAGACAATCAGCGACCGCTACACTTTCTGAAACATGTGTTGCATATGTGCAGTATGAAAGGTGAGGCAAACCATCAGAATTTTTTCAAGTCAAGTTCAGTACCAATATGTATACGGTAATCATATCGGCTCTTAATTCATCACATGGCAGGCTCCACAATCAATACTTTCAGGACCTGAACAGCACATACAAGTACTAACTGTGTCCATGATATATCACTAATGTGACCTCAGAGATAGCTGACGCTCCATCGCTGGTCCATAGTAAAATCATAACTGACTGCATCGATCGGAATTCTCATAATACAACACGAGATTTGAATTTTAATGTTTGAGAATTCTGTATAAACAGCTATAAAAGAAAGTAATATAAGCAGCAACTGCGGTTAATATTTATAAAGTGTGTGAATGCGAGCTGAGATATTGAAGTAATTTGACGTGCACCATTGTAGAGTATCTCACCGAAAAATAGCAGTTACTTGTGATGGAATACCAGCAGATGCACATATCGCCTCGGACAGAGAAGATAAGAAATGTCTTGACATATTGAAAAAGTCGGATTTCCTATTTCATAGTGTCATAGTATGCATAACACAGCGTGAAAATAATTCCAATACGATTTGTTGAAATCGCAATTACCATCCAAACGCCCTCTCTAACAAAATTAGAGTTCATGATTAAGACCGATTTAAATAGTGCCAGGGGTACAAGGTTTACTTACTTCATATTAATTCTACATCTACATCTACAATGATACTCCGCAAGCCACCCAACGGTGTGTGGCGGAGGGCACTTTACGTGCCACTGTCATTACCTCCCTTTCCTGTTCCAGTCGCGTATGGTTCGCGGGAAGAACGACTGTCTGAAAGCCTCCGTGCGCGCTCTAATCTCTCTAATTTTACATTCGTGATCTCCTCGGGAGGTATAAGTAGGGGGAAGCAATATATTCGATACCTCATCCAGAAACGCACCCTCTCGAAACCTGGCGAGCAAGCTACACCGCGATGCAGAGCGCCTCTCTTGCAGAGTCTGCCACTTGAGTTTATTAAACATCTCCGTAACGCTATCACGGTTACCAAAAAACCCTGTGACGAAACGCGCAGTATATGCTAGTTTCGAAGCGTAATACCTATTTAACACTTCCAAAGTGCCTTAATTTTACCGGCACTAGCAGATAATTACATTTACAGTACTCTGACGTTTTACGCAGGTACTGGTGACTCACACCGGTGTTCTTCTGTATTGCTAAAGCAGATACGTGAATAGGGCACAACCACTACGACGTAAACGTAATCAACAATCCCGAACTACTGGCCGTGACGTGTTGCTACTCATAAGGGCAAGGATAGTGTCTATATTCACAGGTTAGCGTAGCATCGCGCCACGACACAGTACATCCACTTATTTGTCATCACAGTCCTCTTCACTGGCCGCGTATCATCCTCACTCAGCACACACTTGCAGCTACGATGTGAGTAAAATGATGTTTTTCCGCTTTCACTCTATGCGGTATAAATCTTCCATACAACGTCTCTTGAAACCCCAAGCACTACAGCTACCTTCGTTTGGAACACGCACCATACAACCAACAACAATCAGCCCACGTACTAATTCACGTTCAAAAAAAAAAAGGTTGTTCAAATGGCTCTGAGCACTATGGGACTTAACATCTGAGGCCATCAGTCCCGTAGAACTTAGAACTACTTAAACCTAACTGACCTAAGGGCATCACATACATCCATGCCCCAGGCAGGAGATTCGAACCTGCGACCGCAGCGGTCCACACTGTAGCGCCTAGAACAGCTCCGCCACTTGAATTCACGTATTTCTGACATAACGCTCCCAGAAATACACTCAACCCAGTATTGGCCACGACTCACACTTGTAATTTATTGAGGGTACTGCACAGGTCTCTTTCGTGTTCAAATACAACAGCGCAACCTGCAACCTTGATTATCATCTGAACATATGTTCAAGCATACATTTCTCTTGGTGTTTCCGTATTCTTGACCAGCATCTGTCTATTGCAACGTATCAAGAGCTTTTATAAACGAAAACAGTACTTCAACAACCACAGACACAGACACGCTGTTGGTTGTCAGAGACCTATTGGAATAGTTTATTACACAGATTACCTCCGGAGGGTACGTGGATCTGATGCACACAGCATCATATCTAAGGACCACTAAAACGATGAGGAGCTGTTGGTGATGATGCAAGGGATGGAAAACAAAACCAAGAATACACTATCAAAGTGAGACTGAGAAAGAAATGTGTAACAGGTGCAGACAGAGGATGTGAGTACAACTGGGGTGAGAAACTCATGTAAAGCGAAGACAGAGACCGCTACACTATGTCAAAATGTGTTGAACATGTGCCGTAAAATACGAATGGCATTGCATCAAAATTATTCTAGTCACTCTGAGCACTCCATATGGATATGGTAGGCATGCCTACTCTAAATCTCTCTGCCTCGTGGTGACTGGGTGTTGTGTGATGTCCTTAGGTTGGTTAGGTTTAAGTAGTTCTAAGTTCTAGGGGACTGATGACCATAGATGTTAAGTCCCATAGTGCTCAGAGCCATTTTTTGAACCTACTCTAAATCATCACATGGTAGTCTCTACTCATCAATAATTTTGATGTTGGAACAGCACATACGAATACTAAATGTGTGCGTGATGTATCACTATTAAGACCTGATGCACATCCAAGATTTAAAAATTCCTTTATCAATACAGATATTAAATAAGTGGCTGCCCATTGTATATTACATCCCATTACATCTTAGACACCTGACGTTTTTAGATCGCCAGGGATTTATGTATGCACTAAGAGGATTACGACCTTTTGTAAGCAAATGTAAGTGCAGCGTGAAGCCTCCCATCAATGCTCAATCCGACGATGGCCAACAATAACTGGCTGTTAACACAAGGACTAGACCGAAACATAATACCATTTGAGGTACAGCTAAGATGAAACGAAATATGAGTCTTAGCAACAACGAAATGAACGATCACGTGATGTTGTACTGTGTGTGACGTTTGGTGGTCACAAGAAGTGAAAGTGTCTTAAAGAGAGAAAGCAGCAGCCATTACTTTCCCAAACAGACCAGAGTAAGAGGATGCTGTAAGAGGATGGAAAAAAGGCAGCAACAAACATGTACGACCCAGCCTACTTTGGCTTTTTGTTTCTAAGTGTCTAATACCGTAACAAGCTCTTTTCCGTTTTTCTTCTACAATAAATCACTTTTTAACGATTTGGGAAATGGTTCGCACAAAATGCAGTAAATGCAATGTGAAACTGCATATGGGAGACCCTCTTTCATGCCACATATATTATGTTTGACAATTTGATTATTCAGTACATTGGGGGTTTGCTGTTCAAATTAATTAATTAACTACCAGAGTGGTTTTCGAAAGTAACAAATTCGACATAACTAAAAATACTACGATAGCATAACAATGATCCCAAAGTATTTTTTTTTATTTTTCTTTAATAGGAGGTGGAGCCCCTCCACGCCATCACCGGCATGATGGCCAACTCAAAAGGTCTACTGCCATCGCTGCATAAGGGTTAGTTTTCAGTAAAGTGAGGTCTCAGAGGATGTGTCAGCGACCGCTATACTTTATCAAAGATGTGTTGAATATGTGCAGTATGATAGGTAAGGCATTACATCATAATTTTTTCAAGTTACTCTGCGCACTCTATATGGATGTGATATTCATACCGGCTCTAATTCATCACATTGTAGCGTCCATTCATCAAAAATTTCAGTGCTGGAACAGCACATACAACTGCTATGTGCATGATGTATCACTAATGAGAGCTCGTAGACACAGAAGTTTTAAAGATCCGCTCCATAAGGAATTTAAATTTGTGGCAGCTAGTGATTATTACACACCATTTCATCTTACACAGCTAACGTTTTTTGGTCACCAGGGATTTACGTGTGCACTAAGTGGTTTAAGAAATTTTGTAAGCATAGCTGAGTGCAGCATAAAGCCTCACAGGACTGCTCATTCCGACGATGACAAAGAATAACTGGCAGGATTAGACGGAAACAGATTACCATTGGAGGAATAGTAAGGATGAAAGGAAATCAGGCTCTTAGCTGCAACGAAGTCAGTGATGACGTGATGTTGTTTTACCGTGCGTAACATTAGGTGGTCACTAAAAGTGAAAGTGTATTCAACAGAGACAACAGTATTTGTTACATTGCCACACTGAGCAGAAATAAAAACAGAAAAAGCTACCGCAAGAGGATGGAAGAAGTAGCAACAAACATGTGCGACTAAGCTTACTCTGGTGTTCTAGGTCTCTAATTTCAGAACAAGGTTTTTTCTATTTTCCCTAAATAAAACCCATTTTTAAGTATATGGGACAAGTTTCCCACAAAATGCAGTAACAACAGCGTGAAACTGTACATGATAGGTCCTCTGTTATGGCAGAAACGATCGTTTGACACTTCGACTATTCGGTATATTGTGTGGATTACCTGTTCAGATTAGGTAAATATAGGAGTTGTTATTGCAAGTAGCATATTCAGCACATTAAAATTACTGTATCTGCTTAGTAATGAAGTCAAAGTATACATAATTCTTATGGGAACTCTTTAGTGGCCCAGAGGTGTGATCTCTTCGGTAACAGAAGAACCGACTAGCGAAGATGAAGAACCTACACCATCCCCTTCGCTAGGACGTGGGTTGTGACTTGTCGTGAGAACTGGAAACGAGTGGCGAAACGCTAGTAAAACAGACATGCCCGAATCAGACTTTTATTCATATTGGATGCTGACGCCGCGATGTAGTATTCAGCCGCACATCCTAGTGAGCCGTCCTCCGTAGGTACGCGCCTACTGGTTTGAGGGCTGGGTTTGATTTGAAGCGATATTTATCTCTACTACTTTCACCTATCTTCAGAAAACGCCAGTGGACACCGCGCTTCACTTCTAGTATTTTAAACCTACCACGAAAAGAAAACATTTATTTACTGGAAAAATCTCTGCAAGGGTATATAGTCTCAATCTATAATAACAAAATATCCATTACCCCGTCGTTTCTAAGAAAACTGTGACTATTTCTACCTCATTCAGCACTTGACATTCTAAATCCATTAACTAAAATCTACGTGACTTTCTTCCATAAGTCCGTAGTCTAGATTTTATGGATTTGGAACGAAATTTTCCTTGTTATGGGCTCTGGCACCACTAATGAGTAGCTTGTGGAATCCCTGCTGAGTCTTAAATTGCCTACTTATGACGATTCACTTCTGTTGCTTTGGTGCTGATAGGATTTGCGATCAGACAATCTGTTCAGCATTGATTTCTAGAGCTGTCGTCCTTGTGACGGACCAAAAGATTTAGAGTGCCATCACGGATTCTTTACCAACATATTAATTTAGAGGATTGAAAGATGTTAGAAGCATAAACATTTTTGTAATTTTATTAATGATATGTAACCAACGTCATTGCATGTCAACATGTTGTCGTTTCGTAAGAAAGGTTCAAATGGCTCTGAGCACTATGGGACTTAACTTCTGTGGTCATCAGTCCCCTAGAACTTAGAACTACTTAAACCTAACTAACCTAAGGACATCACACACATCCATGCCCGAGGCAGGATTCGAACCTGCGACCGTAGCAGTCGCGTGGTTCCGGACTGAGCGCCTTAACCGCGAGACCACCGCGGCCGGCCGTAAGAAAGGATCACGGTATATTGAGCCAAGTCAGTTACACAGTTTCATGTCGTAAGTGTTTGAAAAGCCTAGCTACAACACTAGAAGAGTTGCATTCAGTTACAGAAATGGACTATTAACTGCGATTCGTGGTTATCCTGGCGCGCACAACACATTCATAGTAGTTGTGATTGTGTATGCTGAGGAATGAGGTACGACCGCTCTAAAGTATTTAAGGCTTTGCGATATTTTGTGGTTTGTTGTAGGCCGCACACTCTAAGGTAATTGAGTGTGTCACACTTGTTAATTTTGAGGTTTTAATACGCAGTACTGCGATATTAGCGCAACATACATGGTGTATGTACCACTGAGCAAGAGTCTCAATCGGTGACTGATAATGACCGGGAATCTGGATTGCAAAGTGTATATGTTGACAAAAGACAGCTATTGTTGACCACGAATGTGTGAACGCAAATAGTGCGGAGAGTTTGGTACCCTAGCGGAACCATTAAACACAAAGGCCGCCGATATTCCATTGCTTTTTAGGGTGACGACAGACATTTCAAATACGGACTGTTAGTGGGATAGCGTTAGCCAACACCTGAAGAGGCTGGGTACTTGCCTAATAAATTAGTTCTAGATACAAGTGATGGTGTCACGTAGGTTTTAGTGTTTTCAATTTTTTTGGCTTTACTGTTTCCGTTTCGTATGGGACTAGTCTTGAGTCACTCATTCAAGATTAATTGCATTGACTTTATTGAACTAATAGTAAATAAAGAAAGAAGTAATAATAAAATTTTCGTTACGGATTATCATTTAGTGGAACTGATAGAGTCCCCACTAAAGTTATTTACGCAAGTAGTTCTGAAAAGAATAGATCTCTATTTTGATTTGCAAGGTATTCAAAAACCGCAATTGCAAAGATAAGTCACTTCTCAGTAGTTCCAGGGATAGCGAAACAAGTAATGTTATTTGTCGTACTTAAACTTAATTACAGGTTACGTTAACTAAATACGGGAGAAAGTTTTAACGAGAACATACGAATTTATAGCTTCGCGGTGCTATTTACCGACAAAATTTTCTCGGGCTTCCAGCGGCGTCCAGTGGTTTAAAATCCACGAGCTTTCGGCCGAGCGAGATATCCTTGACAATGGCCGAGGAGGATCCGGCCGAAAGCTCGTGGATTGTAAAACACTGGACGTGGCTGCAAGCCAGAGAAAATTTTATCAGTTTTAATGAGTATTTCGGCAGAGTAATGTTAAGACAAATAATAACTCCCCTCAGTAAAAGGTTATTTCAAAGGATTAAAGGAATAAAGATAATAAGTGTAAAAATATAAAAGAGATCTGACATCATAGGAGTAAATGTTATCTCAGAAGTAGCTGACGCTTTATCACTGGTTCATAGAGAAATCATAATTCTGGCTGCAGCTATCGAAATTCACATAATAAAATACCACATTTAAATTTCATGTTTGAGAATTCTGTATAAACAGCTATAACCGTAAGCGATATTAGCAACAACTAAGATTAATATTTATAAAGTGTGTTAATGCGTGCTGAATTTGATGTATTAATTTGACGGGCACCTTAGTATAGTATCTCATCGAAAGATAGCATTTATTTGTGATAGAGGACCAGCAGTAGCCCAAGTTCTCTCGCACAGACAAATTAAGAAATATTGAAAACTTCAGTTGTCCTATTTGGTAATGCCATAGTTTGCATAAAAACCATGGAATTAAAGCCAATCCGATTTGTTGATATGACGGTTACCATAACAACGTCCCACTTAACGAAATTAAGAGTTCACGTTTAAGGCTCATTTGACAAGTGCCAGGAGCACAAGGTTTACTTAATTCACAATTATTCGCAGAGAATGTGCTGGTTCCGACGCCTAAAACCTATTTAACACTTCCGAAGTGCCTTAATTTTCCTAACAGGAACAGTTAATTATATTCTGATTGCTTTGACGTTTTAATTGTATACTGGTGGTTCACACCGGTATTCTTCTGTATTGCTGAAGCAGACGTGTGAATTGTGCGCAGCCACGAGGAGTAAACGTAATAAATAATCCCGAATAACTGGGGACGAGGTGTTGCTAATATAAAGGCAGGGCTGGTGTGTTATTGACGGGTTAGCGTAGCATCTCGCCACGACATCCTATTTTTCGTCACCATCCTCTACACTGACCGCCTCTCACCATCACTTAACACGCACTTACATCTGCTTTGTGAGTTAACAAATGATGTTCTTCCGCTTTCACAGTATGCGGGGTAAATCTTACATACAATGCCTCTTGAAACCCCAACCACTTCAGATACCTTCGTATGGAGCACCCGCGTTACAACCACCGACAATTAGCCCATGTACGAATTCACTTAGCTCCGACAAAATGTACTCAGAAATACACAGAATATCGTTCTGGCCACGACTTACACTTGAAATACAATGAGGACATTGAACAGGTGGCATTGATGCTCAAACACAACTGCACAACCCACATGAGTGACTAGAATCTGCGAATTAAGGATGCAATTCTCCCAACTGTTTCGATATTTTTGACAAACACTGTATACTGCGACATATCAAGTGCTCGGATAAAACGAAAGCTTACTTTAACACACACAGACAGAGGCAAAGACACGCTGTTGTTTGTCAGAGACGAGTTAAAGTAGTTCACTACACAGAGAATACCTGGATCTGATACACACAGGATCAACTCTATGGGGCACGAAAAGGAAGGGGAACTATTAGCGGCACATGCAGGGGATGGAAGATAAAACCAACAATACATGATGGGAGACGGACAGAGAAAGAAGGCTACAAGAGGCCGACGTGGGTGAGGGGTGCGTAGCGGCGAGTGACGCACTCATCCAGAGCTAAGACAATCACCAAATGCTACACTTTGTCAAAGATGTGTCTATTGTGTGCAATATTATAGGCAAGGCATACCATCAGAATTTTTTCAAGTCACACTGCGCACTCTATATGCATATGGCAGTCATACCAGCTCTAATTCATCACATGGTAGCACTCAGTCATCAATAATTTCCATGCTGGTACAGCACATACAAGTACTGTGTGAACGATGGTATAAGAACTTTTGTAAGCATATGTGAGTGCAGCATAAAGCCTAATAGGACTGTTCAATCCCACGCAGACAAAAAGTAGCTGGCAGTCAAGACACAGATTAGACAGAAACAGAATACTACTGGAGTTATAGTAAAGATGAAAGGAAATCTCGCTCTTAGCAACAACGAAATCAGGGTCACGTGATGATGTTTTACGGGGCATGACGTTTGGTGGTAACAAGACGTCAAAGTCTCTTAAAGATAGGCAACAGTAGTCGTTACTTTGACACACTGATCAGAATTAAAGCAGAAAAAGCTGCAGCAAGAAGATGGGAAAAGTAGCAACAAACATGTGCACCTTAGCTTCTTTGGTGTTCTGTTTCTAAGTTTCTAAGACCAAACAATGTTTGTTCCATTTCCCCTAAATCAAACACATTTTTAAGTATTTGGGAGGTGTTTCCCACAAAACAGAGAAAATCCAGTGTGAAACTATATACAGGATGAGTCACCTAACATTACCGCTGGGCCGACCGCGGTGGTCTCGCGGTTAAGCCGCTCAGTCCGGAACTGCGCGACTGCTACGGTCGCAGGTTCGAATCCTGCCTCGGGCATGGATGTGTGTGATGTCCTCAGGTTAGTTAGGTTAAAGTAGTTCTAAGTTCTGGGGGACTGATGACCACAAATGTTAAGTCCCATAGTGCTCAGAGCCATTTGAGCCATTACCGCTGGATATATTTCGTAAACCACATCAAATACTGACGAATCGATTCCACAGACCGAGCGTGAGGAGAGGGGCTAGTGTAGTTGGTTAATACAAACCATAAAAAAATGCACGGAAGTTTGTTTTTTAACACAAACCTACGTTTTTTTTAAATGGAACCCCGTTAGTTTTGTTAGCACATCTGAACATGTAAACAAATACGTAATCAGTGCCGTTTGTTGCATTGTAAAATGTAATTACATCCGGAGATATTGTAACCTAAAGTTGACGCTTGAGTACCACTCCTCCGCTGACTATGCGAAGCTGAAGAACTTAGGGCATCTCCTTCGCTAGGACGTGGGTTGTGACTTGTGATAACTTGAAGCGAGTGGCGAAACGCTAGTAAAGCATCCATGGCCGAATTAGACTTTTACTCGTCTTGGATACAGAGGTGTGGTCGGTGCTGTAGAGAGGTCGCTGACGTCGCGATGTAGTAGTCGGCCACACAGCCTATTGAGATGTCCTCTACAGGTACGCGTCTACTGGTCTGACGACTGCGTTTCACTTCAAGTTATATTTATCTCTACTTCTTTCACCTATCTTCAGAATTCGTCAGAGGACACCGCGCTTCACGTGCTGCACTTTAAATCTATCACGAAACGAAAAATTTCTTTACTAGAGAAATCCCTCCAGGTTTATTCAGACTGGAATCTGTAATAGCAAAGTATCCATTCCCTCGTCATTTGTAAGTAAACACACATTGAATCTATGTCATCCTACACTTGACATTCTCAACCCACTCAGTAAAATCCACGTGACTTTCTTCCACTGGTCCACAGTCCAAGTTTTATGGCTTCAGTTCTAAGTTTTCTTCTTACCGGCTTTGGCACCATTAATCAGTGGCTTTGGAATTCCAGCTGGGCCTTAAATTGCGTACTAATGGATATTCGTTCCTGTTGCTTTGATGTTGATAGGATTCGCGGTTCCACATTGTGATGGTTCAAATGGCTCTGAGCACTATGGGACTTAACATGGGAGGTCATCAGTCCCCTAGAACTCAGAACTACTTAAACCTAACTCACCTAACGAAATCACACACATCCATGCCCGAGGCAGGATTCGAATCTTCGACCGTAGTAGTCGCACGGTTCCGGACTGAAGCGCCTAGAACCGCTCGGTCACCGCGGCCGGCCCCACATTGTGTTCTGCTGTGGCTTCTACAGCCGTCGTTCTTATTATGGACCAAAAGATTTAGAATGCCATCATGCGTTCTTTACCAACATATTAATCTAGAGGTTGAAAAGATGTTAAACCATATGTTGTAGAAAAGCGAGCAATAGTCCACGCTTCATAGTTCAAACAAGTAGCAAACACACTCCATGTACCAGCACCATAGGCCAACAGCTGACCGCGTCAGAGATCCTTTCTCATCTAGGTGACCACTATACGACGCAGTCAAGGCCGCGGAGGACTAATATTTCACTGTTAAAAGCAATGGGATCGCAATATGATTGTCAAAAAATTTTGTCCCCTCCGGGTAGTATCGGATAGATAGTCAGTTCTGTTTGAGGCGATGCAGAAGAAACTCACCATTTAGATATCGTGTGTAACAGTCGCCTGCGAATAACAGATTATCGGCGATGTACTGAGATCGCAAACAGTTAATTCGTGGTAATATCGTCGATGAGCTCGTCTGTCGTTAGATGCTGTTGGGAAATTTGATCACTCAGTCAGAGTGATCGGTTACTGAATACGAGTTTTTCAGTGTGCCTGCCTGTAAGATTTCGTTCCGTAAGAAATGATTAGGGTATCTTGAGGGTAGGCAGTTTTACGGTTTCTGGTCGTAAGTATTTGAGAAGTTTAGCTACAACATTACGAACGGTGGATGTGATAGTTGTTACGGAGAAGATGTGAATACCAATTTTTAGTGGTCACGGAAACAATAAGAGACCGGCTATCGTGTTCAGCAGAAGCTGATCCACGAATTGTCGAAGCTGTGTTCTGTGTTCCGAAAAGTTACATGTTTAGAGGAGTTGCAGTCAGTTACAGGACTGGACTATTAGCTGCGATTCGTGGTTGTCCTGGCGCGCATAAGACATTGATAGTACGTGTGATTGTGTTTCATGGTGATTGAGGTACACATGCTCTAAGGTAACTGAGTGTTTGCCATAATCTTTGGGTGGCGTAGGACGCGCGGTTTAAGTTAACGAGTGTTTCACACATGTTTTTGTTGAGGTTTTAATACGCAGTACTGTGATAGTTGAGTAACATATATGGTGTATGTACCATTGAGCAAGAGTGTCAACCGGTGATCGGTAATTCCCAGGAAACTCAATTTGCACGGTGTATATATTGACAGATAACAGCTACTGTTTACTGCGAAAGGATATTTTTGACAATCGAAATAGTGTGGATAGTTTAGTACCCTAGAGGAGGCCCGTCCAATTAGCCGAGCGGTCTAACGCGGGCCGCACAGTAACCCTGGGTTCAGTGTGGGGCGACGGAGGGGTGAAGTGGACTGCGGTAGTCGTCGTGGGATTGTGGACCACTGTGGCTGCTGCGAGGACGGAGCCTCTCCGTCGTTTCTAGGTCCCCAGTTAACATACAATACAATACTCTAGCGGAACCAGTAAACACAAAAGCCGACGATATTCCACTGATCGTTGGGGTGACAAGTGACATTCCAAATACGAATTGTTAGAAGGAACACATTCGGCAACACCCGAAGAGACTGATTTTCGTCTAATAATTTAATTTAATTCAATATACAAGTGTTGTTGGCATGTAGGTTTTACGTTTTCAATTTTTTGTCTTTTGCATTCCCGTTTCGTGTGGGATTAGGCTTGAGTCACTCGTACACGATAACTTGCACTGAATTTTATTGAACTATTAGTAAATAAAGAAAGAAGTAATTATAAAATTTGCGTCTAAGATAATTATTTAGTGGAACGGACAGAATCCCTACTAAAATTATTTACGCAAGTAGTTTTGAAAAGAAAAGATGTCTTTTCGATTTGCAAGGTATTCAAAAGCGACAAATGCGCAGATAAGTCATTTTTAGTAGTGTCAAACATAACAAAAGATTGAAAATTATTTGTCGTTCTTAAACTCAATTACAGAAGTCGTAAATTAATTACTGGTAAAAAGATTTAATGAGAATTTCAATACAGCGATGTAAGAAAAATAGTAACTCCCCCCCAAGGCAAAGGTTATTTCCAAGACTTAAAGATATAAAGATATTACGCGTAAAAAATAGAAAAGAGATCAGACATCATAGGAATAAATATTATCTCAGAAGGTAGCTGACGCTCTATCGCTGGTTCATAGATAAATCATAACTCTTGCTGCAGCGATCAGAATTCACATAAAAAAATACGAGATTTGAACTTACTGTTTGAGAATTCTATATAAACTGCTATAACCGTAAGCGATATTAGCTGCAACTACGATTAATACTTATAAAGCGCGTTAATGCGTGCTGAGTTTAATGTCGTAATTTCACGAACACCATTTATTTATTATAGAAGACCAGCAGTAGCCCAAGTTATCTCGCACAGACAAATTAAGAAATACCTTAACGTACTGAAAAGTTCAGTTGTCCTATTTCATACTGTTCTAGTATACATACAATTGCGTGAAAATAAATCCAATATGAGCTGTTGATATGACGATTGCCATAAAAAAGTCCTATATAACAAAGTTGGAGTTTATAGTTCATTTGAAAAGTGCCAGGAGCACAAGGATTACTTAATTCATATTTATTCTCAGTGAATATACTAGTTACGACGCGCAATACCTACTTACCATGCCAAAGTGTGTTTCTATTCTTCCGTATTGCTACAGCAGATGCGTGAGCTGTGCGCAGTCACAAGGCGTAAACGTAATAAACAATCCCAAATTGCTGGGCACGAGATGTTGCTAATCATAAAGGCAGGGTTGGTGTCTTATTGACAGATTTGGGTAGCATCGTGCCACGACATAGTACATCTTCTTATTGTTCGTCACAATCCTCTGCACCGACTGCCTATCACCATCACTCAACACACACTTTCGTCTGAGTCGTGAGTTAAGTGATGTTTTTCCCCGAACGAGATTTTCACTCTGTAGCGGAGTGTGCGCTGATATGAAACTTCGTGGCAGACTGTAACTGTGTACCGGACCGAGACTCGAACTCGGCACCTTTGCTTTCGCAAGCAAGTGATCTACCAACTGAGCTACCAAGGTACGACTCACGACCCGCCCGCACAAGTTTAATTCCGCCAGTACCTCGTCTCCTACCTTCCATGCGCTTCAAATCTACCACGAATCGAAAAAATTTCTCCGCTAGAGAAATTTCTGCAAGAGCATATAGGCTGGAATTTCTAGTAACACGACAGCTTTTCCCTCGTCGTTTGTAATAAAACACAAGATGGTTCTAACTCATCCAACACTTGAGATTCTCATACTATTTGATCTATTCCAAATGACTCTCATTCATTGCTACATAGTTTAGGTTTTATGGATTCGGCGTTAATTTTTCCATTTACCGGCTTTTGCATTACTGATAAGTGGTTTTGGAATTCTATCCAGCCCCGAAATTCCGTAATTATGGAGATTCCTTCGTGGTGCGTTGGTGCTCATACGGTTCGCGATCCGACATTAAGCTTTGCAGTTGTCGGCCTCTTATTTTTGTCACAATCCTCTTCATTGACCGTCTATTACGATCACTGGAAACACAGTTTCATCTGCGTTGTGAGTTAGCGGATGATGTTCCTCTGCTCTTCCCGTATGCGGTACAAATCTTGGATACTGTGTCTCTTGAAAAACCATACACTTCGGCTACTTCTTGCAGAACACCCACCATAGAAGCACCAACAATTAACCAACGTCCGATATCACTTAGCTCCGACGTAATGCACTCAAAAATAAACAGAACACTGTTCTGACCGCTGCTTGCAATTGAAACGCATTGATGACACTTCACAGCTGCCGTTCGAGCTTCAATACAACAGCCCATCCTGCGGCCTTCACTAGTATCTGCGTACATGTTCAAGCGTGCTTATCTCGTGGTGTTTCCATATTTTTGACCAACCCCTGTATATTGCAACGTATCAAGTGCTTTGACAAAGGGAAAGCATACTTCAAAACACAGACACAATGTTCATTCACAGCGGTCACTTAAAGTAGACGATTATATAGACAACCTGTGGTCATACACGCCGAATCCTGTATAAGGGCCACTAAAAGAAAGGGGAACTGTTTGCGGCGACTACAATGGATAGAAGAAAATCCAACAGCACCCTGTCAGAAAGATACAGAGAGAGATTGATACAAAAGGTGGTGTGGTGTGGCGACTGAAGCGAAGACAATCGGCGTCTGCAACACTTCGTCATAGATGTGTTTAATATATGCAACATAATAGCAGAAGCTTACCAAAACAGGTCACTGTACACACTCCATATGAATATGGTAGTCATACTAGCTCTAATTCATTAAATGGTAGCCTATAGTCACTAATAACTTCCATGTTGGAACAGCACATTTCATTACTAACCGTGTACGTGCTGGTTCACTTTGTGACCTAGTTCAGGCAGTAGACTTAAAAGTTCCCTACTCCATTAGGATCAAGTATGTAGCTGTACACCGCTACATTATGTACGTTAGACCTTAGACGAAGGAGACAATAATTCCAATTCCTAAGTAAGCAGGTGCTGACACCTGCCAATATTACCGAATGATCAGTTTAATAATAATCATGGTTGCAAAACACTAAAACCAAATCTTCACGGAAGATGCCATAAACTGGTTGAAGCTAACCTGGGATAAGATCAATCTGGTTTCAGGCGAAAAGTAGGAACATACGTTGGCAATACTGACCCCACGACTTATCTTAAAAGACGTTTATAACATTTATAGACTTAGAGAAAGCTTTTGACAATGTTGATTGGAGCACTCTCTTTGAAAGTCCTAAGATAGCAGGGGTAAAATACAGGTAGCAAAAAGCTATGTACAGCTTATATACACACCAGACGGCAGTTTAATAATAGCCGAGGGGCAATAGAAGGAATCAGTGGTTCAGAAGGGAGTGAGTCAGGGTTGTAGTCTATCTCCAACGTTATTCAGCATGTACATAGAGCACGCAGTAAATGAAACAAATGAAAAACTCGGAGTGTTATAGTCCAGGGAGATGAAATAACAACTTTGAGGTTCGCCGACGAAACCGTAATAATTTCGGAGACACCAAAAGTCTTGGAAGAGTAGTTCAATAGAATTGACAGTGTCTTAAAAGTAGGATACAAAAGGAACATCAACAAAAGCAAAACCAAGGATAATGGAATGTAGTCTAATTAAATCAGGTGATATTGCGGGAATTAGATTAGAAATGGAGACACCTAAAGTAGTAGAAGAATTTTGTTATTTGGACAGCAAATTAACTGATGAAAGACGAAGTATCGAGGAAATAAAATATAGACTGGCCATGGAAAGACAAGCGTTTCTCAAGAAGAAAAATTTGTTGACATTGAATTTAGACTTTTCTGAAGGAATTTGTGTGGAGTGTAGCCATGTAAGAAAGTGAAACATGGAAGATAAACAGTTTAGACAAGAAGAGAATACGAGCTTTTGGTATGTAGTGCTACGGAAGAAATTTTAAGATTAGGTGGATAGATCATGTAACTAATGAGGAGGAACTCAACAGAATTGGGGAGACAAGAAATTTGTTGCACAACTTGACTAAAAGGAGCAATCGCTTAATAGGACACATTCTTAGACATCAAAAGGTGATCAATTTAGTACTGGAGGGAAGTGTGGTGGGCAAAAACCGTAAAGGGATACCAAGACAAAAAATACAGTATGCAGATAAAGAACGATGTAGGTTGCAGTAGTTATTCGGAAACGAAGAGTCTTGCACACGACAGCGTAGCGTAGGGAGTTGCATCAAACCAGTCATCGGACTGAAGACTGCAACAACACAGATCTTAAACAGCTTACGTTTTTAGGTCGCCAGTGATTTACGCATGCAGTAAGTAGTTGCAGAACTTTTGCAAGCAAATGTAAGTGATGCGTACAGCCTCACAGGACAAGTTAAATCCGACGATCAGAAGCGATAACTCGCAGTTAACACAAATAATAGACAGAAATAGAATACCAGTTGAAAGATAGTAAAGGTGACACCAAGTGTCGCTGTTTGCTACAACAAATAAATGTGATCACATGAGGATGTTTTACTGACCGTGACGTTTGGAAGTTATGAGAAGTGAAAGTTTCATAGACAACAGTAGCCATTACTCTGCCACACCGTCCAGAAGCAAAAGAAATAACAACTGCCGGAAGAGGATGGAAAAACAAGCAACAGACATGTACGACTCAGCTTACTTTGGTGTTCTGTTTGTAAGTCTCTACATCTACACTACTGGCCATTAAAACTGCTACACCAAGAAGAAATGCAGATGATATACGGGTATTCATTGGACAAATATATTATACTGGAACTGACATGTGATTACATTTACACTCAATTTGGGGGCATAGATCCTGAGAAATCAGTACCCAGAACAACCACCTCTGGCCGTAATAACAACCTTGATACGCCTGGGCATTGAGTCAAACCAGAGCTTGGATGGCGTGTACAGGTACAGCTGCCCATGCAGTTTCAACACGATACCACAGTTCATCAAGAGTAGTGACAGGCGTATTGTGACAAGCCAGTTGCTCGGCCACCATTGACCAGACGTTTTCAATTGGTGAGAGATCTGGAGAAGGTGCTGGCCAGGGCAGCAGTCGAACATTTTCTGTATCCAGAAAGGCCCGTACAGGACCCGCAACATGTGGTCGTGCATTATCCTGCTGAAATGTACGGTTTCGCAGGAATACGATAAACCGCAATCGCGATCGGCTACAATCCGTCCTCTATAAAAGTAGGAAACGTGATGGTACGCATTTCTCCTCCTTACACGAGGCATCACAACAACGTTTCACCAGGCAACGCCAGTCAACTGCTGTTTGTGTATGAGAAATCGGCTGGAAACTTTCCTCATGTCAGCACGTTGTAGGTGTCGCCACCGGCGCCAATCTTGTGTGAATGCTCTGAAAAGCTAATCATTTGCATATCACAGCATCTTCTTCCTGTCGGTTAAATTTCGCGTCTGTAGCACGTCATCTTCGTGGTGTAGTAATTTTAATGGCCAGTAGTGTACATAGATACTCCGCAAGCCGTAGTACGGTGCGTGGCGGAGGATACCCTGAACCTCTTCTTGTCATTTCCTCTCCTGTTCCACTCGCAAATAGAGCTAGGGAAAAACGACTGTCTGTGTGCCTCCGTATGAGCGTGGTCCTTAAGCGCATGTATGTTGGCAACAATAGAATCGTTCGACAGTCAGCATCCAATGTCGGTTCTATGAATTTTCTCAATAGTTTTTCTCGAAAAGAACGTCGCCTTCCCTCCGGGGATTCATATTTGAGTTCCAGAAGCATCTCCGTAACAGATACATGTTGTTCGAAACAACGGTAACAAATCTAGCAGCCCGCCTCTAAAATGCTTTGATGTCTTCCTTGAATCCGACCTGGTATGGATCTCAAACACTTTAGCAGTACTCAAGAATAGGTCGCACTAGCGTCCTATATGCGGTCTCCATCACAGGTGAACGACTCTTTCCTAAAGTTCTCTCAATAAACCGAAGACGACCATTCGTCTTCTCTACCACAGTTCTCACATGCTCGTTCCACCTCATATCGCTCTGCAACGTTACGCCCAGGTATTTAAAAGATTTGACTGTGTCAAGCAGGACACTAGTAATATTGTATCCGAACATTACAGGTTTGATCCTCTTACTCATCCGCATTAACTTACATTTAGAGCTAGCTGCCATTCATCACACCAACTGGAAATTTTGTCTAAGTCGTCTTGTGTCTTCCTACTGTCACACAACTTCGACACCTGACCGTACACCACGGCGTCATCGGCAAACAACCGCAGAGTGCTGCCCACCCTATCCACAAAATCATTTATTTACAGAGAACAACAGCGGTCCTATCACACTTCCCTAGGGCACTCCTGACGATACCCTTGTCTCTGATGAACACTTATCGTCTAGGACATCGTACTGGGTTCTATTATTTCATAAGCCTCCGAGCCACTCGCATATCTGTGAACTGACCCCATACGCTCATACCTTCATTAGCAGGTCTTTCCCATTTTCCCCTAAAGCAAATCCCTTTTTATGTATTCGGGAGATATTTCCTACCAAATGGAGTAAATACAATATCAATCTGTATATGAGACATCCTCTGCCATGACAGAAACGAAAGTCTGAGACTTTAATTATCTAGTACATTGAAGATATTTGCCGTTCTTATAAAGTAACGTTCGGAATGGTTAATTCAATAAGCATGTTCAACACTTCTAATATTGCTACAGTAGCATAACAATAGCGCCAAAGGATACGTAACTCTTCTGAGAACTCTTTAGTGGCCTGGTGGCGTGAACTATGCGGTACCAGAAGATACGGCTATGCGAAGATCAAGAAATAACGTCATCTTCTACGCTAGGGCGTGGGCTGTGGCCGGTACTGATGTTGGAAGCGAGTGGTGGCATGCTAGTATGACATATATTTTTGAATCAGACTTTTATTCAAGTGAGATACAGAGGAGTGGTCGCTGACTCCGGGATGAAGTAGTTGGCCGCACATCTTAGTGAGCCGTTGTTCATAGGAATGCCTGGACTGGTCTGACGGCTGGGTTGGAATTGAAGGAATATTTATGTGTTCTTCTTTCCCATGTCTTCAAAGAACGTCAGAGAGAAACGCATAACACATGCAGTGCTTTAAATCTATCACGAAACCGAAACGTTTCTTCACTAGTGAAATTTCTTTAAGGGTATACAGCCTGGAATCTATAACAACACAGTATCCATTCCCTCCTCATTTGTAATAAAACACACAATGATGCTAATTCGTCCAACATTTAGGGTTCTCATACCTTTTAATCTAATCCAAACGACTAATATGTTGCTCCTAATTCCAGGTTTTATGGAATCGCCACTAACTTTTCCTATTGCGAGCTTTTGTATAACTGATGAACAGTTTTCGGATTCCAGCCGGCCTAGAAATGTCCCACTCATGGAGATCTCTTCGTGTTGCTTTGGTTATGGTAGTGTACGTGATGCGTCTTATGCAGCTGCCGTAATTTTATTTTTCGTCACAATCCTCTTCATTAAGCGTCAGTCAAGATAAATTAACACACACCTAATGATATTCTTCTGCTCTCCCTGTATGCGATACAAATTTTGTATACAGTGTCTCTTGAAACACCCAACACTTCGGCTACCTTGGTTCTGGAGAACAGTACCAACAATTAGCACAAATTCGAATTCACTTATCTCCAACATAATGCACTCAAAACTACGTAGGACGCTGTTCCGACCACGAATTACACTTGAAACGCATTGAGGACATTGCGCAGGTGCTGTTTGTACTCAAATACAACAGCGCATCCTGAAAGCTTGACAAAGGGAGAGCATACTTTAACACACTCAGGCACAAACATACAGTTGGGTCTCAGACGCCCGTTAAAGTGAATGATTACGCAGACTCTCTGCAATGAATACCTGAATCTGATACACACAGGTGCCTACATGGTAAATGTTGGTCGCAACTTCAACGGGCCGAAGAAATTCCAAGATAGAGGGGGTGTGTGGGGGGAGTGGAGGACGGCAGTTATGCAAAGCGAAGATAATCAGCGACCGCAACACTTATCGCAAATGTGCAACATAACAGCATGGGCTTACCATCAAATTTTTTTCAGGTCGCTCTGAATACTCCTTATGGATATGGTAGTCATACTAGTCCTAATTCATCTCGTTGTAGCCCTTAGTCATCAATAATTTGAATGAAATTTCCTGGCAGATTAAAACTGTGTGCCGCACCGAGACTCGAACTCGGGGCCTTTGCCTTTCGTGGGCAAGTGCTCTACCAACAGAGCCCACAGCTTTCGTGACATATTTCAGAAAGTAGATTAAACATTCGCTTACCCATAATGGTCTTCATTGTGTGGCTCACAAATGTATATCATACACTATTACATTATACACAGTAAATGTTTCGAGGTCTCCAGGTATTTACGTGGGCACCAAATTTTGTAAGAAGTTTTATTAGCGAATGTAAATGCAGCGTCAAGCCTCACACGACAGTTAAACCGGACGATGACAAAGAATAACTGGCAGTTAATGCAAGGATTACACACGAACTGACTATCATTTGAGGTACAATAAATGATGAAACGAAATCTCGCTATTAGCTACATTGAACAGGTCTGACCATATGAGAAAATAAAGTTGTTTGTTGCGCCGGTTTCTAAGTCTTGATCATAATCGTGAATGTCCTCAATCTTCTTTTCTTTTAAAATTGTGGATGTCATTATACAACCGCTTACTGTTGGTTATTACTTACGAAGGCGTCGTATACCCAACAGATGAACTGCTGCTGAAAGTGGATATAAGAAGCTCAGCGCGAAATTTCACGCTTTTTTCTGAGAACATCGGATACGAGAAAGAGTTTTAATTCTTGCAAAGGTAGTCACAATACAATTTTCAAAAAATAATGGGGTAAAATGTACACAACCGTCACTTTTACAATTTGTACGTGCTCGACTAATCCCGTGGCGGTATAAGGGCACTCAATGACGACCAGAAAACGTCGAATGTAGGAAATATTTTGTACAGTCGCAAGTTTTTGTACAGTGGTAAGAGGGAGTGCTACAAACAACATACTAGAAATCCTCACTGGTGAGGGATGAGTGTGGGAGTGCATATATATGTGTATGTCACTCTTGTACTTTTCTTTTTATTAACTTAAAAACCATGGTGATAACGTATCCCAAAAAAAACATTCAAGTACATTAAATTTTCTACAAGAAAGATCCGTTTCTTTTCATCCGTAGAACTAACAACTTGCCTGTAGCGAGGGGGAGAATTCGAAAATCTCGCTTGTGGTTTCCGAAGGCCAAGAATAACATTGTGGGCTGCATGTAACGACACCGTCGAGGGAAGCTAAATCACCCTGCAAAAGGACCAGTGAAAAAAAAGGGGTCAAGTATAATGGTTAGAAATTCCGAAAACACACTATCAAAAACTGAAAGCGGAGAGCGGGAAGCTAGTTGGGAAGGGTGTGATGTGGGGCGTGAGGCACTGAAGCGCAGCACAGAAGAACTGCGACCGCATAGACGTGTTCAGTCTGTGCAAAGTAACAGAAAAGACGTACCATCGGTATTTTTTCAACTCACTCTGCGCATCCCATGTCATAGGAAGAATAATTCATCACATGGTAATCTCCAGTCATTAATAAGTCCCATCTAGCAACAACGTATACGAATACTGTGTGTGTGATTTACCACTTTGTAACTCCGTTCAGAAAGACGTTTAAACATTCCCTTCTCCATAACTGTGTTGAATATGTAGATGACCATTGTATATGATACATTATCACATCTTAGACAGCAATTGTTAAGAGTTCGCCAGTGATTTACGTATACAGAAAGTTTTTTAAGGCGTTTTGTTAGAAAATGTGACTGCCGCGTAAAGACTCTCAGAAGAGTTAAATCGGACGATGACAAGGGATAACCGGCAATTATGGCAAAAATTAGGCAGAAACATAATACTATTGGAGGTATAATATAGATGAAACAAAGTCCCACTATTAGCTACAACGAATAGGGTTGATCACATGAGGATAAACAGTTGTTGCTTTCTCCGGTTTCGATGCATGAATTCCGTCTTGATCATAAAAGTGAATCTACTCAACCTTATCATCTTTTAAAGTAATCAATGTCATTACACGACCATTTACCGTTGGTTGTAACTTACGAAGACGTCTTACATCCAACAGATGAACTGCTGCTGAAAGTGGATATAAAAAGTTCCCAGGGAAATTTCGCGGTTTTTCTGAAATTTCGGACACGAGTAAGAGTCTTAATTTTTGCAAAGTAGGACACAAAATAATCAGGCAAAATGTATATAAACGCCCCTTTTACAATTTGTAGATGCTCGACTAATCCGGTGCCAGTCGATGAAGACCAAAAAGGTCGAATGTAGCAAATATTTCGTACAGTCGCAAATTTTTGCACAGTGGTAATACGGAGTACCACGAACAACATACTAGAAATCCTCGCTGGTGATGTATGAGTGTGGTGGTGGAGGTGTATGTGAAAGTCAGTCTCATACTTTTCTTTTTAATAACTCGGAAACCATGGCTTCCAGCGAAAACGAATCCCACAAAACAAATTCAAGTAAATTAAATTTTCTACAAGAAAGGTCCGATTCTTTTTCTCCGTAGGAATAACAAGGTAGACAATACGAAAATCTCGCTCGTGCTTTCCGAAAGTCAAGAATAACGTTATGGGTTGCGTATACCGATAACAATAGGGCAAGTTAAATCACCCTGCAAAATGGCCAGTGAAACAAAAGAGAATAATTGGTGGTAACTACAATGGTTAGAAGAGACTCCGACAACTATCAGAGACTGAACGACGAGAACGGGATGCTAGTTGGGAAGGGTGTGAGGTGAGGACCGAGGCACTCATGCGAAGCGCAGACTAACTGCGACTGCATACAAGTGCTCAGTCTGTACAAAATACTAGGAAAGACATACTATCAGAATTTTTTCAACTCACTCTGCGTACTCCAAATGGATAGAGCAATCATAGCAGGACTAATCCATCACACGGTTATCTCTAGTCATCACTAGTTCCCATCTAGCAACAACATGTACGAATACTAACTGTGTGAGTGATGTATCACTTTGTAACCTCGGCCTGAAAGGAAATTAAACAATCTGTTCTCCATAATAGTATTAAATATGTGGATGACCATTGTATATTATACACTATTACATCTTAGACAGTAAAATGGTTCGAGGTCGCAAGGGATTTATGCATGCAACAAGTTTTTAAGGAGTTTTATTACCTAATGTAAGTGAAGCGCAAAACCTCTCACGACAGTTAAATCTGACGATGACAAGGAATAACAGGCAATTATGGCAAGGATTTGGCAGAAACAGAATACTATTTGAGATATAGTAAAGATGAGACGAAATCTCACTATTAGCTCCAACGAATAGGATTGATCACACGAGGATAGATAGTTGTTACTTTCACCGGTTTCGCTGTACATGTTCTGACTTACTCATATACGTGTATCTACTCAACCTTCTCATCTATTAAAGTTATGGATGTCATTACACGAGCGCCTGCTGTTGGCTGTAACTTACGAAGGCACCATATACCCAACAGTTGAATTGCAGCTGAAAGTGTATATAAAAACTTCCGAGATAGATCTCATGGTTTGTTCTGTCAGCAGTGTATGCAAGTACGAGTTTTATTTTCTGCAAAGAAAATCTCTATATATCGATGACTATTTGCGAGATGCGAAAGTACTTTACACGTAAGATATGAAAGGAAGTAAAAGCAATGCGAATAACGAGAAATAAAACATTATACACATGTCATCAGAATATACGTGTGTTTAGTCACCTACCTCCATATACAATGTCCGATGAGACGTCTCCCGACATATACTACTGGACATAAACGTAAAGTGTATTTATAAGCCTTTATAACCACGTAGACTCGAGAATGTGGGTAGGCCAGTTGACTTCAAGAATATTACTGTACAGAAACAGTTGGATCATAGATGCTGCTTTTTGACAGGGTTCACTGTCGTGCTGATATATCTCCGAACTATTCCTCTGCCGTACACGGTACAGAGTACTGGAAATGTTCTCATTTCCTGTTGCATTTAAAGTGTTCTTAGGAGCAATACGGAAACCACAACCTAACAACAATTAAATCCCCGCATCATAACAATACCACCTACTCTGTGCTTCATCCACTGCTCAGTGTCATCAACGACCCCATTCTATTTCACTATGGTACACATACGTGGCGAGAACTTGCCAATAGCGTAAAACAAGACTTACCTGATCAAATGTCTTTCTTACATACTGCAGCTTTTATCTCTACGACACAATATTTTGCGATTATGGGCATTTTCATGATATACGAGTGGTTTCGGAATGCGAGCCAGCCCTGAAACGCCTTGCTTATGGAGGTTCCTACGTGTTGTTTTGGTGCTGACAGAATTCGCGAGTGCGAAATTTCGATCTGCTGTGACTTTTGCAAAACTCGTCCTCTTATTTTTCATCAAAATCCTTTTCAGTGACACTCTCTGACGTACGCTCAACACACACTTTCATCTGCGTTGTGATTCCGCAGTTGATGTTTTTCTGCTTTCGCTGTATACGTGATATACCTTCCATACGGTGTCTCTTGAAACATGAAACACTTCGACTACCTTGGTTACGGAAACATCCACCATACGAGTATCAACAGTTAGCACAGTTCTTGTACCTCCGACATACTGCAGTCACAGCTACACAGAATATTGTTCTGGTCACGACAAAAACTTTAAACGCATTGTGGACATTGCGCAGGTGGTCTTCTTAGTCAAATACAAGAGCGCAGCCTGCGGGCTAGACTAAAATCTGAGTTTATGTTCAAAACACGCATTTCTGGTGGTGTTTCCGTATTTTTGTACAACCGCTGTGTACTCTAAGGTATCAAGTGCCTTCACAAATGGATAGCGTACTTTAAGACACACACACACACACACACAGTATTGATTCTCAGAGGTATGTTCAAGTAAACGATTATACAAACTATATGCAGTGAATACCTGGGTCTCATACGCACAAAATCCTGTGTTAGTTGTTTCTGCTGCCATTACCGCTACTATCGTGTTATGCAGCCCGCAATGTTTTATCTACCCTCCAGAGACCACGCGAGAAAATTTCATATTCTCTCGCTCGCTAGGCAAAAACTATTAGACCTACAGAAAAATATTGTTCAGGACCTTCTGTAGGAAATGTACATGGCTAAATTTTATATCGGGATATGTTTTCGCTAGAGGCTGTATGTTTCGAATTATTGAAGAAAATCGTACAAAAGTGAATTTCAAACAAACTGCTAGTCGCACACTCAGCCCCCACGGACTAGGATATCAAGTATATTGTTCGTGTTAGTTCCACTGTACAAAAATTTGAGACTGCACGAAATATTCCTCAGATTATATCATTTCTAGTCTTCCCTGTTGGCCTTATCAGAACACCGGATTAGTCGAGCACTTAAAAATTATAAAAATAACGTTTGTGTACATTTTACCTAACTACTTTGTGAATTTAACAGCATAAAATAAGCAATTACATCGTTGTATTCGTCAGCCCTTCTGACTGTGAAACTTCTGTGCTTATAAGGGTTATTTTTGCATAAGATTCTGAACGTAATTAGTGTTAACTTACGTTTACAGAAGTCTTTTTTCTTCCATTAACCATATGCGTACGTTTAAATTGATAATGTGAAAGACATAGTCGAATACGCTGGTGGTGTAATAGCTCAATCAGTAGAGACCATAAAAAGACGAATATTTGTAATAGTTCGCGTAGTCGGAAAATTTTGTACAGTGGTAGGAAGGAGTAGCACAAACAACGTAATAGAAATCCTGACTGGTGAGCGACGAGTGTGAGGGTGGAGGTGCACATAGTCACTTTTGAAAGTATTTCTTCAATAACTCGAAAACCTTGGCCTCCAGCGAAAACGTATCCTACAAAAATTTTAAGCATATTACATTCAGATATAACATTGTGGCTTGCATAAAACGACATCCGGTAGGGGCAGCTGAATCACCCTGTAAAAGGAGCAGTGGAAGAAAAGAGAATTGTTGGTGACAACTGAAAGAGTCAGAAGAGATTCCAACAAATATTGAAAGAGGAGGCGTGGTTTAGGTAGGGTATAGTGGGAGGTGGGGTTCTGAGGCACTCATGCCAAGCACAGACAAACTGCGATTGCATAATTGCTCAGTATGTGCAAAATAACGGGAAAGAATACCATCAGAATTTTTTCAACTCGTTCTGCATACTCCATATGGATATGGCAAGCATAGTAGAATTACTTCATCACATGGTAATCTCCGGTCATCAGTAATTCCCATGTCACAACTGCACATTTAAGTACCAACTGTGTGTGTGATGTATAATTCTGTAACCTACTACAGGTAGCAGAATTAAAACTTCCCTTCTCCGTAAAGGAATTAAATATGTGGCCGTCCGCTGTACATCATACACTACTAGATCTCAGACAGCTAATTTTACGAGGTCGCCAGTGACATACGTATGATGTACATATTTTAAGAACTTTTATGTAAATGCCGCTTAAAACCTCACAAAACGTTTAATACGGACCATGACCAAAAATAACTGGCAGTTCATGCAAGTATTAGATAGAAACTCAATACCATTTGAATCATGAAACGAAAACTCGTTATCTGCTGCAACGAATAGCAATGATCACATAAGGTAGTTTTACCGAGTGTGACGTTTGGTGGTCACCAGAAGTGAAAATCTCTTAAGGAGAGACAACTGCAGCCATTACTCTACTCTTTTAATATCGCTAAATCTGTTGCATACAGCTCTCAGTTCAGTATCTGAGTTCATTTTTGAACCATCTCCATCTCAGTAGACCAGCTGATACAGATCCTAACAGCAGCCAGAAGGTTACCAGTCATAGCTTTTTTGGCACTTCGGATAAATGTCAATTCTGCACTGCAGGATTCGATCCTTTAATCTTCCAATATGCACTTCGACAGTGTGTTTATGGTATTTGTTCTTGATACCATTTAAAACTGGAGTTAACATTAATGAGAGAAACTCGTTCAGGGAAACTTAATTTATATGGCTGGTGCAAGTAACGAACCAATTTTCTTTCCTTCTGCGTCTGTAAAATCTTTCCTAGATTTTGTTCCTTTCTGCGAAAGCTTAAGACCATCAAGAATCCCTTCCCAATTAAGTTACGCATACTTTCTGCAAAATATCATTCACTTGCTTACTGTAAGTAACCGCTAATCACTATTGATTTCTGTTGTAATATATATTACAATTAGATATAATTCTCGATTCCTAAAGAGCTTATGTCATCAGACGGAGAGGTAATAGCTGCCCTGCTTATTTTCAAGGTTTTGGTTACTAGGCAAAAATAAAGTAGTTGCTTAAAATCAGTATTAGGTTAGATATCACTAAATATACAAGTACGCCAACAGCACAGGTACCTGCTGATTCGAATACGATGTCTATATTTGCCATTGTATCAATTTCAGCACTGAATTGACATATATATGTGCGAAAATATGTTTTCTCTGGCATTAAAGTCGATAGATCTCACCCTCGTAACAAAATAAACCACCCAACAGAAACAAGAACACCTGATGTTCAGGCGACAGAAGCGGGAGAGATTACAGCAGGTGAAGATTAGTTAAACAGCGCCAACAGTCCACTGCAGCTTTAAATAGATAAAAGGGTAAAACAGCTCCTGGATGAAAATGATCAACTGAGTCAAAGAGAACCAAAACGCTACTATATTATAATTACCTCTGTCACTCTGGTATTAATAACAAGTTCACATGGTCAAAGCTAATATCGGCATTCTCGGAACTAATGGAATAGTAACTATTATTAGAGTATTTTAATTTTAAAGCACAATGCAGAATGGAAACAACGTACCAATATATCCCTGTACAAGACACTGACATTAAAATACATAATTCTCTATGATTGGAAAACTTTTTACTACATGTACGATAGATTTCGGAATATTAAGTGAAATCTCGGCAGTAAAGAACAGTTTCGGACAGTCGAGAGCAAACTGAGTTACAGAATGTGACACATGGCACGTGATGCGCTTTATTCATAATATTATTTAGTTCCATGATGATCCTAAAGATTGAAGCTCTCTCTTTGCTTCCAGGTTCTCGTTAATGGCAACTTGTCAAGAGTGGCTGCCAGTAGTAGTGAAATATGCCATGTTTGTACCAGTAAAATACATTTCAGGGACGATTTGTACAAATCTTAGGATCATGTGGATAACTACGAAACAGAAAAAGACCCTGAATTTGTTCCTGAAAGCAATTCCGCTTCAAATGTTGCTGCTAATCAGATAAACGTTAAGGTTTCTCGAAGCAATTAAACAATGTTATGGTGTTTCCCTTACTGTGGGTTACATACACTTACAGGACAAGGTGATTTTCGAAATGTTTAGGGACAACCTTAAAATTGCTTACATGCTGTATCAAGGTAAATGCTAAAATTTATTTTATACTACGGTCAATATCATTAATTTTTGAAATTGATGTACTTTTCTATTGCAAAATTTATTAATGCCAATCTTACTGTCAGAAGCGCTGCAGTAAACAAGAACTGAAACAATTCAAACCTATTACATTTGTGTCACTGAGAGGTTTCACAGAGACATTTCGTTAACTCGTGCAGAATGTACGCATTGGTTAGTCAGTGGTAACCTATGCTAAGAGTCCTCACTTTCCATGGAACTAATTTAAGTACCTATTGAGGAGTTTTTCAAATTGAATGTTGGGTATAGCTTACCACTTTAAAAATATGTCACTAGTCTAGGTGTATTTGAAAACAAAGTTTTATCTGAATTAAAAAATAGCTTTGCTTGTTTCTGAAACATTGTATTTTTTATATTTTATTGAAACTGCAATCCGCAATTTCCAAAAACAATCAACTTTTCCCTTTCCATTCCTTACAGATGGCTACCTTCATTGTTTGAAACTAATTATGAATTGATTACCACCAGGATATATTTCAAGTCACTCTGAACGCACCATCAATAGAAACTTTCAGATGTGTGGCAGTCAGCCTTTCTAGCTCTTCTTGTTTTTTTCATTAGTACCGATTTCGATGTCTATTTATGAGTTCAATCGTGAGCACGAACGTCACTCTAACAAATCTTCTCATCTTCTAAAATGAAGGAAATCATTAGAACTTTAGCCCGCTGTACGTTGTAACTTACGAAGGCGTCATATACCTACCAGATGAACTGCTATTGGGGCATATAAAAACCTGGGTGAGAGATTTCATGATATTTCTTTTCTGTGTACATCGTATACAAGAAAGAATATACGAGTACATCTCTGTAAAGGAAATCTGTGAATGTCGATGACTATTTGGGAGATGCAGAAGTGCTTTACACCTGAGATATTAAAGGAAGTAAATACAATGTGAATAAAGTGAAATAAAACACGATATGCATCGAATCAGAATATACATGTAATTAGACTGTTACCCTCGAACACAATGATGATGAGAGGTATCCGGGCACCTTCTCCTAGGCGTAAATAAAGAGATGTGTCCCCATTTCGCCTTCATAAGGGCTTCGACTCGAGATCTTTGGAATGCCAGACCACGTCAAAAATGTTATTGTACGCAAACAATATTGCAATATAAGATGGTGCATTGTCATGCTGAGACAATCATTGCCTCCGAAGTATTAGTGCATAGTACACAACACTATCAAATGTATTCGTATCCATTCCCATTTAAGATTTTCTTACGCACAATAAAGGAACCAGGCCCTAACCACGAAAAACAAGCCCATACCATAACAACAACACCTCCTCTGTACCTCACAGGTGGCACTGCACATAATGGCAGTTGACAATCTCGAAGCATTCGCCAACCCGAAATCTTCCATCGGATTGCCACAGCTTATGGCGAGAAACAGAAGAAAAAAATTGCTAGTTTCCACTCATCCAAAGTCAAGTTGCGTCACTCTTTACGCAACCTCAATTGTTGCTTTGGACTGACTGCGGAAATGAGTTTCTTATGAGGAGCTGCTGGGACGTTTTACTCGATTCTGTTTAACACTCCATGCACCGATATTGTCTTTGTAGTACCGGCAGTAGCACTTTGAAACTTACGAGTTAATCCTAATAATAATTTAATCGACTTTACACAACCAAGCTCCGCAATGCCCGACAGTTACTGAGCGTCAGTACAGGACGTCTGCCTCGTCTTCGTTTAGTAGAGGTTCTTCTACGCCTTAACACTTCACAATCAAATCACCAAGACGCCACTTGGGCAGCTTTACAAGGGACGAAGTGCCCCTGACTGAGTTGTTAATCTGCTGATATCCACAGACTAGCCTACGTTCAGCCCCACTGAGCTCTCCTGACCAACCCATCCTCCTACTACCGCATCCCTAATGCCGACACTGCTGTTTCCTCTGCTGGCTCCAGAGACCAAGGCTCACAAGCCACTCAGGAAAGGTTAATATATTGTAAAAGACGATTTGACCCTTACACTCACTGACATCATTACCGCAAATAGAAACAGGCGTATATCAATAGCTAGAAAAATGACTGTGACTGTGCTTAAGGGAATACACGGAATAAAATTAGGTTGGTCTCGACAAATGTTTCTCCATGGTTCTAATATGTGAGATCCCAACGAGGTGCGGTATGGTAGATGGGTTTATGAACCACACGACTGCCCTACCCATTATCAACAGTATCAATGCTGACGAGATAGATTCGAGCATTACTTAACGCCTTCACACATACTTATTGCTGGTTCTTATACCATTCTTCAAGCAAAATTGTTTCCGTTTGTGCTCAAATAAAACAGCGAAACTTGTGTGCTTGGCTAGCATCAGTATTTATTTATTCCGTTCTCCATAGTGGTACTAAATATATGGCCGACCATTGTATATTATACACTGTTAGATCTTAGACAGCTAATTGTTACGAGGTCGCCAGAGATTTACGTATGCAGGGTGGCTTCAGAACTTTTATTAGCAACTGTAAATGCAGCGGAAAGTCTGACAGGACGGTTAAATCGAACGATGAAAATGACACTACAGGGACTAGATAGAAATTCGATAAAATTTGAGGTATAGGAAAGACGACACAAAATCTCGCTCTCAGCTGCAACGAATTGGAGTGATCTACATCTACATACATGCTCCGGAATCCACCATACGGTGCGTGGCGGAGGGTACCTCGTACCACAACTAGCATCTTCTCTCCCTGTTCCACTCCCAAACAGAACGAGGCAAAAATGACTGCCTATATGCCTCTGTACGAACCCTAATCTCTCTTATCTTATCTTTGTGGTCTTTACGCGAAAGCAAAATGGCGGCAGTAAAATTGTACTGCAGTCAACCTCAAATGCTGGTTCTCTAAATTTCCTCAGTAGCGATTCACGAAAAGAACGAATCCTTTGGAGACTCCCACCCGAGTTCCTGAAGCATTTCCGTAACACTCACGTGATGATCAAACCTACCAGTATCAAATCTAGCAGCCCGCCTCTAAATTGCTTCTATGTCCTCCATCAATCCGGCCTGATAGGGATCCCAAACGTTCGATCAGTACTAAAGAATAGGTCGCACCAGCGTTTTATAAGCGGTCTCCTTTACAGATGAACCACATCTTCCGAAAATTCTATCAGTGAACCGAAGACGACTATCCGCCTTCCCCACAACTGCCATTACATGCTTGTCCCACTTCATATCGCTCTGCAATGTTACGCCCAAATATTTAATCGACGTGACTGTGTCAAGCGCTATACTACTAATGGAGTATTCAAACATTACGGGATTCTTTTTCCTATTCATCTGCATTAATTTACATTTATCTATATATAGAGTTGGCTGCCATTCTTTACACCAATCACAAATCCTGAACAAGTCATATTGAATCCCCCTACAGTCACTCAACGACGACACCTTCCCGTACACCACAGCATCATCAGCAAACAGACGCACTTTGCTATCCACCCTATTCGAAAGATCATTTATGTAGATAGAAGACAACAGCGGACCTACCACACTTCCCTGGGGCACTCCAGATGATACCCTCACCTCTGATGAACACTCACCATCGAGGACAACGTACTGGGTTCTATTACTTAAGAAGTCTTCGAGACACTCACATATTTGGGAGCCAATCCCATATGCTCGTACCCTAGTTAGGAGTCTTCAGTGGGGCACCGAGTCAAACGCTTTCCGGAAGTCAAGGAATATGGCATCCGTCTGATACCCTTCATCCATGGTTCGCAAGATATCATGTGAAAAAAGGGCGAGTTACGTTTCGCAGGAGCGATGCTTTCTAAAGCCGTGCTGATGCATGGACAGCAACTTCTCTGTATCAAGGAAATTCATGATATTCGAACTGAGAATATGTTCGAGAATCCTGCAAGAAACCGATGGTAAGGATATTGGTCTGTAATTTTGAGGATCCGTCCGTCTACTCTTCTTATATACAGGCGTCACCTGCGCTTTTTTCCAGTAGCTCGGGACTTTACGTTGGGCAAGAGATTCGCGGTAAATGCAAGCTAAGGCTGTTTTTCCGAGAGTGACGTTTGGTGGCCACGAGAGATGAAAGTCTCTTGAAGAGAGACCACAGCAGCCATTACTTTGCCTTTCTAAATTCGTTAAATCCGTTGCACATAGTTTCCAGACTTCACTTGAGAACCATCCGTCTCTCAGCAACCCAGCTTATACAGCTCCTCTTTCCGAGAAAGGTTAGCATTCATAGCTTTGTTGGCACTTCGCATAAATTGCGATCCTGTTATCACTCGATCCTTTATGTTTATTATACCTGTAGTTGATCGAATTTAAAACTAATCGTCGTTACATGTATTGCCAAATGCACTGAGGTTGGCGGACATCATTTTCAGCCTTTATTGCATTAATGTGGTATTTACAAGTAATCAGCATTAATGTGGTATTTACAGGTAATCACGCTGTAACAGCATGCGATCTCAGAAATGATAAGTTCACAGAGGTACATGTATCACATTGGAACAACCGAAATAAAATGTTCAAACGTACCTAAGTTCTGTATTTTAATTTTAAAAAAAACCTACCTGTTACCAACTGTTCGTCTAAAATTGGGAGCCATATGTTTGTGACTACTACAGCGCCACATATCACAAAGCGAAAAAAGTGGTCCAGCTAAAACATTCATATTTCTTTACATACTACACGAATATGTAATAAAAACGGGGGTTCCTATTTTTAAAAAACGCAGTTGATATCCGTTTGACCTATGGCTGCGTCATGTAGGGGCCACTATTTAAAAAAAAAAAAAGAACGCAGTTGATATCCTTTTGACCTATGGCTGCGCCATGTAGCGGGCTAACCATAGCGTCATCTGGTTTCCCCCTTCCAGATAGACAAGTTTAGTTCTTTGTAGTTTTTTCGTTTGACGCTTATGTCGTGAGATATTTCGCCCGGTCACGATCAGTAGACCACCCTGTATAACAGCGCAACCCGCACACTTTACTAGCATCTGTATTTATCTTCAAGCATGCATTTCTCGTAGTGTTTCCATATTTTTGTACAACCCCTGGATATTCAACGCAACAAGTGCTATGACGAAGGGAAAGCGTTCTTTATCATACACAGACACAGTGTTGGTCCTCAGAGGACAGTTAAAGTAGACCATTATATAAACTGCAGTGACTAACTGTATCAGGTACACATGGAATCCTATATAACGGCCAGTAGGAGAACGAGTAACTATTGACGGCAAGCGCAAGGGATAGAAGAGATTCCGTCAACACACTAACAGAGATTGAATGAGGAGGGGGTGCTCACCGGGAGAGGGTGCGGGGTACTGTGGTCAGGCATTCGTGAAGCACAGACAAGCTGCGACCGCATAGAAGCGCCCAATATATGCAAAACAACATACCATCAGAATTTTTTCAAGTCATTCTGCACACTCCATACGGATATGACAGTCATTACAGGACTAACTCATCACATGGTAACATCTGGTCATAAATAATTTCCATGTTACAATACCACATACAAGCACTGTGTGCGTGATGTATCGTTAAGAGACCTACTACAGACAATAGATTTTAAATTCCGTTCTCCCTAAAGGTATTAAATAGGTGGGCGCTCACTATATAATTTGCATTATCAGGACTTAGACAGCTAATGTTCCGAATTCGCATGGGTTTTACGTATGCATGATGGTTACAGAACCTCTATTAGCAAGTGTAAAATCAGAGGAAAGCCTCACATGATGGCTAAGTCGGACGATGAAAAAGAATAACTGGCACCTACTAAATGATTAGATATTATTCAATACACTTTTGTGGTATAGTAAAGACGAAACAAAATTTCGCTAGCAGCAGCAACGATTAGGAGTGATCACGTGAGGCTGTTTTTCCGAGAGGGATGTTTGGTGGTCGTGAGAAGTGAAAGTCTCTTAAAAAGATACTACAGCAGCCATTATTTTGTCCTTCTATAACCGTTAAATGCGTTGCATAAAACTACCAGTTCAGTACCTGACTTCATTTGGGAGCGTTCCGACTCTCAGCAACCCAGCTGATATACAGTTCCTCGAAACAAGAAGGCTCGCATTCATAGCTTTGTTGAAACTTCGCATAAATGGCGATTCTGCAAGCACTCGATTTTAATGTTTCTGATATTTGTCCTTGATCCCATTTAAAACTACATTTAGCATTAAGCTGCAAAATTCATACAAGAAAACTGAATTTAAGTGGCCGGTGCAAGTAATGAAACAGTGTTTCACTTTTTGCATCTGTAACGTATTTCCTGGGCTCTGTTTCCTTCTACGAGAGTTTTAGAAAACCAAATATATCTTGCCATTTAAGTTGTCAATACATTTTGTAACATTTCATTAACATGCTTAGCGAGCGTATTTAAGATACCACACTAAAAAGCTATTTACTGTTGATGTCTACTGTAATATACATCACAATTTGATTTTATCCTCAAATTTCTGAAGTTTTTATTTCCCTTGCAAACCGAGATATAGAACCTCCCGAGTTCGAATCTCGGCCCGGCACACAGTTTTAATCTGTCAGGAAGTTTCATATCAGCGCACACTCCGCTACAAAGTGAAAATCTCATTCTGAAGACATCCCCCAGGCTGTGGCTAAGCCATGTCTCCGCAATATCCTTTCTTTCAGGAGTGCTAGTTCTGCAAGGTTCGCAGGAGAGCTTCTGTAAAGTTTGGAAGGTAGGAGACGAGGTACTGGCAGAAGTAAAGCTGTGAGGACGGGGCGTGAGTCGTACTTGGGTAGCTCAGTTGGTAGAGCACTTGCCCGCGAAAGGCAAAGATCCCGAGTTCGAGTCTCGCCCCGGCACATAGTTGTAATCTGCCAGGAAGTTTCATATCAGCGCACACTCCGCTACAGAGTGAAAATCTCATTCCAGAGCGATGTTGTTCGGACATGTAGGAGATATAGAGAGACAGGAACTGTCGATGACGTGCCTCGCTCAGGCCTCCCAAGGGCTACTACTGCATTGGATGACCACCCACTCCCTACGGATTACGGCTAGGAGGAACCCTGACAGCAACGCCAGCACGTTGAATAATGCTTTTCGTGCAGCCACAGGACGTTGTGTTACGACTCAAACTGTGCGCAATAGGCTGCATGATGCCCAACTTCACTCCCGACGTCCATGGCGAGGTCCATCTTTGCAACCACGACACCATGCAGCGCGGTACAGATGGGTCCAACAACATGCCGAATGGACCTCTCAGGATTCGCATCACGATCTTTTCACCGATGAGTGTCGCATATGCATTCAACCAGACAATCGTTGGAGTCGTATTTGGAGGCAACCCGATCAGGCTGAACGCCTTAGACACACTGTCCAGCGAGTGCAACAAGGTGAAGGTTCCCTGCTGTTTTGGGGTGGCATTATGTGGGGCCGCCGTACGCCGCTGGTGGTCATGGAAGGCGCCGTAACTGCTGACGGTAAGTGAATGTCATCCTCAGACCGATAGTGCAATCAAGTCGGCAGCGTATTGGCGAGGAATTCGTCCTCATGGACGACAAGTGGCGCCCCATCGTGCACATCTTGTAAATGACTTCCTTCTGGATAACGACATCTCTTGAATAGAATGGCCAGCATGTTCTCCAGACACGAAACTTATCGAACATGCCTGGGATAGGCTGGAAAGGCCTGTTTATGGACGACGTGACCCAAAGACCATTCGGAGTGATCTATGCCGAATCGCGGTTGAGGAGTGGGACAACCTCGACCAGCAGTGTCTTGATGAACTTGTGGATAGTATGCCACGACAAATACAGGCATGCATCAATGCCAAAGGACGTGCTACTGTGTATTAAAGGTACCGGTGTGTACAGCAATCTGGAGCACTACCTCTGAAGATCTCGCTGTATGGTGGTACAACATGCAATCTGTGGTTTTAATGAGTAATAAAAAGGACAGGAATCATGTTTATGTTGATCTCTATTCCAATTTTCTGTACAAGTTCCGGAACTCTCGGAACCGAGGTGATGCAAAACTTTTTTTGATGTGTGATTATCATGGCACTGTGAACGCTAGATAAATGGAAACTTTCGCATGTGTGGCAGTCACCCATGCTAAATCATCATGTGTTATTCATTATTTCACAGATAATTCTTACCTCACCAGCTTCCATGCCTATTAATAAGTTCTGCCTTCATCCTCTCGACAAAATTTTCACATCCTTTTCACAACGACTCTAGCTCTTCGTTGTAACTTACGAAGGTGTCATATACCCAACAGGTGAACTGCAGATTTAAGGGGTATAACAAATATCCCATGAGAATTTATGGTGGTTGCTGTGAACATCAGATACAAGTAAGAATTTTAATTTCTGCAGGTGTAACCTCTGCATCTCGATGACTATTTGGGACACGCAAAAGTATTTTACACCTAAGATATGAAGTGAAGCAAACATAATGTGAATAAAGTCAAATAAAAGACGATATATATGACATCAGAATAAACACGTTATTAGTCAGCTGCCTATATACACAATGACCGATGTGAGATATTCGGACACCTACTACTGGACATATATAGAATGTGTGTCCCACTTCACCTACAGAACGGCTTTACCTCGAGACCTTGGATAGACCACTAGACTTCAAGAATGCTACTGTACACAAATAGTTGCTACACAGTACTGCATTGTGAGATGGTGCGCACTCATGCCGACACAAACAATCATTGTCTACGAACTTTATCTCCAGTGTGTGCACTACACAATACTGGCAAATGTATTCATCCTCTTCATGTAATGTTATCTTAAGCTCAGTAAGCGAACAACACCCTCAATCACGAAAAACACTCCCCTGCCATAAAACTGCCATCTCCTCTGTACTTCATTGTCGGCACTCTTCATGATGGCAGTTAACGTTCTCCAGGCATCCGCCAAATCCAATCTCATCCATCAGATTGCCATGGGAATAGCGTGATTACCAGAACAAACCGCTCGTTTCCAGTCATCCACTGCAGAATACCGCCACTCTTTACACAACCTCAAGTTTCGCTTGCGATTGACAACGCAATGAGTTTCTTATGAGGAGCTGCTCGATCAATGTACTCGATTCTGTTTAACATCCTATGCACCGTTATTGTCTTGGTAGCACTGGTAAAAGCACTTTGAAGCTTACGTGGGGATCCTTCCAGTGATTTAATTCGCCTTTTCCCAAACATCCTCAAGTATTGCCCCTGATAGAATTGCTAACCTCCTGACATTCAATGAGGAGCCTACATTCGGAGTCACTGGACTCTCCTGCCCGATCCATCATCCTATTACCGCTTCTCAACTTGCAACACTGCTGTTTCATGTGCTGGCTCCCAAGAGCAAGGACCACAAGCCATTCAGTGGCGACAGTAAATATATACTAAAGGACTATTTGACCCTTGCAATCAATGATTTCATTACCTAAATTACAAACAAGTAAAAATATGTCAGTAGAAAAATGACTGTAATTATGTTTGTAATTATGCTTAAGGGTAAACACAGATCAAAATGAGACCGACCACGACTAACGATTCTCAATAGTTATATTTACGCGTACGTTCACGCGACGAACTGATACTATACTGCAGCACTGCCGATGTCGAATAACATGAACAAAGATCTCTAGTGTCGAAAGATTATGTGACACTCAACCAATGTTAGGAGACGTGGTTGGGATTATGGATCAAACGATAGTCTCTACCCCTTAACAATAGTTTCACTGCTACCACGAGCAGATATGAGCACTATTTGAAGCCTGGAATGATAATTATCGATGGTTCCAAAAGGAATGCCGTACCATTCTTCCTGCGTTCTGGTGGCTGTTTGTGCTCAAATGAAACAGCGTAATCTGCAGGTTCGATTAGCATCTGTAGTCATGTTCAAACACACATTTGTCGTCGTGCTTCCATATTTTTGTACAACTCCTACATATTGCAACGTATCAAGTGCTTTGACGAAGGGAAAGCATAATTTAGATTCACACAAACAGACACAGTTTTAGTACCCACAGGGCAGTTAAAATAGACAATTATATATGCTGCGGTGAATACCTGTCTCAGACACAAACTTAATTTTAATATAGGCCCATAAAAAAAGGGTAACTATCCATGGAAACTACAGAGGATAAAAGATATTCCAACAGCACAGTATCGGAGAATGAAGGGTGGGGGGGGGGGGGGGTGGGGGGGAGTAGCACAGACGAACTGATATCGCATAGAAGTGCTCAGTATGTGCAAAATAACAGGAAAGAGATACCATCAGACTTTTTTAAATTCACACTGCATATCCCACATGGATACGGCAGTCATAGCAGAATTTATTCATCACCTGGTTATCTCTAGTCGTCAATAATTTCCATGTTACCCAGCACATACTGTGAGCGTGATGTATCATTCAGTGACTTACAACAGACATTAGGTTCAAAAATTCTCGTCTCCATAAAGGCATTAAATATGTGGCCGCTCTTGTATATTATACACTATTAGATTTTAGACAGCTAATGTTGCGAGGTCGCCATGGCTTTATGAATGCAGGGTGGTTTCAGAACCTTTATTAGCAAGTATAAATGGAGCGTAAAGTCTCACAGGACTATTAAATCGGACGATGACAAAGAATAATTGGCACTTAATACAGGAATCAGATAGGAACTCAATACGACATGTAACGTATTAAAGACGAAATGACATCTCTCTATTAGCTGAAACGAATAGCGGTGGTCACATATGACTGTTTTACCGACAGTGACGTTTGGCGGTCACGAGAAGTGAAAATCTCTTGAAGAGAGATAACAGCAGCCACTATTTCGCCCTTTCAACATCGTTAAATCTGTTGCAGATCGTATCCAGTACAGTGTATGAGTTCACTTGGGAACGATCCGCCTCTTTGTGACCCAACTGATGCAGTTCCTCATAGCAGCCAGAAGAGTCGCTTCCACAGCTTTTTTGGCACTTCGGTTAAATGGCGATCCTGCGAGCACTCCATCCCGTATGGTTATGATATTTGTGCTTGATCGCTTATAAAATTGAATTAAGCATTAATGAGTAAAATTCATAAATGGAAAATTAATTTATGCGGCTGCTGCAAGTAAAGAACCAATTTTTTCTTTAGGCTTCTCTAACGTATTTCCTGGATTCAGTTGCTTCCTGTGAAAGCTCAAGAAAAACAGAAATCCCTTCGCATTTAACTTTAACGTTTTTTTTTTTCAAAAAACATCGTTCCGTTGCTTACTGTGAGGTCTCACACTCAACCACTATCCACTTTAAATTTCTGCTATAATACGTATTACAATGAGACAAAATTCACAATTCCTAAAAAGGTTATGTTATCAATTGGAAAAACAATAACTGGCCTGTTCATTTCCAAAGATCTGTAATCTGGGCAGAAATAGAACAATAGCTTTAAAAACTGTATTTGGTTAGGTACGATTATTTTAATGTGGCATTGAGGTATGCCAAGTTCGTCCATCGTATCGATATGTAAAGCCGGTGCGCAGAAGCACTTAACCTGTCATAAGCCAATAGCACAACCACACGGAGATTCGAATTGGATGTGTACACTTGCCATTGTATCAGATTCAGCAGTGAATATATTTGTGTGAAAATTACATTTCTCTGAGATAAAAGCCGATAGATCTCACCCTCATAACAAAACAAACAACCCAACAGAAACAAGAACACCTGATGTACAAGCGATAGAAGCAGGGGAGATGGAAGCAGGAGAAAATTTGTTAAAGAGCTTCAACATTGCGTTGCAATCTTCCAGTGCCCTCAAAAAGATAAAAGATTTCTGCACATTGGGCAGCAACAGCATAATTAATATTATTAGAGGCAGTTGCATTCAAGGTAAAAAACCGAATAGGAACAATGTGCAAATAATTTAACACTACATGACATTGTTATGTAAAATACAATAATTCTATACATTTGGATAATTTGTTACTACGTGTAGCATTGATTTTGGGATATTAATCTCGTTTATAACGAACAGTTTAATAATGGAAAACTAATTGCATGTGAAATATGGCAAACAACGCTTTAATCGCATTAGCTTTTAGTTCCATGATAAAGCTGCATATTGAAGTTCCAACTCTAATTCCAGACAGTCGCTAAAGTTGCCATTAACGAGAATCTCGAGTAAGAAAAAAATGGTTCAAATGGCTCGCAGCACTATGGGACTCAACATCTATGGTCATCAGTCCACTAGAACTTAGAACTACTTAAACCTACCTAACCTAAGGACATCACACAACACCCAGTCATCACGAGGCAGAGAAAAGCTCAGACCCCGCCGGGAAACGAACCCGGGAACCCGGGCGCGGGAAGCGAGAACGCTACCGCACGACCACGAGCTGCGGACTCTTGAGTAAGAGATAGAACTTCTATATCTCGGTTTGGAACTAGAAATGAAAGCTGCACAGTGTTTAAGTGTGATATCTCAAATATCTACTCTAAGCATGTTAATGAATTGTTACAAATGTATGGACAACTTAAATGGGAAGAGACTTTAGTTTTTCCAAAACTTTCGCAGGGAGGAACAGACTTCAGTAAATACGTTACAGGAGAAAAAATAAAAACATTGTTTCATTACTTGCACCAGTCACTTAAATTTAGTTTTGGGGGTGGAATTCTGCAGCTTACTGCTAAATGTATTTTTAATTGCGATGAAGGACAAATGTCAGAAACATAAAAGATCGAGTCCTCGCAGGATCGCTATTCATGCGAAGTCCCCAACAACGCTATAAATACGAGCCTTCTTCCTACGAAGAGCTGTATCAGCAGCAAATGAAGTCAGATACTGACCTGGGAACTGTGTGCAACGTATTCAACGATTTTAGAAGGGATAAGTAATGGCTGCTGTTGTCTCTCTTTAAGAGACTTTCACTGGGCGTGACAACCTTACGTCACTCTCCGAATAACAGCCTCATGTGATCACCCCCATTCGTTGCAGGTGATACCGATACTTTTTTTCATCTTTACTATACCACAAATGGGACTGAATAATATTTAAAATTGTATGAAGTGCCATTTATTCTTTGTCATTGTCCAATCTAACCGTCCTGTGAGGCTTTACGCTTCATTTACACTTGCTAATAAACGTTATCAATCCATCCTGCATACGGAAATCCCTGGCGAACTCGGATCTTTAGCTGCCTAAGATCTTGTTGTATATAATATACAATGGGCGTCCACATATTTCATACCTTTGAGGAGAGGAGAATCTTTAAATCTACTGTCTGTAGTACGTCAAATAATCATAAATCATTGTTGACGGAATCATTTCTATCCCTTGCACTTTCCGTCAATAGTTACCCGTTCTTGTAGAGGCACTTATATAGGATTCTGTGTGTATCAGAATCAGGTAGTCACATCAGTTCATATAATCGTCTATTTTAACTGGCCTCTGAGAACCTAAAGCCGCACGGGATTAGCCGAGCGTTCTTGGGCGCTGAAATCATGGATTGTGCGGCTGGTCGCGGCGGAGGTTCGAGTCCTCCCTCGGGGATGGGTGTGTGTGTTTGTCCTTAGTATAATTTAGGTTTAGTAGTGTGTAAGCTTAGGAACTGATGACCTAAGCAGTTAAGTCCCATACGATTTCACACACATTTGAACATTTGAGAAACTAAACTGTCTCAGTGAATGCTGAAGAAACTTTTCCTTTCGTCAAGGCTCTTGATACGTTCAGTATACAGGGGTTGTACAAAAATATGGAAACACCACGAAAATGCCTGCTGAACATAAAGGCAGATGCTAGTCAAGCGTGTAGGTTGCGCTGTATTATTTGAGCACAACCGGCAAATATTTTGCAGGAAAAATGGTATGATATTCCGTTCAAACCAGATATAAGTATTAGTGCAGGCGTCAAATAGTGCTAGGATGTTCACGTCATTCAATATTTGCGATTCATCAGTACAGGTTTAGGTCTTGGCATCAACGAAGTGTTACTATAACCTTTTAAAAACATTGGTCTTTACCGATCACGTTTTATTCCGTGTATTCCCGAATCATTTATCCAGCGATGGTTTTATGCTCGTATCTAACTCCGGCAATGATACCAGTGATTTTAAGGGTCAAATCGTCTTCTGCTGTATATTAAACTTGTCTCGTCTGAGTGGCTTGTGAGCTTTAGTCTCGGGACCCAGCCGATGACAGAGCAGTGTCGCCAGTAGTGATGGGGTAATAGGAAGATGGGTCGGCCAAGAGAGCTCAATGGGTTGGATCGTAGGCTAGTCAATGGATCCCAGCAGATTAACAAATCAGTTACGTCTCATCCCTTGTGAAGTTGCCGAAGTGGCCTGTTGGTGATTTGGTTGTGAAGTGGAGAAGCGAAGTTAAACCTCTAGTGAACGAGGATGCGGCAGACGTCCTACACTGACGGTCAGGAACTGTGGGGCATTGCGGAGCGTGGTAGTAAAAAGTCGATTAAATCATTGTAAGGATTCACTTGTAAATTTCAAAGTGCTGTTACAGACTACGAAGGGAATAACGGTGGATAGGGTGATAAACAGAATGGAATACAACGGTCGAGGAGCTTCTCGTAAGCCAGTCATTTCTGTTGTCAGTGCAACTCGACAATTGAGGATGTGTACAGAACGACGCCACCGGGCACTGGTTGAATGGAAACGAGCGATTTATTCTGATGAATCGCGCAATTTCTAGTTGCAGCCCGACGCATGACTTTGGGGTTGGCGAGGACGTGGAGAACGTTAACTATCATCACGTGAAGTGCCAACAGGGATGTACAGAGTTGTTGCTGTTACGGTATGTGATTATTTTTCGGAGTCAAGGAGTGGTTCCCCGATTTCGCTCAAGAAAACGTTGAATGCAAACTGATATGATAACATTTGACAGTAAAAAATTGGTTCAAATGGCTCTGAGCACTATGGGACTTAACATCTGAGGTCATCAGTCCCCTAGAACTTAGAACTACTGAAACCTAACTAACCTAAGGGCATCACACACATCCATGCCCGAGGCAGGATTCAAACGTGCGACCGTAGCGGTCGCGCGGTTTCAGACTGAAGCGCCTAGAACCCCTCGGCAACACCGGCCGGCATTTGACAGTACTATGCACTGCATATACTGCGAGGCCAGATTGTAGAAAATTATTGTTTCTGTCGCCATGAGAGTGCACCCTCTCGCAGTGCAGCATCTGTGTCGCAATTATTTGTGTACAATAATATTTGTGTACAATAACGCTCTTGAAATGGACTGAGCTATACAAGTCCTCGAGTCAATGCGGTTATAAAGTCGAGAGAGGACAAACCTGATATATATGTCTCGTACTGGGGGTCCGGATACCGCTCATCAGATACTGTATATGGAGGTAGCAGACTAATAATATGTACATCTGATGTCACGTAATTCGTGTTTTATTTGACGTTATTCACACTGTACGTTCTTCCTCTTTTATTTAAGGTGTAAGGCCTAAGGGCGTTCAAAAAGAAACGAGACGGGGACATAATTCCAGAAACCAGTACCTGTATGTTAGTAGTATTGCCCCTGGCTGTTGAGCGACACTTATCCCTCTGTGACACAAGGCGGTGAATGGCTGTCTCATAAAACTCCCGGGGCTGCGATGTGAACCGGTGCAACACGTACAGCCGCAAGTCGTCGTCCGACGTGAATCGTTTGGCACTCAGAGCCTTTGTAAGTGGACCAAAAATGGCGTAATAACAGGGAGAGTGGTCCGGACTGTATGGAGGGCGGCCGAGAACCAATTGGAATTTCTGCAGTAGTGCCGCCACTGTATTGGCCGTATGAGGCTTTGCATTGTCGTGGAGCAGAAGGACCCAAAGGGTGAGACTGTTTGGCCTTTTTGATTCCATGGCTTGGCGAAAGTTGGTCAAGGCTTGCGAGTAACGCTGGTCATTCACTGGTGTTCCGTGCTGCAGGAAGTGAATCAGAATGGAGCCATCTTCGTCAAAGAAGAACGTCAGCACAACCTTACCTGCACGACGACGTCCAGCTCTACATGCAGAACATATCCCAGCCCATGGAATTTTATGAGACAACAATTAACCGACTTGCGTCACAGTGGGATATGTGTCTCGACAGGCGGGGTCAATACTTATAAAATACGGGTACTGGTTTCTGTAATTATGCCTCCTGTTCGTTTCTTTTTGGTCGCCCCTTATACTAATACATCTACAAAACAGTCATCGAGACCCAGAACTTTGGGTAGTAGAAAATAAAATTCTTACTTGTATCTGATGTCCGCAGGACACCCATGATTTCAAAAGAAGAGAAGGTTGAGTAAAATCATGTTTATGATGAAGACAGAACTCGTAAATACACTTCGAAACAGCTGAAAGTTACATCTATCTGCGTAATAGGGATTACCACAGGACGAATTAGTGAATGTCAATTTTTCCGTTTATGCAGCATTCAGAGTGACTGGAAATGTATTCTGGTCGTAATTCATTCCTATTTAGTTTCAAACAATGAAGGTCGCCTTCTGTAAAGAATGGAAAGGGAAATGGTGTTTGTTTTGGGAAATTGCGCATTTCAGGTTCAATAAAATCTCGTAAACAGAATATTTCCGGCACAAGCACAGCAATTTGTTAATTCGTATAAATCTATGCTTTCAACTATATCTAGACTAATGAAATATTTCCATAACAGTAAACTGTACCGAAAGTGTAATTTATAAACACTCGTCCATAGATACTTAAATTAGTTTGCATAGAAACTGAGAACACTTAACATGGGTGGCCATTTGACCTACCACTGTCTACTTCTTGCACGAATTAACGCAATGTTACTGTGATATCTCTTAATAACGCAAATATTAAAGGTTTGAATTCTTCCAGTTCTTGATAGATTGTCATTAATAATTTTTGCCATAGTAAAGTATATTAATTTCAAAAATTAATGATAATGGACCGAAGTGTAAAATAAGTTTTAGCAATCAGCTTTTGGCAGCATGTAAGCAATGTTAAGGATGTCTCTTAATATTTCTAACATCACCTTGTCGTGTAAATGTATGTAAGCCGTGCTAAAGGAAACAAGATAACACTGTATATTTGTTTCAAGAAATCTTAACATTTATCGGGTCAGCAACTACATTTGAAGGGAGTTTGCGTTTAGGAACATATTCAGGGTCTCAATTATCCACGGGATGCTCAGATTTGTATAAATCGTCCCTCAAAAGCAGAATTCAATACTACTGGTAGCCATGTTTTTCACACTTACAGTACATGACGTCTGCCTCGTCTAACAGAGCTTTTTTCTTCGCCTTTCCACAATCAAATCAACAACAGGCCACTTTGGCAGTTTTACACGGGACGAAATGTAACTGACCGATTTATTAATCTGCTGATGTCCATTATCTAGGGTACTTTGAAACCCACTGGGCTCTCCTGACCGACCCAACATCCTATTACCACATCGCTACTTGCACACCTCCTGTTTCATCTTGTGGCTCCAGAGGGTAAGGCTCATAAGCCACTCAGAACAGATAAGGCTAATGTATAGTATACGACGATATGACCCGCACAATCACTGTTCTCATTACCACAACTAGGAAAGAACATAAAACAGTCGCTAGATAAATGATTGTAATTGTACTTAAGGTAATACATGGAACAAAATTTTAATCAGTACTGACTATCGTTTCGAAAAGGTTATCATAAAACTTCGCTCACGCACAGAGCTAAACCTACAGTGAAGAATCACAAGTATTGAATGACGTGAATGCACATCTATTATGTTGAAAGGATACATGGGAGTCCTCCAAAGTGTGGAACCATAGTTTGTCTTATGGATCACACGTCTGCCCTACCCATTACCAATAGTATCAATGCTGACAAAATACATCCGAGTACTATTTGACGCCTGCTCAGATACTTAGCCCTGCTTTTCAACGTAATATCATGCCATTCTCCCTGCAAAATAACGTCCGGTTGTGTTTTAGTTAAACAGCACAACAGGCACACTTCACTAGCATCCTTATTTATGTTCGAGCACCCATTTCTAACCCCAGTAAATTCACCACACACAGACACAGTTTTCGTTCTCAGACCCAGTTAAATCAGACGATCGTATAAACTGCAGTGATTACCTGTATCTGATACACACAGAATCCTATATAAGGGTTACTTCAAGAACGGGTAACTATTGACGGCAAGTGCAAGGGACAGAAGAGTTTCCGACAACTTACTAAGAAAGACTGAAAGAGGAGGGAATGCTCACCGGGAGAGGGTGTTAGGTGCAGTAGTGAAGCACTCACGGCAAGCACAGACAAGCTGCGATAGCATGGAAGCACTCAGTAAACGTAAAACAACAGGAAAGGCATACCATTAGAATTTTTTGCAAGTCATTCTACACATTCCATATGGATATGGCAGACACTGCAGAACTATCACATCACATGGTAACCTCTGGTCATAAATAAATTACATGTTACAACACCACTTCAAGCACTAACTGTGTGCAAGATGTGTCTTTATGAGACCTACTACAGACAGTAGATTTAAAAAATTCCCTTCGCCATATAGGTATGCAATATGTGGCCGGCTATTGTATACTGTACACTATCTGATCATTCAGAACCTTTATTAGCAAGTGTAAATGCACCGTAAAGCCTCACAGGATGATTAAATCGGACGTTGAGAAAGAATAACTGGCACTTAATGCAACATGAGATATTATGCAATACCATTGGAGGGATAGTAAAGACGAAACAAAATCTGGGTATCAGCTGCAACGAATACGAGTGATCACATGAGGTGGTTTTTCCGAGAGTGAAGTTTGATGGTCAAGAGCATTGATAGTCTCTTAAAGAGAGACAACAGCAGCCATTACTTATCCATTCTAAAATCGTTAAATCCGCTGCACACAGTTCCCAGGTCAGTAACTGACTTCATTTGCAGCTGATACAGCTCTTCGTAGCAAGAAGGCTCTCCTTTATAGCTTTGTTGGCACTTCGCATAAATGGCGATCCTGCGGGCAATTGATCTTTTATGTTTTTTATATTTGCCCTGATCGCATTTAAAACTAAATTGAGCATTAAGCAGCAAAATACATTCACGAAAACTAAATCAAATTAGCTGGTACAAGTAATGTAACAACGTTTCGCTCTTTGCTTCTCTAACGTACTTCCTGAACTTTATTCCTCCCTGCGAAAGTTTTAGCAAAACTACTATCTCATCCCATTTAAGATTTCTGTACAACTTGAAACATTTCATTAACCTGCTTAGTGTATATATTTAAGATACCACACTGAAGCACTATGCACAAATGATGTCTACTGTAATATATGTCACAATTTGATATAATCCTCTAATTACGAAAGATATATAAGCTCTATCTCTAATTCCAGACTCTGGTTAACGGTAACTTTGTCAAGATGTGTACACAGAAATAGAGGTAAGTGCAAAATGCATTGCTGCCAGTGTTTGTACCAGGAAAATACTTTCAGGGACGATTTCTACGAACCTGATATTAATGTGGATATTATGAAACAGATAAAAACCCTGAATATGTTCCTGATTGCAAATCAGCTTCAAATGTTGTTGGTGGTCAGCTAAATGTTTAAGTTTGTTGAAGCAATTAAACAATGTTATTTTGTTTCCATTACCGTATTTTACATACGTTTACATGACAAGGTGATGTTAGAAACGTTAACAGACATCCTTAACATTGCTTTCGAGCTGCAGTAAGGTGCATGCTGAAATTTATTTTATACTATGGTCATATTTATGTTTGAAATTTATATACTTTATTACTACGATATTTATTTATGCCAATCTTATTATCAATAAATGAAACAATTCCGACCTATTACATTTGTTTTATTGAGAGGTTTCACACTAATATTTCTATAATTCGTGTAGAAAGTACACACTGGTAAGTCAGTGGTAATCCATGTACATGTGCTGTTTCACGTAAACAAATTTTAGTAAGTATTGACAAGACTTAAAAATTACAGGTTGTATGTAGTTTACCATTTTAATAATATGGCGTTAGTCTAGATATATTTGAAAGCAAAGTTTTACCTGACTTAACAAATAGCTTTGCTTGTGCCGGAAATAATCAATCTGTGAGATTTTATTGAAACTGCAATGCTCAATTTCCCAAAACAATCAACTTTTCCCTTTCCATTCTTTACAGAAAGCGACCTTCATTGATTGAAACTAAATATGTATAGACTACCACTTGAACATATTTCAAGTCACTCGGAACGCTCCACAAAAGGAAACGTTTACATGTGTGGCAGACACCCTTGCTTATTCATGTGGTAATCAGTATCACACCGATATATTTAAACTTCAGCCGTTTTGAAGTATTTATAATGAGTTCTGTCTCCATCACAAACATTATTTTCCTCAACCTTGTTATCTTTTAAAACTATGAGTGTCCTGTGAACATTGGATACAAGTAAGAATTTTTTTTTCTGCAAAGGAAATCTCTGGATTTCGATGACTATTAGGGACATGCAAAAGTACGTTACAGCTTAGATAGTAAAGTACGTAAAAACAATGTGAATAACGCGAAACAAAACACGAATTACGTGACACCGGAATATATATGTCGTTAGTCTGCTACTTACATAAATTATGTGTGATAAGAGGTATCCGGACACCTACTACTATACATGAGTACACAAACAACTGCTACACACATGCTGCACTGTGAGAGGGTGGACTGGCATGCCGATGGAATTAATCATTGTCTACAAACGGTCCTGCCATTGCATGCAATAGTGTCAATCGTTATCATACGCTTTTGCATGTAACGTTTTCTTAAGCGAAATCGGGGAATTACACCATGACCCAGAAAGAAAACCCGCAAATACTCTGTACTTCACTGTTGACACTTCACATGATGACAGTTAACGTTGTCGAAGGGCTCAGCAAACCCAAACCCATCCATCGCATTGCCACAAGACACGATTAATGAGAACTAATCGCTTGTTTCCAGTCAGCCCGTTCCGAGTGGCGTCATTCGTTACACAAACTCAAGAGTCGCTTTGCAATGACTACAGAAATGAGTAAAAGTTACATCTAAAATAGGAGAAGAGGCAAATATAATAGAACAACGTGAAATAAAAGACCACATACACGACATCACAATAAACACGTTATGAGTCTGCTGCCTATATATACAATGTCTGATGAAAAGTTATACGGCCGGAAGCTATACTGTAGCATCGCCGGTATAGAGGTACCCAGTATGGGCAAAATAAGAGAAATAGCATACCATCAGACTTTTTCTAACTCACACTGTATATCGTATATGGATGCAGCAGTCATATCACAATTAATTCATCATCTGGTAATCTCTAGTCATCAATAATTTCCATGTTACAACTGCACATCCTGTAAGCGTGATGCATCATTCTGTGACATACTACAGACATTACATTCAAATATTCCCATTTCCATAATCGTATTAAATATGTGGACGCCGCCTCTATGTATTATGCACTCACTGAATTTTTGACAGCTAATGTTGCGAGGTCGTCAGTGCTTTACGAACGCAGGGTGGTTTCAGAACCTTTATTAGCCAGTGTAAATGCAGCGTAAAGCCTCACAGGACTGTTAAATCGGACGATGACAAAGAATAACTGGCACGTAATACAGATAACAGATAGAAACTCATTGCGACCTGCGATGTATTAAAGGCAAAACGACATCTCTCTGATAGCTGCAACCAATAGGAGTAATCACGTAAGGTTTTTTTTTACCGACAGTGACGTATGGCGCTCACGAGAAGTGAAGATCTCCTGATGAGAGACTTCAGCAGTCATTACTTTCCGCTTTCAACATCGTTAAATCCGTTTGAAGCCATTTGGACTATATTTCGCCCGTGACTGTCTCAAGAAATATGTAAAGGTTTTCTTCTTCTTCTTCTTCTTCTTCTTCTTCCAAGTTACCGCTACCAGTCACAAACTTTGTCAACTATTGTATTACTTATTTATTAAGCGACATGTTTCGACGGTTAAACCTCATCTTCAGGCTAAATGGCATTACAAAAACAACTTTGCAATAAGGTCATACTGATGTTACATAGTCTTTTCGTAAATGTTGTGGTCATCCTGTGGGAGAAGAGAAAACTTAGTAAGAGGCGATGTCACTTTGGAAGCTGGTCTGATGTTTGCACGAAAATGTTTTGTAATGGTCACTCACTGTGTTCTTCTGGCGTCGCAGTGTTAAATCCGTTGCAAACCGTTTCCAATTCAGCATATGAGTCCATTTGCGAGCGATCAGCCTCTCTGTAACCCAGCTGTGCAGTTCCTACACCAGCCAGGAGGGTCGCTTTCATAGGTCCATTTGCACTTCGCTTAAATTTCAGTCCTGCGAGCACACCATTATCTACATCTACATCTACATCTATACTCCGCGAGCCACCTTACGGTGTGTGGCGGAGGGTACTTATTGTACCACTATCTGATCCCCCCTTCCCTGTTCCATTCACGAATTGTGCGTGGGAAGAACGACTGCTTGTAAGTCTCCGTATTTGCTCTAATTTCTCGGATCTTTTCGTTGTGATCATTACGCGAGATATATGTGGGCGGTAGTAATATGTTGCCCATCTCTTCCCGGAATGTGCTCTCTCGTAATTTCGATAATAAACCTCTTCGTATTGCGTAACGCCTTTCTTGAAGTGTCCGCCACTGGAGCTTGTTCAGCATCTCCGTAACGCTCTCGCGCTGACTAAATGTCCCCATGACGAATCGCGCTGCTTTTCGCTGGATCATGTCTATCTCTTCTATTAATCCAACCCGGTAAGGGTCCCATACTGATGAGCAATACTCAAGAATCGGACGAACAAGCGTTTTGTAAGCTACTTCTTTCGTCGATGAGTCACATTTTCTTAGAATTCTTCCTATGAATCTCAACCTGGCGCCTGCTTTTCCCACTATTTGTTTTATGTGATCATTCCACTTCAGATCGCTCCGGATAGTAACTCCTAAGTATTTTACGGTCGTTACCGCTTCCAATGATTTACCACCTATGGCATAATCGTACTGGAATGGATTTCTGCCCCTATGTATGCGCATTATATTACATTTATCTATGTTTAGGGAAAGCTGCCAGCTGTCGCACCATGCATTAATCCTCTGCAGGTCCTCCTGGAGTACGTACGAGTCTTCTGATGTTGCTACTTTCTTGTAGACAACCGTGTCATCTGCAAATAGCCTCACGGAGCTACCGATGTTGTCAACTAAGTCATTTATGTATATTGTAAACAATAAAGGTCCTATCACGCTTCCCTGCGGTACTCCCGAAATTACCTCTACATCTGCAGATTTTGAACCGTTAATTATTTATGGTTATAATATACGTGCTTGATCTTATTTAAAGTAACGAACCAATTTCGTTTCTTTCGGCTTCTGTAACGCATTTTCTGGATTCTGTTGCTTTCTAAGACACCTCTAGAAAAAACATTCCTTCTCATTTAAGTTTTACATACCTTTTTAAAAGTTTGGATTACTTGCTTTCTATAAGTGTTTAAGGTCTCGAGCTCAACCACTGTCCACTGGCCCTAAAGAGACTATGTTGTCAGCTGGAAAAATTTAATTTGGCCTATTTATTTTCAATGTTTTATTAACTAGGCAAAGAAACAATTGCTTTCAAAGCAGTATTTGGTTAGCTATGATTATTTTAATGTGGCAGTTAGGTACGCCAAGATCCTCTATCGTATCAATAGGTAAAGCCGATGCGCAGAGACACGTAATCTACCATACGCCAACAGGAAAGCCACCTGTAGATTCGAATCGAATGTGTATCCTAACCATCGTACTAATTTCAGCGTTGATTTAATCAATGTGTGTGAAAATCGCATTTCTCTGACATTAAAATCGATAGATATGACCTTCGTAACAAAGAAACCAACCCAACAGAAACAAGAACATCTGATGTTCAAGCGATAGAAGCGGGAGAGATAGGAGCAGGTAAAAATTTTTTGAAAGCTACAACATTGCGCTGCTGTTTTCCAGACTCCACAAAAAGATACAAGGGTTAACTGTTACTGCATTAAAATGATCAGTTGCGTCAAAGTAATCAAGAATGCAACTCTATTGGAATTATGTCTACTACTCCGGTATCAGTTTCAAGTTTGTTTCACAGCTAATTTCTGCATTTTCGACAGTAACAGCACAGTTAATATTGTTAGCGTAAGTTGCATTAAAAGTAAAAACCAGTACAGGAACAACAAGTAAACAATTTACCTCTACAAAACATTGGAAAGTAAAATACCATAATTCTATGAATTTGGAAAATTTGCTACGACGTGAAGCATTGCTTTTGCAATAGTAAGTGAAACCTTGTTTGTAATGAAATGTTGAGACGGGGTTAATGAACTGGATAGTAAATATGGCAAACAACGCTTTAATCACATTAGTTTTTCCCCTGGGTAAAGATAAATAGTAGAGTTCCACCTATAACTCCAGATTGTCGCTAATGGCAACTTTGTCAGGATGTGTGCATGTAAATGCGGAAAGCATGGCTGCCTGTAGTATTAAAGTATGCGGTGTTTGTACCAGAAGAATACTTCTCACGGATCATTCACACAAATCTGAGGATACTGTTGATAACTATGAAACAAATAACGATAAAATATATCTTCCTATACGTAAATTCGCTTTTAATGCTGTTGCTCTTCAGATACATGTTAACGTTTCTCGAAATAATTAAACAAAGTTATGTTGTTTCCCTTACCGTAGTGTGTTGCACATTAAATAGGAAAAGAACTAAGTACAATGTGAATAACGTGAAATAAAACACGAATTATATGACATCAGAAAATACATGTTACTAATGTGCTACCTCCATATACAAAATCTGATGAGAGGTATCCAGGCACCTGGTACTAGACATATACACGAGGTGTGTCCACCCTTCGCCTTTATATGCACATCGACTCGAGACCTTGGGTAGGCCAGGCCATTTCAAGAATGTTATTATACACAAACAATTACGACACAGATGCTGCATTATTAGAGGGTAGACTGTCAAGCTGATACAAACAATCACTGTCCACAAACTCTCCTTCCGCTGTATGTACTACACACTACTGCCAAATGTATTCATAAACATTAGCTTTTGACGTTTTCTTAACTGAAATGCCATAACAACAACACATCCTCTGTAACTCACTGTTGGCAATCCATACGATAACAGTTAACGTTCTCCAAGCAGACGCCAAACTCAAACTTCAACCATCAGATTGCCATAGTGTACAGCACGATTCATCACAACAAATCACTCGTCCCAATCCTCCAGTGCATGGTGACGTCACTCTTTACACAACGTCTAGTGTCTAGTGTCACTTTGTACTGACAACAGAAGTGAGAGACTAACGAGGAGTTGCTCCCCCGTTGTATTTCATTCCGTTTACCATCCGATGCAACGCTATTGTCTTTCTAGTACTGGTAGTAGCACTTTTAAAATTACATCTGGATCTTCGAAAGACTGAATCTGAAACTTTACAACCACGCTCTGGCATGCCCGACAGTACCAACCTGAACGTCAGTACAGGACGTCCGCCGTATCTTCGTTTAACAGAGGTTTTTCTCCGCCTTCCCACTTCCCAATCTCTTCATCAGCGGGCCACTTGGGCAGCTTTAGAAGGGACGAAATGTTCTCAACTGATTTGCTAATTTACTCATGTCCAATGACTAGCCTACGTTCCAACTCACTGCGCTCTCCTGATCGACTTATCCTTCTGTTACCTCATCCCTACCGACGATCCTTCTCGTTCATTTGCTTGCTCCCGAGACTAAGGCACATAAATCACTCAGAAGAGAAAAAGTTAATATACAGTAAAAGGCAATTTGACCCTTGCAATCACTGATAACATTAACAAACATAGAAGCCTGCATAAAACCATCGCTAGAAAAATGACTTTAATTGTTCTTAAGGGAATACACGGAATAAATGAGATTCGACAGGACTAATGCTTCTCAAAGGTTGTAATAAAACGTCGTTCGTGCACGGACCTAAACCTATACTGAAGCTACCCAAATATTGAATGACGTAAATGCATATCTGTTATGTCGGAAGTAACGTGGGATACCACCGAAGTGTGGGGCCATAGTAGGGATTATGGATCACACCAGTGCCCCACCCGCTACCAATAGCATCAATGCTGACAAGATACATCCGAGCACTATTTGACGTCTGAACAGATACTTATCACTGGTTTTCAACGGATTGTTATATCATTATTTCCACAGAATAGTACCCGGACATGCGCAAATGAAACAGGGTATCTACTGGCGGCAAGTGCAAGGGACAGACGAGGTTGCGACAACACACTATCAGACATTGAAAGCGCTCATGCCAAGCAAAGAAAACTGTGACCGGATAGAAGAGGATACTATATGCAAAACTGTAACAATGGCATACCATCAGAGTTTGTTCAAATCATTCTTACTCATCACATGGTAACCTCTGGTGATAAATTATTTGCATGTTGCAACTCAACGTACAAGCAATAACTATGTGCATGATCTATCATTATGTGACCCACTACAGAGAGCAGATTTAAAAACTCCCTTCTCCATAGAGGTATTAAATATGTGGCCGCCCACTGTATGTTATACACTACTAGATCATAGACAGCTAATGTTGTGAGGTCGCCGTGGATTTGCGTATGCAGGAACCTTTATTAGCACGTGTAAATACACCGTAAAGCCTCACAGGACTGTTAAATCGGATGATGACAAAGAATAACTGGCACATCCCACGATATTAGATATTATTCAATACCATATGTGGTATAGTAAAGATAAAAAGAAATCTCGGTATCACCTGCAAAGAATGGTAGTGATCAGTTTGAGGATGTTATTAGGAGAATGACGTGCAACGAAAGTCTCTTAAAGAGAGACAACAGCAACCATTACTTATCCCTTATAAAATCGTTAAATCCCTTGCACACAGTGTTTAGTTCACTTCATCTGGGAACGATCAGTCCTTCTGTAACCAAATTGATACAGTTTTCGCAGCAAGGAGGCTCACATTTATAGCTTCTTTTCCACTTCGCATATGTTGCGATCCTGTAAGCACTCGAACCTCTATGTTTATGATATTGGTCCTTGATCGCATTTAAAACTACATTTAGCATTAATCAGCAAATTTCATCCACGAAAACTAAATTTAAGTGGCTTGTGCAAGTAATGAAACCATTTCTTTCTTTGCTTCTCTAACGTACTTCCTGAAGGCAATGCCTTTCAGCGAAAGTTTAAGAAAAACAAAAATTACTTCGCATTTAAGTGCCCATACATTTTGCAACATTTCATTAACCTGATTAGTGTTCATAACACATTTAAACACTATTCACTATTTATTTCCACTCTAACGTATACCACAATATGATACAAAACTCAAATTCCTAAAGTTCTTTGTTCCATTACCAATCTAGATGTAGAAACTCTATCTCTTATTTCAGATTCTCGTTAGTGGAAACTTTGTCAGGATGAGTACACGTAAACAGAGGTAAGTGCGAAAACAGTGTAGTCGTTTGTATAAAAATCTGCAGGTTTCATACGAGACTAAGAATTTTTGGGATGATCTGTACAATCTGAGGATCATGTGGATAGTATGAAACAGATAAAAACCCTGAATATGTTCCGGAAAGAAAATCCGCTTCAAATTTTATTGCTGAATCAGTAAAATTAACGTTTCTGGAAACTAACTTATCTTAATTTACATACATTTACATGACAAAGTTAGAAATGTTAATAGGCATCCTTAACATTATTAATGTCGGAATAATCTGCTTTCTAATATTTATTTTTTTCTGTGATAGAAACAACTGATTATTGAACTTTTTATAAATCTTAATTACTAACTTTATTAATCCCTAACTTAATTCAAAACCTCTAAGAAATCATAAATTTTAAATTTTGGTTATTGAGAAGTTTCACAGTAACAATTACTTATCTCATGCAGCAATAGGACTGTAGTGAGTAACAGGTATTCAGTGTTAAGTAATCTCGGCTTCCATGTACACAAATATAAGTACCTAATAACCATTATTAATTGTTGAGTTTGGTTCACCATTTTAAAAGCATTTAATTAATCCACGTATATTTAAAACAAATTACTTCTCTGAATTAAGACAACTTTCCAGTGAACCTGGTTAAAAATTCTATTTTCTTTTTTTTTATACTCCAATAAATATTTATTAGAGTTTTGTGCACAAAATTGTAGTTAAATAAATCGATTCGGACATACGGAACACCTTAAAATGCCAATTTAAATATGTGCCGGTATGTGAAGTACCTTGGGGACGTAGACTCCAGATGGTTGCAAAATGTGTTGGAAAATATGCCTTAAGGAAGAACTGCAAAAATTGAAAAGTTACTGTCTGTTGGTCATGTCCAAAAGAGGATAGGCACATGTTTACGTAAGCTACTAAAAGATATGAATGAGAAAAACCTCAGTGACGGCAAACAAATTGGTGGTCGGGATCGTCTTACTAAAGAAGACGTGACAAAGAGGAGCTCTATTATATTTTAGCCATAAGAAGGAAGCGAGACAATATTCAGGCCAAAAAGCTTCTACAGATGACCATCCACAGCATGCTCTCTATGACAGTACTGTAGACACATGGCGTCGTTACAAAAAAGCAATAGCAAATGGCGAGACTTATGCACACCATCACTACCTGCCATTTGAGGTACTGGAAGCAACTAAGCTCATATTCAGGGACCAAACGACACTAAACTATTGTCATAGTGCTTACATGGAAAGACACAAAATATTAATGACTGTTTAAACTATGTGAAATGGGAACGCCTGCCTAAGATTGTGATTGTAGATTTAAGTACCTTGAGATTAGGTGTGTTAGATGCAGTTATTTGCTTTAATGATGGGGCAGTTAGCACTGATACCAATTGATTCCTTGAGAGTGGCCGAAGGCGAAAAATGGGTTCTTCAGGCCACTAAAGAGGCCAGAATAGCAACGAGGAGCAAGAAAAGGAGGAGAGAAGATGAGATACCCACAAACCAAGAATATTATGCAACTGAAGGGTTTGCACTACAACACAGGTGAGTAACCGATGAAATGCACCTTTAAACTGAATTTCCCAAGAATCTAAATTTCCGACTTGTATATTTTAATAAAAAAAGCTATTTCAGCTAGAGGTCTGACCTTTTTTTTATATTTCAGCTGCTATTTGGAGAAAAATAGACTGTCCATTATAATTATCCGGGCTGTTATGCCGTGGTCGGTTGATGAATTCTGTGGTGATTCCCAACGTTTCGTCTCCGACTGCGGGAGACATCATCAAAGGAGTCCGTAGCTTGATGGAAGGTCCAACACACACACTGGCTCGCTACTGACTGCCGCTAAATTCCGTGTCCGCGCGCCCCCGCGCCGCGGCGTGACGTCATGTGTTTTGAAAACGTCAGTGCAATTGGCCGCTGTCCGTCACCGTCGATCGCCGTTGCCATCACCCAGTAGTGGACGAGTGGTACACATCTTCTTTAACACCGGCATCCATATACCGTTTAATTTGACGCCCTCCTCCTTTCGGTTGAAATTATTTGGGTGTTTAGCGATTTCGATTGCCTCCCTGTAGAGCCTTTCGTAATATCCGCTCGTGGCCGCTAGTACTTGCGTCTCCGCGAAACGAATATTGTGGTTCCCTGGCTGGAAAGCATGCTCCGCAACAGCTGATCGTTCCGTTTCTCCTCTTCAACAATTTCCCTTGTGCTCTTCCAAACGTTTAGAAACAGTTCTTTTTGTGGTACCCACAGTAGCGAGCCAGTGTGTGTGTTGGACCTTCCATCAAGCTACGGACCCCCTTGAAGATGTCTCCCGCAGTCGGAGACGAAACGTTGGGAATCACCACAGAATTCATCAACCGACCACGGCATAACAGCCCGGATAATTATAATGGACATGATATTTCCGGCCGTGAAAGTTTTCATTTGAGTGTCAGACGCCTCTACGGGGAGGAGATGTCAAGAGAAGTGCGACGCCTGGAAGGACTCCAGAAGAAGGCAGTGCAGCTTTTGTGTTCCCTCACATTCCTGTCTCGTTGCAGAGCCGTCGGCGTTATACCGAAGTTTCTGAAGATAAAGCGACTGTTCTATTCGGGAAAGGCACAACACATTTTCAAACGGACTGAGGAGGACTTACTACGAGAGCGCATTCAGCAGACCTGACGGGACATGGCAAGCACAAACTGTAAGTTAATGTCTCTCCATATTACGATCAGTAATAAACTGTGCAGCGGTGACTGGGATAAAATTGATAGACTACTGCATGATACCATGGGGAAGCGTATGTTGACGACGTCTAGTAGACAGAAGAAGAAGTTTGATAATTTGCTACCTAATCAGACTGTTCGGCGTTTAGACGTTTCCCGGACCGTTATCAATTTGTCCAAACGTTCGTTATCTGACGATGAGACATCTGTGCTTGCCAAGGGAGGAAATTTTGCTGTTAGTCCGCGTTTTGTGCCCACGGAAGAAATTATAGCCAATGTAGAAGCAGGAATTCGCAGTGTAGATTCTGTAACAGCTGAAGAAATCCGTATAGAAACAATGAGAATATTAGCCAATGCAAAACCGCCGAAAAGTAATATAACTGTGGGTGAGAGAAGAGCTTTAAAACTCCTGAATGACGACGATAGTATTTTGGTTCTCCCAGCTGACAAAGGAAGCGCAACGGTGGTTATGGATGTGGCCGACTATCAGAGAAGAATTACGGATCTACTGGATCCGCAAGCATATAGGAAGCTGAATAAGGACCCCACTAACAACGTTCTCAGAACTGTGTCGCGGTTAATAAAAAAGTCCTCCATTGAAGAGAGTGTACAGAAAGGTCTCTGCAATTCGGTTGCGCTACCACCGAGGCTTTATGGATTGCCCAAAATTCATAAAGAAAATGTTCCGTTAAGACCGATACTAAGTGCCATTGGTTCGCCCACCTACTCGTTAGCCAAGTTTTTGACTACGCTGTTAAAACTACATGTGGGCCGTTCGGCCTCTTATATAAAAAATTTGACACATTTCATCAGCAGATTGAATGGCATAGTGGTCCTGCCGGAGGACATTTTGGTCAGCTTCGATGTGGTATCGCTGTTTACCAAGGTTCCACTTAATGATGTATTGGAACAGCTGGATCGAATTTTTCCTGCCGATATTTTAGAGCTGTTTAAGTGTTGTTTGACGACCACATACTTCAAGTGGAATGAACAGTTTTATGAGCAAACGGATGGCGTGGCTATGGGAAGCCCCCTAAGTCCCGTAATTGCAAACTTCTTTATGGAGAAATTCGAAGAACAGGCCTTAGGTACTGCCAGCAAGAAACCAAATGTATGGTTCCGATACGTGGATGAGACGTTTGTGTTGTGGAGACATGGTAGGGAGGGAACTAAGCCGGTTCCACGAACATCTGAACAGTATAAACTCAAGAATTCAGTTTACAATGGAGGAGGAGGTAGACGGCAAACTACATTTCCTCGATGTGTTTGTGTTTAGAAACGAAAATGGTAGTTTGGGCCACTCAGTGTACCGCAAACCCACGCACACGGACCGTTATTTGCATCGGGATTCGAACCACCACCCACAACAGAAGCGGGGTGTTATCTAGACGTTAGCGGACAGAGCTAGAAATATTTGTGAACCTGAGTTGCTCGACGCTGAGATGGAACATCTCCACAATGCACTAACGAAGAACGGATATTCGTCCGCCGAAATAAAACGTGCGTTGAGGCAGCCACGCAGAAATCATACTGACGTACAGGCTACTGCAAAATCTAAGGTTTTCCTGCCGTTTGTTAAAAATGTAACGGAAAGAATAGGGAGGATCTTGACGAAGCGGAATATTACCGTAATTTACAAGCCCACCAGGAAGATACAGGAGTACCTTAGGCCTGCCAAGGACGCTCGCAAACCATCGGAAAAATCTGGAGTGTATAGGATCCCATGCAGCTGTGGTGATGTTTATGTGGGTACCACAAAAAGAACTGTTTCTAAACGTTTGGAAGAGCACAAGGGAAATTGTTGAAGAGGAGAAACGGAACGATCAGCTGTTGCGGAGCATGCTTTCCAGCCAGGGAACCACAATATTCCTTTCGAGGAGACGCAAGAACTAGCGGCCACGAGCGGATATTACGAAAGGCTCTACAGGGAGGCAATCGAAATCGCTAAACACCCAAATAATTTCAACCGAAAGGAGGAGGGCGTCAAATTAAACGGTATATGGATGCCGGTGTTAAAGAAGATGTGTACCACTCGTCCACTACTGGGTGATGGCAACGGCGATCGACGGTGACGGACAGCGGCCAACTGCACTGACGTTTTCAAAACACGTGACGTCACGCCGCGGCGCAATGGCGGACACGGAATTTAGCGGCAGTCAGTAGCGAGCCAGTGTGTGTGTTGGACCTTCCATCAAGCTACGGACCCCCTTGAAGATGCCTCCCGCAGTCGGAGACGAAACGTTGGGAATCACCACAGAATTCATCAACCGACCACGGCATAACAGCCCGGAAATAATAATGGACATGATATTTCCGGCCGTGATAGTTTACATTTTAGAAAAATAGACTACAGGCACCAGCTTACTTCCACTAGGGAACAAAATTATACCCTTATTAATTATTAAAAAAATTACCTTAATTTTGACTCACAGAGTCATTTATTTATAGTATAAATAACTATCGACTGAAATCATTTGAGTTAAGTCTGCTTTTTAAATAACAATGTCATAAATGCGAGCGTAAAGTTTTAAGCATCTAAGAACAGTAGTTAATAAGTCTATTGATTTTAAACGTAGGCTGGTAGGAAAAATTATAAATCACTGAGCTACATAAATGTTTATACGACAAATGTTATATCAAAGCTATTCCAATTATTCTTAATCCAAAATCTTCATTCTTAAAACACTTTCATTGTCCAAAAATTTCCTTGTATTCAGAGTTCACATTATGTAGTTAGACCCTCATAAACTTTATGAAAATTCTTACTGTTTTTCCAGCCGTTCACTGCAAGTTGCCTTAAATAATTGCACTACATGTGAGAAAATAATTTATGTATGTTCAGTTATTAAACATTTACTGACAATTTCCCCAAAGAATCAAATACCGTCACTACAGGATGTCTGCTGTATCTCTGTGCAACAGAGCTTTTCCTAGGCCTTTCCACTTCACAGTCTCTTCAACAACGGGCCAACTGGGCAGCTTTAGAAGGGACGAAATGATCGCGAGTGATTTGTTAATCTGCTCATATCCAATAACTAACCTACGTTCCAACTCACTGCGTTCTCCTGATCGACTTATCCTTATATTACCTCATCCCTACTGACGATCCTGCTGGTTCATTTCCTAATTACCGGGACTAAAGCACACAAGTCACTCAGGAGAGACAATTAACACAACTTGAAACATGCATAAAACCATCGCTAGAAAAATTACTTTAATTGTTCTTAAAGAAATACAGCTACTAATCAGATCGAGCAGCACTAATGTTTCTAAAGGATTATCATAAAACGTCGTTCATGCACGCACATATCCCTTTACTGAAGTAAAACAAATATTGAATGACGTGAGTGTATATCTATTATGTTGAAAGGTAACGTGGGATCCCACCTAAGTGTGGAGCCATAGTTGGGCTTATGGATCACACGAGTGCCCCACCCATTACCAATAACATCAGTGCTGACAAGATACATACGAGCACTATTTGACGTCTCCACAGATGCTTGTCGCTGATTACCAACGGAATGTCGTACCATTCTTCCCGCAGTATAGTGGCCTTTCGTCCTCAAATGAAACAGGATAACTATTGACAGCAAGTGCAAGGGACAGACGAGGTTCCGACAACACACTATCAGACATTGAAAGCGCTCATTCCGAGCAAAGACAACCTGGACTGCACAGAAGCGTTCACTATATGCAAAACTGTTGCAATGGCATACCATCAGAGTTAGTTCAATTCATTCTGCACACACCATATGGATATGACAGTCATTGCGCTACTTACTCATCACTTGGTAACCGCTGTTCATAAATAATTTCTATGTTGCAACACAACATGGACATCTACATCTACATTTATACTCAGCAAGACACCCAAAGGTGTGTGGCGGAGGGCACTTCACGTGCCACTGTCATTACCTCCCTTTCCTGTTCCAGTCGCGTATGGTTCGCGGGAAAAACGACAGCCGGAAAGCGTCCGTGACCGCTCGAATCTCTCTAATTTTACATTCGCTATCTCCTCGGGCCGTATAAGTAGGGGGAAGCAATATATTCGATGACTCATCCAGAAGCGCACGCCCTCGAAATCTGGACAGCAAGCTACAACGCACTCACTGCTCTCTCCTGATCGACTTATCCTTCTATTAACTCATCCCTACTGACGATCCTGCTGGTTCATTTGCTGGCTCGCGAGACTAAGGCACATAAATCACTCAGAATAGAAATAGTTAATATACAGTAAAACGCGATTTGACCCTTAGATTCACTGATAACATTAACAAACTTAGAAGCTTGCATACAACCATCGCAAGAAATATTATAGGAAAATTACATTAATGGTTCTCAACGGAATACACGGAGTAAATTAGATTGGACACGACTAATGATTCTAAAAAGTTGAAATAAAACGTCGTTCGTGTACGGACCTAAACCTATACTGAAGCTTCCCAAATTTTGAATGACGTAAATGCATATCTGTTATGTTGCAAGGTAACGTGGGATACCACCGAAGTGTGGGGCCATTGTAGGGGTTATGGATCACATGAGTGCCCTACCCATTACCAATAGCATCAATGCCGACAAGATACATACGAGCACTATTTGACGTCTGCACAGATACTTAACACTGGTTTTCAACGGAATGTTATACCATGTTCCCCACAAAATAGTAACCGGACGTGCTCAAATACAACAGCGTATGTATTGGCGGCAAGAGCAAGTAACAAACGAGGTTCCGACAACACACTATCAGACATTGAAAGCGCTCGTGCCAAGCAAAGAAAACTGTGACCGCATAGAAGAGGACACTATATTCAAAACTATAGCAATGGCATACCATCAGAGTTTGTTCAAATCATTCTGCACACTCCATATGGCTATGGCAGTCATTGAAAGACTTACTCATCACATGGTAACCTCTGGTCATAAATAATTTCCATGTTGCAACTCAACATACAAGCACTAACTGTGTGCATGACGTATCATTATGTGACCCACTACAGAGGGCAAATTTAAAAACTCCCTTCTCCATAAAGGTATGAAATATGTGGCCGCCCACTGTATATTATACACTACTAGATCATAGACAGCTAATGTTGTGAGGTCGCCGTGGATTTGCGTATGCAGGAAGTTTTCAGAACCTTTATTGGCACGTGTAAATGCACCGTAAAGCCTCACAGGACTGTTAAATCGTATTATGACAAAGAATAACTGCCACATCACACAATATTAGATATTATTCAATAATATTTGTGGTATAGTAAAGATGAAAAGAAATCTCGGTATCACGTGCAACAAATGGTAGTGATCACATGAGGATGTTATTCGGAGAATGACGTTAGTTGGTCACGAGCAACGAAAGTCTCTTAAAGAAATACACGAGCAGCCATTACTTATCCCTTCTAAACTCGTTAAATCCCTTTCACCCACTTTCCAGTTCACTTCACTTCGGAACGATTAGTCATTCAGTATCACAGCTGATACAGTTCCTCATACCAAGTAGGCTCGCATTTACACCTTTGTTTCCCATTCGCATATTTTGAGATCCTGTAACCACTCGGACCGTTATATTTATGATACTTGCCCCTGATCGTATTTAAAACTACATTTAGCATTAAGCAGCAAATTTCATTCATGAAAATTAAATTTAAGTGGCTTGCGCAAGTAATGAAATAATTTCTTTCTTTTGCTTCCCTAACGTATTCCCAAAAGTCAATTCCTTTCAGAGACACTTTAAGAACACCAAAAATTGCTTCCCATTTCAACGCCCATTCATATTCCAACATTTCTTTAACCTGCTTAGTGTTCATATTAACGATAACACATTTAAACACCATTCACTATTTATTTATACTCCAATGTACATCTCAATACGATCTATTCCTCAAATTTCTAAAGTTCCTTGTACTATTACATATCTAGATGTAGAAGCTCTATCTCTTATATCAGATTCTCGTCAATGCAAACTTTGTCAAGATGTGTACACGTAAATAGAGGTAAGTGCGAAAACAGTGCTGCCATTTGTATTAAAATCTGCGGTGAGAACTTTTAACATTGCAGGCGTCAGCATTCGTGAATAATTTTATGGAATATAAACAATCTGCTCGATTGCAAATAGAAACCAGATGTTGACCTAGGTTTCGACGTGGGTAACCACGCCTTCTTCGGAACATACTAAAACTATAAACTGCCCAAAGAGGTACGGTTCTGTGTTAATGTTCTTCCTTCTTCGGAACACACTAAAACCACAAGCAGCTTACGGAGGCATGATTCTGAATTAATGCTGCACCAAGACTCCATAGGCAGTTTGTAGCTATAGTGTGTTCTGAACATGGCTTGGTTATCAGCGCCGAAACGTAGGTCAACAACCGGTTTCTGTTTGCATTCGATGCAGATTCTTTATAAACATCAAAATCTGCGGTATTTCTACGAGACTAATAATTTCATGGGAAGATCTATACAATCTGAGGATCATGTGAACACTATGAAACAGATAATGACCCTGAATATGTTACAGAACGCAGATCAGCTTCAAATGTTATTGCCGATCCGGTAAAATTAACGTTTCTTGAAACTACAACGCAATAACATGCTTCTTAACTTACCATAATTTACATACATTTACATGACAAAGTGATGTTAGAAATGTTAATAGGCAATCTTAACACGGCTTATATGCCCTAGTAAGGTGCTTAATAATGTATATTTTGTACTTTGGTAAGTAATCATTAATTTTTAAAAATTGTTATGCATCTTAATTACAAACTTTATTTAACTGAAACTTATTTCAAAACCAGAGACAAATCATAGTTTTTAAATTTATCTTATTGTGAAATTCCACAGTAACATCCACATATATCGTGCAGCAATTGGACTGAGGCGAGTCAGAGGTATTCAGTGTTAAGTGTTCTTGGTTTCCATGTACACAAATTTAAGTACCTATTGAACATTTAAAAAAAAAATACATGTTGAGTATGGTTTACCATTTTAAAAACTTATATTTAATCTACATATATTTTAAACAAATTACTTATGTTATTTAAGATCACTTTCCAGTCAATCTGGTTAAAAAATTCAATTTTTTTTTGTCTTCAATGAATATTTAGAATTTTGTGAACAAAATGGTAGTTAAATGAATCGATTCAGATCCAATTTAAATGTGTGCCGGTATGTGAAGTACCTTGGAGATGCAGAGCCCAGATGGTTGCAAATGCGTTGGAAAATATGCCTTAAGGAAGAACTGCCACAATTGATATGTTACTGTCTTTTGGTCATGTCGAAAAGAGGATAGGCACACGTTTACGTAAGCTAACAAAAGATATGAAGGAGAAAAACCTCGGTGATGGCAAACAAATTGTTGGTCGGGGTCGTCTTACTAAGGAAGACGTGATAAAGTGCCGCTCTATTCTATCTTAGCCATAAGAAGGAAACGTGACAATATTGAGGCCATAAAGAAAGCAGTATGGGCTACCTGTTTCCATAAAGCTTCTACGTGTGACCATCCGCAGCATGCTCTCTGTGACAGTGGTGTACACACATGGTGTCGTTACATAAAAGCAATAGCAAATGGGGAGACTTATGCACACCATCACTCCCTGCCATTTGAGGTATTGGAAGCGACTAAACCCATATACAGGGACCTAAGTGACACGAAACTATTGTCATAATGCTTACATGGAAAGACACAAAATGATAATGACTGTTTAAACCATGTGATATGGGAACGCCTGCCTAAAACTGTGATTGCTGATATCAGTACCTTGAGATTTGATGTGTTAGATGCAGTAATTTGCTTTAATGATTGGGCAGTTAGCACTGATGCCAATTGATCCTTGAGAGTGGCCGAGGGCGATAAATGGGTTCTTGAGGCAACTAAAGAGGCCAGAATAGAAACGAGGAGCAAGAAAAGGAGGAGAGAAGATGAGGTACCCACAAACCAAGAATATTATGCAACTGGAGGGTTTGAACTACAACACAGGTGCGTAAACGATGAAATGTACCTTTAAACTGAATTTACCAAGAATCTAATTTTTTGACTTGATTATTTTAATAAAAAAAGCAATTTCAGCTAGAAGTGTGACATTTTATTTTTTGTATTCCAGCTACGATTTGGAGAAAAGTAGCCTACAGGCACCAGCTTACTTTCACTAGGAAGAAAAATATACCCTTATCAGTTATTAAAAAATTACCTTAATTTTGACTCACAGAGTCATTTATTTATAGTATAAATAACTAAGACTGAAATCATTTGAGTTAAGTCTCCTTTTTAAATAAAAATGTCATAAATGCGAGCGTGAAGTTTTAAGCATCTAAGAAAAGTAGTTAATAAGTCTATTGATTTTAAACATAGGCTGGTAGGAAAAATTATAAATCACTGAGCGACACAAATGTTTATACGACAAATGTTATATCAAAGCTATTCCAATTATTCTTAATCCAAAATCTTCATTCTTAAAACACTTTCATTGTCCAAAAATTTCCTTGTATTCAGAGTTCACATTATGTAGTTAGACCCTCATAAACTTTATGAAAATTCTTACTGTTTTTCCAGCCGTTCACTGCAAGTTGCCTTAAATAATTGCACTACATGTGAGAAAATAATTTATGTATGTTCAGTTATTAAACATTTACTGACAATTTCCCCAAAGAATCAAATACCGTCACTACAGGATGTCTGCTGTATCTCTGTGCAACAGAGCTTTTCCTAGGCCTTTCCACTTCACAGTCTCTTCAACAACGGGCCAACTGGGCAGCTTTAGAAGGGACGAAATGATCGCGAGTGATTTGTTAATCTGCTCATATCCAATAACTAACCTACGTTCCAACTCACTGCGTCCTCCTGATCGACTTATCCTTATATTACCTCATCCCTACTGACGATCCTGCTGGTTCATTTCCTAATTACCGGGACTAAAGCACACAAGTCACTCAGGAGAGACAATTAACACAACTTGAAACATGCATAAAACCATCGCTAGAAAAATTACTTTAATTGTTCTTAAAGAAATACAGCTACTAATCAGATCGAGCAGCACTAATGTTTCTAAAGGATTATCATAAAACGTCGTTCATGCACGCACATATCCCTTTACTGAAGTAAAACAAATATTGAATGACGTGAGTGTATATCTATTATGTTGAAAGGTAACGTGGGATCCCACCTAAGTGTGGAGCCATAGTTGGGCTTATGGATCACACGAGTGCCCCACCCATTACCAATAACATCAGTGCTGACAAGATACATACGAGCACTATTTGACGTCTCCACAGATGCTTGTCGCTGATTACCAACGGAATGTCGTACCATTCTTCCCGCAGTATAGTGGCCTTTCGTCCTCAAATGAAACAGGATAACTATTGACAGCAAGTGCAAGGGACAGACGAGGTTCCGACAACACACTATCAGACATTGAAAGCGCTCATTCCGAGCAAAGACAACCTGGACTGCACAGAAGCGTTCACTATATGCAAAACTGTTGCAATGGCATACCATCAGAGTTAGTTCAATTCATTCTGCACACACCATATGGATATAACAGTCATTGCGCTACTTACTCATCACTTGGTAACCGCTGTTCATAAATAATTTCTATGTTGCAACACAACATGGACATCTACATCTACATTTACACACAGCAAGACACCCAAAGGTGTGTGGCGGAGGGCACTTCACGTGCCACTGTCATTACCTCCCTTTCCTGTTCCAGTCGCGTATGGTTCGCGGGAAAAACGACAGCCGGAAAGCGTCCGTGACCGCTCGAATCTCTCTAATTTTACATTCGCTATCTCCTCGGGCCGTATAAGTAGGGGGAAGCAATATATTCGATGACTCATCCAGAAGCGCACGCTCTCGAAATCTGGACAGCAAGCTACAACGCACTCACTACTCTCTCCTGATCGACTTATCCTTCTATTAACTCATCCCTACTGACGATCCTGCTGGTTCATTTGCTGGCTCGCGAGACTAAGGCACATAAATCACTCAGAATAGAAATAGTTAATATACAGTAAAACGCGATTTGACCCTTAGATTCACTGATAACATTAACAAACTTAGAAGCTTGCATACAACCATCGCAAGAAATATTATAGGAAAATTACATTAATGGTTCTCAACGGAATACACGGAGTAAATTAGATTGGACACGACTAATGATTCTAAAAAGTTGAAATAAAACGTCGTTCGTGTACGGACCTAAACCTATACTGAAGCTTCCCAAATTTTGAATGACGTAAATGCATATCTGTTATGTTGCAAGGTAACGTGGGATACCACCGAAGTGTGGGGCCATTGTAGGGGTTATGGATCACATGAGTGCCCTACCCATTACCAATAGCATCAATGCCGACAAGATACATACGAGCACTATTTGACGTCTGCACAGATACTTAACACTGGTTTTCAACGGAATGTTATACCATTTTCCCCACAAAATAGTAACCGGACATGCTCAAATACAACAGCGTATGTATTGGCGGCAAGAGCATGGAACAAACGAGGTTCCGACAACACACTATCAGACATTGAAAGCGCTCGTGCCAAGCAAAGAAAACTGTGACCGCATAGAAGAGGACACTATATTCAAAACTATAGCAATGGCATACCATCAGAGTTTGTTCAAATCATTCTGCACACTCCATATGGCTATGGCAGTCATTGAAAGACTTACTCATCACATGGTAACCTCTGGTCATAAATAATTTCCATGTTGCAACTCAACATACAAGCACTAACTGTGTGCATGACGTATCATTATGTGACCCACTACAGAGGGCAGATTTAAAAACTCCCTTCTCCATAAAGGTATTAAATATGTGGCCGCCCACTGTATATTATACACTACTAGATCATAGACAGCTAATGTTGTGAGGTCGCCGTGGATTTGCGTATGCAGGAAGTTTTCAGAACCTTTATTGGCACGTGTAAATGCACCGTAAAGCCTCACAGGACTGTTAAATCGTATTATGACAAAGAATAACTGCCACATCACACAATATTAGATATTATTCAATAACATTTGTGGTATAGTAAAGATGAAAAGAAATCTCGGTATCACGTGCAACAAATGGTAGTGATCACATGAGGATGTTATTCGGAGAATGACGTTAGTTGGTCACGAGCAACGAAAGTCTCTTAAAGAAATACACGAGCAGCCATTACTTATCCCTTCTAAACTCGTTAAATCCCTTTCACCCACTTTCCAGTTCACTTCACTTCGGAACGATTAGTCATTCAGTATTACAGCTGATACAGTTCCTCATACCAAGTAGGCTCACATTTACACCTTTGTTTCCCATTCGCATATTTTGAGATCCTGTAACCACTCGGACCGTTATATTTATGATACTTGCCCCTGATCGTATTTAAAACTACATTTAGCATTAAGCAGCAAATTTCATTCATGAAAATTAAATTTAAGTGGCTTGCGCAAGTAATGAAATAATTTCTTTCTTTTGCTTCCCTAACGTATTCCCAAAAGTCAATTCCTTTCAGAGACACTTTAAGAACACCAAAAATTGCTTCCCATTTCAACGCCCATTCATATTCCAACATTTCTTTAACCTGCTTAGTGTTCATATTAACGATAACACATTTAAACACCATTCACTATTTATTTATACTCCAATGTACATCTCAATACGATCTATTCCTCAAATTTCTAAAGTTCCTTGTACTATTACATATCTAGATGTAGAAGCTCTATCTCTTATATCAGATTCTCGTCAATGCAAACTTTGTCAAGATGTGTACACGTAAATAGAGGTAAGTGCGAAAACAGTGCTGCCATTTGTATTAAAATCTGCGGTGAGAACTTTTAACATTGCAGGCGTCAGCATTCGTGAATAATTTTATGGAATATAAACAATCTGCTCGATTGCAAATAGAAACCAGATGTTGACCTAGGTTTCGACGTGGGTAACCACGCCTTCTTCGGAACATACTAAAACTATAAACTACCCAAAGAGGTACGGTTCTGTGTTAATGTTCTTCCTTCTTCGGAACACACTAAAACCACAAGCAGCTTACGGAGGCATGATTCTGAATTAATGTTGCACCAAGACTCCATAGGCAGTTTGTAGCTATAGTGTGTTCTGAACATGGCTTGGTTATCAGCGCCGAAACGTAGGTCAACAACCGGTTTCTGTTTGCATTCGATGCAGATTCTTTATAAACATCAAAATCTGCGGTATTTCTACGAGACTAATAATTTCATGGGAAGATCTATACAATCTGAGGATCATGTGAACACTATGAAACAGATAATGACCCTGAATATGTTACAGAACGCAGATCAGCTTCAAATGTTATTGCCGATCCGGTAAAATTAACGTTTCTTGAAACTACAACGCAATAACATGCTTCTTAACTTACCATAATTTACATACATTTACATGACAAAGTGATGTTAGAAATGTTAATAGGCAATCTTAACACGGCTTATATGCCCTAGTAAGGTGCTTAATAATGTATATTTTGTACTTTGGTAAGTAATCATTAATTTTTAAAAATTGTTATGCATCTTAATTACAAACTTTATTTAACTGAAACTTATTTCAAAACCAGAGACAAATCATAGTTTTTAAATTTATCTTATTGTGAAATTCCACAGTAACATCCACATATATCGTGCAGCAATTGGACTGAGGCGAGTCAGAGGTATTCAGTGTTAAGTGTTCTTGGTTTCCATGTACACAAATTTAAGTACCTATTGAACATTTAAAAAAAAATACATGTTGAGTATGGTTTACCATTTTAAAAACTTATATTTAATCTACATATATTTTAAACAAATTACTTATGTTATTTAAGATCACTTTCCAGTCAATCTGGTTAAAAAATTCAATTTTTTTTTGTCTTCAATGAATATTTAGAATTTTGTGAACAAAATGGTAGTTAAATGAATCGATTCAGATCCAATTTAAATGTGTGCCGGTATGTGAAGTACCTTGGAGATGCAGAGCCCAGATGGTTGCAAATGCGTTGGAAAATATGCCTTAAGGAAGAACTGCCACAATTGATATGTTACTGTCTTTTGGTCATGTCGAAAAGAGGATAGGCACACGTTTACGTAAGCTAACAAAAGATATGAAGGAGAAAAACCTCGGTGATGGCAAACAAATTGTTGGTCGGGGTCGTCTTACTAAGGAAGACGTGATAAAGTGCCGCTCTATTCTATCTTAGCCATAAGAAGGAAACGTGACAATATTGAGGCCATAAAGAAAGCAGTATGGGCTACCTGTTTCCATAGAGCTTCTACGTGTGACCATCCGCAGCATGCTCTCTGTGACAGTGGTGTACACACATGGTGTCGTTACATAAAAGCAATAGCAAATGGGGAGACTTATGCACACCATCACTCCCTGCCATTTGAGGTATTGGAAGCGACTAAACCCATATACAGGGACCTAAGTGACACGAAACTATTGTCATAATGCTTACATGGAAAGACACAAAATGATAATGACTGTTTAAACCATGTGATATGGGAACGCCTGCCTAAAACTGTGATTGCTGATATCAGTACCTTGAGATTTGATGTGTTAGATGCAGTAATTTGCTTTAATGATTGGGCAGTTAGCACTGATGCCAATTGATCCCTTGAGAGTGGCCGAGGGCGATAAATGGGTTCTTGAGGCAACTAAAGAGGCCAGAATAGAAACGAGGAGCAAGAAAAGGAGGAGAGAAGATGAGGTACCCACAAACCAAGAATATTATGCAACTGGAGGGTTTGAACTACAACACAGGTGCGTAAACGATGAAATGTACCTTTAAACTGAATTTACCAAGAATCTAATTTTTTGACTTGATTATTTTAATAAAAAAAGCAATTTCAGCTAGAAGTGTGACATTTTATTTTTTGTATTTCAGCTACGATTTGGAGAAAAGTAGCCTACAGGCACCAGCTTACTTTCACTAGGAAGAAAAATATACCCTTATCAGTTATTAAAAAATTACCTTAATTTTGACTCACAGAGTCATTTATTTATAGTATAAATAACTAAGACTGAAATCATTTGAGTTAAGTCTCCTTTTTAAATAAAAATGTCATAAATGCGAGCGTGAAGTTTTAAGCATCTAAGAAAAGTAGTTAATAAGTCTATTGATTTTAAACATAGGCTGGTAGGAAAAATTATAAATCACTGAGCGACACAAATGTTTATACGACAAATGTTATATCAAAGCTATTCCAATTATTCTTAATCCAAAATCTTCATTCTTAAAACACTTTCATTGTCCAAAAATTTCCTTGTATTCAGAGTTCACATTATGTAGTTAGACCCTCATAAACTTTATGAAAATTCTTACTGTTTTTCCAGCCGTTCACTGCAAGTTGCCTTAAATAATTGCACTACATGTGAGAAAATAATTTATGTATGTTCAGTTATTAAACATTTACTGACAATTTCCCCAAAGAATCAAATACCGTCACTACAGGATGTCTGCTGTATCTCTGTGCAACAGAGCTTTTCCTAGGCCTTTCCACTTCACAGTCTCTTCAACAACGGGCCAACTGGGCAGCTTTAGAAGGGACGAAATGATCGCGAGTGATTTGTTAATCTGCTCATATCCAATAACTAACCTACGTTCCAACTCACTGCGTCCTCCTGATCGACTTATCCTTATATTACCTCATCCCTACTGACGATCCTGCTGGTTCATTTCCTAATTACCGGGACTAAAGCACACAAGTCACTCAGGAGAGACAATTAACACAACTTGAAACATGCATAAAACCATCGCTAGAAAAATTACTTTAATTGTTCTTAAAGAAATACAGCTACTAATCAGATCGAGCAGCACTAATGTTTCTAAAGGATTATCATAAAACGTCGTTCATGCACGCACATATCCCTTTACTGAAGTAAAACAAATATTGAATGACGTGAGTGTATATCTATTATGTTGAAAGGTAACGTGGGATCCCACCTAAGTGTGGAGCCATAGTTGGGCTTATGGATCACACGAGTGCCCCACCCATTACCAATAACATCAGTGCTGACAAGATACATACGAGCACTATTTGACGTCTCCACAGATGCTTGTCGCTGATTACCAACGGAATGTCGTACCATTCTTCCCGCAGTATAGTGGCCTTTCGTCCTCAAATGAAACAGGATAACTATTGACAGCAAGTGCAAGGGACAGACGAGGTTCCGACAACACACTATCAGACATTGAAAGCGCTCATTCCGAGCAAAGACAACCTGGACTGCACAGAAGCGCTCACTATATGCAAAACTGTTGCAATGGCATACCATCAGAGTTAGTTCAATTCATTCTGCACACACCATATGGATCTGACAGTCATTGCGCTACTTACTCATCACTTGGTAACCGCTGTTCATAAATAATTTCCATGTTGCAACACAACATCTACATCTACATCTACATTTATACTCCGCAAGACACCCAAAGGTATGCGGCGGTGGGCACTCCACGTGCCACTGTCATTACCTCCCTTTCCTGTTCCAGTCGCGTATGGTTCGCGGGAAAAACGACAGCCGGAAAGCGTCCGTGACCGCTCGAATCTCTCTAATTTTACAATCGCTATCTCCTCGGGCCGTATAAGTAGGGGGAAGCAATATATTCGATGACTCATCCAGAAGCGCACGCTCTCGAAATCTGGACAGCGAGCTACACCGCACTCACTGCACTCTCCTGATCGACTTATCCTTCTATTACCTCATCCCTACTGACGATCCTGCTGGTTCATTTGCTGGCTCGCGAGACTAAGGCACATAAATCACTCAGAACAGAAAAAGTTAATATACGTTAAAAGGCGATTTGACCCTTGGAATCACTGATAACATTAACAAACTTAGAAGCTTCCATACAACTATCGCTAGAAATATTCTAGGAAAATGACATTAATGGTTCTTAACGGAATACACGGAGTAAATTAGATTGGACACGACTAATGATTCTAAAAAGTTGTAATAAAACGTAGTTCGTGACAGACCTAAACCTATACTGAAGCTTCCCAAATATTGACTGACGTAAATGCATATCTGTTATGTTGCAAGGTAACGTGGGATATCACCGATGTGTGGGTCCATTGTAGGGGTTATGGACCACATGAGTGCCCTACCCATTATCAATAGCATCAATGCCGACAAGATACATACGAGCACTATTTGACGTCTGCACAGATACTTAACACTGGTTTTCAACGGAATGTTATACCATTTTCCCCACAGAATAGTAACAGAACGTGCTCAAATACAACAGGGTATGTATTGGCGGCAAGAGCAAGGAACAAACGAGGCTCTGACAACACACTATTAGACATTGAATGCGCTCATACCAAGTAAAGAAAACTGTGACCGCATAGAAGAGGACACTATATTCAAAACTATAGCAATGGCATACCATCAGAGTTTGTTCAAATCATTCTGCACACTCCATATGGCTATGGCAGTCATTGAAAGACTTACTCATCACATGGTAACCTCTGGTCATAAATAATTTCCATGTTGCAACTCAACATACAAGCACTAACTGTGTGCATGACGTATCATTATGTGATCCACTACAGAGGGCAGATTTAAAAACTCCCATCTCCATAAAGGTATTAAATATGTAGCCGCCCACTGTATATTATACACTACTAGATCATAGACAGCTAATGTTGTGAGGTCGCCGTGGATTTGCGTATGCAGGAAGTTTTCAGAACCTTCATTGGCACGTGTAAATGCACCGTAAAGCCTCACAGGACTGTTAAATCGTATAATGACAAAGAATAACTGCCACATCCCACAATATCAGATATTATTCAATAACATTTGTGGTATAGTAAAGATGAAAAGAAATCTCGGTATCACGTGCAATGAATGGTAGTGATCACATGAGGATGTTATTCGGAGAATGACGTTAGTTGGTCATGAGCAACGAAAGTCTCTTAAAGAAATACACGAGCAGCCATTACTTATCCCCTCTAAACTCGTTAAATCCCTTTCACACACTTTCCAGTTCACTTCACTTTGGAACGATTAGTCTTTCAGTATCACAGCTGATACAGTTCCTCATACCAAGTAGGCTCACATTTGCAGCTTTGTTTCCCATTCGCATATTTTGCGATCCTGTAACCAATCGAACCGTTATATTAATGATAGTTGCCCCTGATCGTATTTAAAAATACATTTAGCATTAAGCAGCAAATTTCGTTGATGAAAATTAAATTTAAGTGACTTGCGCAGGTAATGAAACAATTTCTTTCTTTTGCTTCCCTAACGTATTCCTAAAAGTCAATTCCTTTCAGAGACATTTTAAGAACACCAAGAATTGCTTCCTATTTCAATGCCCATTCATATTCCAACATTTCTTTAACCTGCTTAGTGTTCATATTAACGATAACACATTTAAACACCATTCACTATTTATTTATACTCCAATGTATATCACAATATGATCTATTCCTCAAATTTCTAAAGTTCCTTGTTCCATTACATATCTAGATGTAGAAGCTCTATCTCTTATATCAGATTCTCGTCAATGTAAACTTTGTCAAGATGTGTACACGTAAATAGAGGTAAGTGCGAAAACAGTGCTGCCATTTGTATTAAAATCTGCGGTGGGAACTTTTAACATTGCAGGCGTCAGCATTCGTGAATAATTTGATGATTATAAACAATCTGCCTCGATTGCAAATAGAAACCAGATGTTGAACTAGGTTTCGACGCAGGTAACCACGCCTTCTTCAGAAAATACTAAAACTATAAACTTCCCAAAGAGGTACGGTTCTGTGTTAATGTTCTTCCTTCTTCGGAACACACTAAAACCACAAGCTGCCTATGGAGGCATGGTTCTGAATTAATGTTGCACCAAGACTCCATAGGCAGTTTGTAGCTATAGTGTGTTCTGAACAAGGCTTGGTTATCAGCGCCGAAACGTAGGTCAACAACCGGTTCCTGTTTGCATTCGATGCAGATTCTTTATAAACATCAAAATCTGCGGTATTTGTACGAGACTAATAATTTCATGGGACGATCTATACAATCTGAGGATCATGTGAACACTATGAAACAGATAATGACCCTGAATATGTTACAGAACGCAGATCAGCTTCAAATGTTATTGCCGATCCAGTAAAATTAACGTTTCTTGAAACTACAACGCAATAACATGCTTCTTAACTTACTATAATATACATACATTTACATGACAAAGTGATGTTAGAAATGTTAATAGGCATCATTAACACGGCTTATATGCTCTAGTAGGGTGCTTAATAATGTCTATTTTGTACTTTGCTAAATAATCAATAATTTTTGAAATTCTTATGCATCTTAATTACAAACTTTATTTAACCGAAACTTCTTTCAAAATCAGAGAGAAATCAAAGTTTTTAAATTTATCTTATTGTGAAATTCCACAGTAACATCCACATATTTCGTGCAGCAATTGGACGGAGGCAAGTCACAGGTATTCATTGTTAAGTGTTCTCGGTTTCCATGAACACAAATTTAAGTAACTATTGACCATTTAAAAAAAAATACATGTTGAGTTTGGTTTACCATTTTAAGAACATATATTTAATCTATGTATATTTAAAACAAATTACTTATGTGATTTAAGATCACTTTCCAATGAATCTGGTTAAAAAATTCTATTTTTTTTGTCTTCAATGCATATTTAGAATTTTGTGCACAAAATGGTAGTTAAATGAATCGATTCAGATATCCAAAACACTTTAAAAATCCAATTTAAATTTGTGCCGGTATGTGAAGTACCTTGGAGACGCAGAGTCCAGATGGTTGCAAATGTGTTGGAAAATATTCCTTAAGGAATAACTGCCACAATTGAAATGTTACTGTCTTTTGGTCATGTCGCATAGAGCATAGGCACACGTTTACGTAAGCTAACAAAAGATATGAAGGAGAAAACCTCAGTGATGGCAAACAAATTGTTGGTAAGGGTCGTCTTACTAAGGAAGACGTGACAATGTGCCACTCTATTCTATCTTAGCCATAAGAAGGAAGCGAGACAATATTGAGGCCATAAAGAAAGCAGTATGGGCTAGCTGTTTCCATAAAGCTTCTACGGGTGCCCATCCACAGCATGCTCTCTGTGACAGTGGTGTACACACATGGTGTCGTTACATAAAAGCAATAGCAAATGGGGAGACTTATGCACACCATCACTCCCTCATTTGAGGTATTGGAAGCAACTAAGCCCATATACAGGGACCTAAGTGACACGAAACTATTGTCATAGTGCTTACATGGAAAGACACAAAATGATAATGACTGTTTAAACCATGTGATATGGGAACGCCTCCCTAAAACTGTGGATGTTGATTTCAGTACCTTGAGATTTGATGTGTTAGATGCAGAAATTTGCTTTAATGATTGGGCAGTTAGCACTGATGCCAACTGATCCCTTGAGAGTGGCCGAAGGCGAAAAATGGGTTCTTGAGGCAACTAAAGAGGCCAGAATAGAAACGAGGAGCAAGAAAAGGAGGAGAGAAAATGAGGTACCCACAAACCAAGAATATTATGCAACTGGAGGGTTTGAACTACAACACAGGTGCGTAACCGATGAAATATATCTTTAAACTGAATTTTCCAAGAATCCAATTTTCTGACTAGTTTATTTTAATAAATAATGCACTTTCAGCTAGAGGTGTGACATTTTATTTTTTGTATTTCAGCTACCATTTGGAGAAAAGTAGCCTACAGGCACCAGCTTACTTACACTAGGACGAATAATATACCGTTATCAGTTATTTAAAAATTACCTTAAATTTGACTCACAGAGTCATTTATTTATAATATAAATAACTAAGACTGAAATCATTTGAGTGAAGTCCGCTTTTTAAATAAAAATGTCACAAATGCGAGCGTGAAGTTTTAAGCATCTAAGAAAAGTAGTTAATAAGTCTATTGATTTTAAAGATAGGCTTGTAGAAAAATTATAAATTACTGAGCGACATTATTGTTTATATGACAAATGTTATATCAAAGTTATACCAATTATTCTTAATCCAAAATCTTCATTCTTAAAACGCTTTCATTGTCCAAAAATTTCTTTGTATTCAGAGTTCACATTATGTAGTTAGACCCTCATCAACTTTATGAAAATTCTTACTGTTTATCCAGCTGTTCACTGTAAGTTACCTTCAATAATTGCACTGCATGTGAGTAAATATTTTATGTATGTTCAGTTATTAAACATTTACTGCCAATTTCCCAAAAGAATCAAATACCGTCACTACAGGACGTCTGCCGTATCTCCGCTCAATAGAGGTTTTTCTTGGCCTTTCCGCTTCAGAGTCTCTTCAACAACGGGCTACCTGGGCAGCTTTAGAAGGGACGAAATGAGCGCGAGTGATTTGTTAATCTGCTCATATCCAATAACTCACCTACGTTCCAACTCACTGCATTCTCCTGATCGACTTATCCTTCTATTACCTCATCCCGACTGACGATCCTGCTGGTTCATTTCCTAATTACCGGGACTAAAGCACACAAGTCACTCAGGAGAGACAATTAACACAACTTGAAACATGCATAAAACCATCGCTAGAAAAATTACTTTAATTGTTCTTAAGGAAATACAGCTACTAATCAGATCGAGCAGGACTAATGTTTCTAAAGGATTACAATTAAACGTCGTTCATGCACGCACCTATAAATATACTGAAGTAAAACAAATATTGAATGACGTGAGTGTATATCTATTATGTTGAAAGGTAACGTGGGATCCCACCTAAGTGTGGAGCCATAGTTGGGCTTATGGATCACACGAGTGCCCCACCCATTACTAATAACATCAATGCTGACAAGATACATACGAGCACTATCTGACGTTACCACAGATGCTTGTCGCTGATTACCAACGGAATGTCGTACCATTCTTCCCGCAGTATAGTGGCTTTTCGTCCTCAAATAAAACAGGATAACTATTGACAGCAAGTGCAAGGGACAGACGAGGTTCCGACAACACACTATCAGACATTGAAAGCGCTCATTCCGAGCAAAGACAACCTGGACTGCACAGAAGCGTTCACTATATGCAAAACTGTTGCAATGGCATACCATCAGAGTTAGTTCAATTCATTCTGCACACACCATATGGATCTGACAGTCATTGCGCTACTTACTCATCACTTGGTAACCGCTGTTCATAAATAATTTCCATGTTGCAACACAACATCTACATCTACATCTACATTTATACTCCGCAAGACACCCAAAGGTATGCGGCGGTGGGCACTCCACGTGCCACTGTCATTACCTCCCTTTCCTGTTCCAGTCGCGAATGGTTCGCGGGAAAAACGACTGCCGGAAAGCGTCCGTGACCGCTCGAATCTCTCTAATTTTACAATCGCTATCTCCTCGGGCCGTATAAGTATGGGGAAGCAATATATTCGATGACTCATCCAGAAGCGCACGCTCTCGAAATCTGGACAGCGAGCTACACCGCACTCACTGCGCTCTCCTGATCGACTTATCCTTTATTACCTCATCCCTACTGACGATCCTGCTGGTTCATTTGCTGGCTCGCGAGACTAAGGCACATAAATCACTCAGAACAGAAAAAGTTAATATACGTTAAAAGGCGATTTGACCCTTGGAATCACTGATAACATTAACAAACTTAGAAGCTTCCATACAACTATCGCTAGAAATATTCTAGGAAAATGACATTAATGGTTCTTAACGGAATACACGGAGTAAATTAGATTGGACACCACTAATGATTCTAAAAAGTTGTAATAAAACGTAGTTCGTGAACAGACCTAAACCTATACTGAAGCTTCCCAAATATTGACTGACGTAAATGCATATCTGTTATGTTGCAAGGTAACGTGGGATATCACCGATGTGTGGGTCCATTGTAGGGGTTATGGACCACATGAGTGCCCTACCCATTATCAATAGCATCAATGCCGACAAGATACATACGAGCACTATTTGACGTCTGCACAGATACTTAACACTGGTTTTCAACGGAATGTTATACCATTTTCCCCACAGAATAGTAACAGAACGTGCTCAAATACAACAGGGTATGTATTGGCGGCAAGAGCAAGGAACAAACGAGGTTCTGACAACACACTATTAGACATTGAATGCGCTCATGCCAAGCAAAGAAAACTGTGACCGCATAGAAGAGGACACTATATTCAAAACTATAGCAATGGCATACCATCAGAGTTTGTTCAAATCATTCTGCACACTCCATATGGCTATGGCAGTCATTGAAAGACTTACTCATCACATGGTAACCTCTGGTCATAAATAATTTCCATGTTGCAACTCAACATACAAGCACTAACTGAGTGCATGACGTATCATTATGTGATCCACTACAGAGGGCAGATTTAAAAACTCCCATCTCCATAAAGGTATTAAATATGTAGCCGCCCACTGTATATTATACACTACTAGATCATAGACAGCTAATGTTGTGAGGTCGCCGTGGATTTGCGTATGCAGGAAGTTTTCAGAACCTTCATTGGCACGTGTAAATGCACCGTAAAGCCTCACAGGACTGTTAAATCGTATAATGACAAAGAATAACTGCCACATCCCACAATATCAGTTATTATTCAATAACATTTGTGGTATAGTAAAGATGAAAAGAAATCTCTGTATCACGTGCAATGAATGGTAGTGATCACATGAGGATGTTATTCGGAGTATGACGTTAGTTGGTCATGAGCAACGTAAGTCGCTTAAAGAAATACACGAGGAGCCATTACTTATCCCCTCTAAACTCGTTAAATCCCTTTCACACACTTTCCAGTTCACTTCACTTTGGAACGATTAGTCTTTCAGTATCACAGCTGATACAGTTCCTCATACCAAGTAGGCTCACATTTGCAGCTTTGTTTCCCATTCGCATATTTTGCGATCCTGTAACCAATCGAACCGTTATATTAATGATACTTGCCCCTGATCGTATTTAAAAATACATTTAGCATTAAGCAGCAAATTTCGTTGATGAAAATTAAATTTAAGTGACTTGCGCAGGTAATGAAACAATTTCTTTCTTTTGCTTCCCTAACGTATTCCTAAAAGTCAATTCCTTTCAGAGACATTTTAAGAACACCAAGAATTGCTTCCTATTTCAATGCCCATTCATATTCCAACATTTCTTTAACCTGCTTAGTGTTCATATTAACGATAACACATTTAAACACCATTCACTATTTATTTATACTCCAATGTATATCACAATATGATCTATTCCTCAAATTTCTAAAGTTCCTTGTTCCATTACATATCTAGATGTAGAAGCTCTATCTCTTATATCAGATTCTCGTCAATGTAAACTTTGTCAAGATGTGTACACGTAAATAGAGGTAAGTGCGAAAACAGTGCTGCCATTTGTATTAAAATCTGCGGTGGGAACTTTTAACATTGCAGGCGTCAGCATTCGTGAATAATTTGATGATTATAAACAATCTGCCTCGATTGCAAATAGAAACCAGATGTTGAACTAGGTTTCGACGCAGGTAACCACGCCTTCTTCAGAAAATACTAAAACTATAAACTGCCCAAAGAGGTACGGTTCTGTGTTAATGTTCTTCCTTCTTCGGAACACACTAAAACCACAAGCTGCCTATGGAGGCATGGTTCTGAATTAATGTTGCACCAAGACTCCATAGGCAGTTTGTAGCTATAGTGTGTTCTGAACAAGGCTTGGTTATCAGCGCCGAAACGTAGGTCAACAACCGGTTCCTGTTTGCATTCGATGCAGATTCTTTATAAACATCAAAATCTGCGGTATTTGTACGAGACTAATAATTTCATGGGACGATCTATACAATCTGAGGATCATGTGAACACTATGAAACAGATAATGACCCTGAATATGTTACAGAACGCAGATCAGCTTCAAATGTTATTGCCGATCCAGTAAAATTAACGTTTCTTGAAACTACAACGCAATAACATGCTTCTTAACTTACTATAATATACATACATTTACATGACAAAGTGATGTTAGAAATGTCAATAGGCATCATTAACACGGCTTATATGCTCTAGTAGGGTGCTTAATAATGTCTATTTTGTACTTTGCTAAATAATCAATAATTTTTGAAATTGTTATGCATCTTAATTACAAACTTTATTTAACCGAAACTTCTTTCAAAATCAGAGAGAAATCAAAGTTTTTAAATTTATCTTATTGTGAAATTCCACAGTAACATCCACATATTTCGTGCAGCAATTGGACGGAGGCAAGTCACAGGTATTCATTGTTAAGTGTTCTCGGTTTCCATGAACACAAATTTAAGTAACTATTGACCATTTAAAAAAAAATACATGTTGAGTTTGGTTTACCATTTTAAGAACATATATTTAATCTATGTATATTTAAAACAAATTACTTATGTGATTTAAGATCACTTTCCAATGAATCTGGTTAAAAAATTCTATTTTTTTTGTCTTCAATGCATATTTAGAATTTTGTGCACAAAATGGTAGTTAAATGAATCGATTCAGATATCCAAAACACTTTAAAAATCCAATTTAAAGTTGTGCCGGTATGTGAAGTACCTTGGAGACGCAGAGTCCAGATGGTTGCAAATGTGTTGGAAAATATTCCTTAAGGAATAACTGCCACAATTGAAATGTTACTGTCTTTTGGTCATGTCGCATAGAGCATAGGCACACGTTTACGTAAGCTAACAAAAGATATGAAGGAGAAAACCTCAGTGATGGCAAACAAATTGTTGGTAAGGGTCGTCTTACTAAGGAAGACGTGACAATGTGCCACTCTATTCTATCTTAGCCATAAGAAGGAAGCGAGACAATATTGAGGCCATAAAGAAAGCAGTATGGGCTAGCTGTTTCCATAAAGCTTCTACGGGTGCCCATCCACAGCATGCTCTCTGTGACAGTGGTGTACACACATGGTGTCGTTACATAAAAGCAATAGCAAATGGGGAGACTTATGCACACCATCACTCCCTCATTTGAGGTATTGGAAGCAACTAAGCCCATATACAGGGACCTAAGTGACACGAAACTATTGTCATAGTGCTTACATGGAAAGACACAAAATGATAATGACTGTTTAAACCATGTGATATGGGAACGCCTCCCTAAAACTGTGGATGTTGATTTCAGTACCTTGAGATTTGATGTGTTAGATGCAGAAATTTGCTTTAATGATTGGGCAGTTAGCACTGATGCCAACTGATCCCTTGAGAGTGGCCGAAGGCGAAAAATGGGTTCTTGAGGCAACTAAAGAGGCCAGAATAGAAACGAGGAGCAAGAAAAGGAGGAGAGAAAATGAGGTACCCACAAACCAAGAATATTATGCAACTGGAGGGTTTGAACTACAACACAGGTGCGTAACCGATGAAATATATCTTTAAACTGAATTTTCCAAGAATCTAATTTTCTGACTAGTTTATTTTAATAAATAATGCAATTTCAGCTAGAGGTGTGACATTTTATTTTTTGTATTTCAACTACCATTTGGAGAAAAGTAGCCTACAGGCACCAGCTTACTTTCACTAGGACGAATAATATACCGTTATCAGTTATTTAAAAATTACCTTAAATTTGACTCACAGAGTCATTTATTTATAATATAAATAACTAAGACTGAAATCATTTGAGTGAAGTCCGCTTTTTAAATAAAAATGTCACAAATGCGAGCGTGAAGTTTTAAGCATCTAAGAAAAGTAGTTAATAAGTCTATTGATTTTAAAGATAGGCTTGTAGGAAAATTATAAATTACTGAGCGACATTATTGTTTATACGACAAATGTTATATCAAAGTTATACCAATTATTCTTAATCCAAAATCTTCATTCTTAAAACGCTTTCATTGTCCAAAAATTTCTTTGTATTCAGAGTTCACATTATGTAGTTAGACCCTCATCAACTTTATGAAAATTCTTACTGTTTATCCAGCCGTTCACTGTAAGTTACCTTCAATAATTGCACTGCATGTGAGTAAATATTTTATGTATGTTCAGTTATTAAACATTTACTGTCAATTTCCCAAAAGAATCAAATACCGTCACTACAGGACGTCTGCCGTATCTCCGCTCAATAGAGGTTTTTCTTGGCCTTTCCGCTTCAGAGTCTCTTCAACAATGGGCTACCTGGGCAGCTTTAGAAGGGACGAAATGAGCGCGAGTGATTTGTTAATCTGCTCATATCCAATAACTCACCTACATTCCAACTCACTGCATTCTCCTGATCGACTTATCCTTCTATTACCTCATCCCGACTGACGATCCTGCTGGTTCATTTCCTAATTACCGGGACTAAAGCACACAAGTCACTCAGGAGAGACAATTAACACAACAAGATACATGCATAAAACCATCGCTAGAAAAATGACTTTAATTGTTCTTAAGGAAATACAGCTACTAATCAGATCGAGCAGGACTAATGTTTCTAAAGGATTACAATTAAACGTCGTTCATGCACGCACCTATAAATATACTGAAGTAAAACAAATATTGAATGACGTGAGTGTATATCTATTATGTTGAAAGGTAACGTGGGATCCCACCTAAGTGTGGAGCCATAGTTGGGCTTATGGATCACACGAGTGCCCCACCCATTACCAATAACATCAATGCTGACAAGATACATACGAGCACTATCTGACGTTACCACAGATGCTTGTCGCTGATTACCAACGGAATGTCGTACCATTCTTCCCGCAGTATAGTGGCTTTTCGTCCTCAAATAAAACAGGATAACTATTGACAGCAAGTGCAAGGGACAGACGAGGTTCCGACAACACACTATCAGACATTGAAAGCGCTCATTCCGAGCAAAGACAACCTGGACTGCACAGAAGCGTTCACTATATGCAAAACTGTTGCAATGGCATACCATCAGAGTTAGTTCAATTCATTCTGCACACACCATATGGATCTGACAGTCATTGCGCTACTTACTCATCACTTGGTAACCGCTGTTCATAAATAATTTCCATGTTGCAACACAACATCTATATCTACATCTACATTTATACTCCGCAAGACACCCAAAGGTATGCGGCGGTGGGCACTCCACGTGCCACTGTCATTACCTCCCTTTCCTGTTCCAGTCGCGTATGGTTCGCGGGAAAAACGACAGCCGGAAAGCGTCCGTGACCGCTCGAATCTCTCTAATTTTACAATCGCTATCTCCTCGGGCCGTATAAGTATGGGGAAGCAATATATTCGATGACTCATCCAGAAGCGCACGCTCTCGAAATCTGGACAGCGAGCTACACCGCACTCACTGCGCTCTCCTGATCGACTTATCCTTTATTACCTCATCCCTACTGACGATCCTGCTGGTTCATTTGCTGGCTCGCGAGACTAAGGCACATAAATCACTCAGAACAGAAAAAGTTAATATACGTTAAAAGGCGATTTGACCCTTGGAATCACTGATAACATTAACAAACTTAGAAGCTTCCATACAACTATCGCTAGAAATATTCTAGGAAAATGACATTAATGGTTCTTAACGGAATACACGGAGTAAATTAGATTGGACACCACTAATGATTCTAAAAAGTTGTAATAAAACGTAGTTCGTGAACAGACCTAAACCTATACTGAAGCTTCCCAAATATTGACTGACGTAAATGCATATCTGTTATGTTGCAAGGTAACGTGGGATATCACCGATGTGTGGGTCCATTGTAGGGGTTATGGACCACATGAGTGCCCTACCCATTATCAATAGCATCAATGCCGACAAGATACATACGAGCACTATTTGACGTCTGCACAGATACTTAACACTGGTTTTCAACGGAATGTTATACCATTTTCCCCACAGAATAGTAACAGAACGTGCTCAAATACAACAGGGTATGTATTGGCGGCAAGAGCAAGGAACAAACGAGGTTCTGACAACACACTATTAGACATTGAATGCGCTCATGCCAAGCAAAGAAAACTGTGACCGCATAGAAGAGGACACTATATTCAAAACTATAGCAATGGCATACCATCAGAGTTTGTTCAAATCATTCTGCACACTCCATATGGCTATGGCAGTCATTGAAAGACTTACTCATCACATGGTAACCTCTGGTCATAAATAATTTCCATGTTGCAACTCAACATACAAGCACTAACTGAGTGCATGACGTATCATTATGTGATCCACTACAGAGGGCAGATTTAAAAACTCCCATCTCCATAAAGGTATTAAATATGTAGCCGCCCACTGTATATTATACACTACTAGATCATAGACAGCTAATGTTGTGAGGTCGCCGTGGATTTGCGTATGCAGGAAGTTTTCAGAACCTTCATTGGCACGTGTAAATGCACCGTAAAGCCTCACAGGACTGTTAAATCGTATAATGACAAAGAATAACTGCCACATCCCACAATATCAGTTATTATTCAATAACATTTGTGGTATAGTAAAGATGAAAAGAAATCTCGGTATCACGTGCAATGAATGGTAGTGATCACATGAGGATGTTATTCGGAGTATGACGTTAGTTGGTCATGAGCAACGAAAGTCGCTTAAAGAAATACACGAGCAGCCATTACTTATCCCCTCTAAACTCGTTAAATCCCTTTCACACACTTTCCAGTTCACTTCACTTTGGAACGATTAGTCTTTCAGTATCACAGCTGATACAGTTCCTCATACCAAGTAGGCTCACATTTGCAGCTTTGTTTCCCATTCGCATATTTTGCGATCCTGTAACCAATCGAACCGTTATATTAATGATACTTGCCCCTGATCGTATTTAAAAATACATTTAGCATTAAGCAGCAAATTTCGTTGATGAAAATTAAATTTAAGTGACTTGCGCAGGTAATGAAACAATTTCTTTCTTTTGCTTCCCTAACGTATTCCTAAAAGTCAATTCCTTTCAGAGACATTTTAAGAACACCAAGAATTGCTTCCTATTTCAATGCCCATTCATATTCCAACATTTCTTTAACCTGCTTAGTGTTCATATTAACGATAACACATTTAAACACCATTCACTATTTATTTATACTCCAATGTATATCACAATATGATCTATTCCTCAAATTTCTAAAGTTCCTTGTTCCATTACATATCTAGATGTAGAAGCTCTATCTCTTATATCAGATTCTCGTCAATGTAAACTTTGTCAAGATGTGTACACGTAAATAGAGGTAAGTGCGAAAACAGTGCTGCCATTTGTATTAAAATCTGCGGTGGGAACTTTTAACATTGCAGGCGTCAGCATTCGTGAATAATTTGATGATTATAAACAATCTGCCTCGATTGCAAATAGAAACCAGATGTTGACCTAGGTTTCGACGCAGGTAACCACGCCTTCTTCAGAAAATACTAAAACTATAAACTGCCCAAAGAGGTACGGTTCTGTGTTAATGTTCTTCCTTCTTCGGAACACACTAAAACCACAAGCTGCCTATGGAGGCATGGTTCTGAATTAATGTTGCACCAAGACTCCATAGGCAGTTTGTAGCTATAGTGTGTTCTGAACAAGGCTTGGTTATCAGCGCCGAAACGTAGGTCAACAACCGGTTCCTGTTTGCATTCGATGCAGATTCTTTATAAACATCAAAATCTGCGGTATTTGTACGAGACTAATAATTTCATGGGACGATCTATACAATCTGAGGATCATGTGAACACTATGAAACAGATAATGACCCTGAATATGTTACAGAACGCAGATCAGCTTCAAATGTTATTGCCGATCCAGTAAAATTAACGTTTCTTGAAACTACAACGCAATAACATGCTTCTTAACTTACTATAATATACATACATTTACATGACAAAGTGATGTTAGAAATGTTAATAGGCATCATTAACACGGCTTATATGCTCTAGTAGGGTGCTTAATAATGTCTATTTTGTACTTTGCTAAATAATCAATAATTTTTGAAATTGTTATGCATCTTAATTACAAACTTTATTTAACCGAAACTTCTTTCAAAATCAGAGAGAAATCAAAGTTTTTAAATTTATCTAATTGTGAAATTCCACAGTAACATCCACATATTTCGTGCAGCAATTGGACGGAGGCAAGTCACAGGTATTCATTGTTAAGTGTTCTCGGTTTCCATGAACACAAATTTAAGTAACTATTGACCATTTAAAAAAAAATACATGTTGAGTTTGGTTTACCATTTTAAGAACATATATTTAATCTATGTATATTTAAAACAAATTACTTATGTGATTTAAGATCACTTTCCAATGAATCTGGTTAAAAAATTCTATTTTTTTTGTCTTCAATGCATATTTAGAATTTTGTGCACAAAATGGTAGTTAAATGAATCGATTCAGATATCCAAAACACTTTAAAAATCCAATTTAAATTTGTGCCGGTATGTGAAGTACCTTGGAGACGCAGAGTCCAGATGGTTGCAAATGTGTTGGAAAATATTCCTTAAGGAATAACTGCCACAATTGAAATGTTACTGTCTTTTGGTCATGTCGCATAGAGCATAGGCACACGTTTACGTAAGCTAACAAAAGATATGAAGGAGAAAACCTCAGTGATGGCAAACAAATTGTTGGTAAGGGTCGTCTTACTAAGGAAGACGTGACAATGTGCCACTCTATTCTATCTTAGCCATAAGAAGGAAGCGAGACAATATTGAGGCCATAAAGAAAGCAGTATGGGCTAGCTGTTTCCATAAAGCTTCTACGGGTGCCCATCCACAGCATGCTCTCTGTGACAGTGGTGTACACACATGGTGTCGTTACATAAAAGCAATAGCAAATGGGGAGACTTATGCACACCATCACTCCCTCATTTGAGGTATTGGAAGCAACTAAGCCCATATACAGGGACCTAAGTGACACGAAACTATTGTCATAGTGCTTACATGGAAAGACACAAAATGATAATGACTGTTTAAACCATGTGATATGGGAACGCCTCCCTAAAACTGTGGATGTTGATTTCAGTACCTTGAGATTTGATGTGTTAGATGCAGAAATTTGCTTTAATGATTGGGCAGTTAGCACTGATGCCAACTGATCCCTTGAGAGTGGCCGAAGGCGAAAAATGGGTTCTTGAGGCAACTAAAGAGGCCAGAATAGAAACGAGGAGCAAGAAAAGGAGGAGAGAAAATGAGGTACCCACAAACCAAGAATATTATGCAACTGGAGGGTTTGAACTACAACACAGGTGCGTAACCGATGAAATATATTTTTAAACTGAATTTTCCAAGAATCTAATTTTCTGACTAGTTTATTTTAATAAATAATGCAATTTCAGCTAGAGGTGTGACATTTTATTTTTTGTATTTCAGCTACCATTTGGAGAAAAGTAGCCTACAGGCACCAGCTTACTTTCACTAGGACGAATAATATACCGTTATCAGTTATTTAAAAATTACCTTAAATTTGACTCACAGAGTCATTTATTTATAATATAAATAACTAAGACTGAAATCATTTGAGTGAAGTCCGCTTTTTAAATAAAAATGTCACAAATGCGAGCGTGAAGTTTTAAGCATCTAAGAAAAGTAGTTAATAAGTCTATTGATTTTAAAGATAGGCTTGTAGGAAAATTATAAATTACTGAGCGACATTATTGTTTATACGACAAATGTTATATCAAAGTTATACCAATTATTCTTAATCCAAAATCTTCATTCTTAAAACGCTTTCATTGTCCAAAAATTTCTTTGTATTCAGAGTTCACATTATGTAGTTAGACCCTCATCAACTTTATGAAAATTCTTACTGTTTATCCAGCCGTTCACTGTAAGTTACCTTCAATAATTGCACTGCATGTGAGTAAATATTTTATGTATGTTCAGTTATTAAACATTTACTGTCAATTTCCCAAAAGAATCAAATACCGTCACTACAGGACGTCTGCCGTATCTCCGCTCAATAGAGGTTTTTCTTGGCCTTTCCGCTTCAGAGTCTCTTCAACAATGGGCTACCTGGGCAGCTTTAGAAGGGACGAAATGAGCGCGAGTGATTTGTTAATCTGCTCATATCCAATAACTCACCTACGTTCCAACTCACTGCATTCTCCTGATCGACTTATCCTTCTATTACCTCATCCCGACTGACGATCCTGCTGGTTCATTTCCTAATTACCGGGACTAAAGCACACAAGTCACTCAGGAGAGACAATTAACACAACAAGAAACATGCATAAAACCATCGCTAGAAAAATGACTATCATTGTTCTTAAGGAAATACAGCTACTAATCAGATCGAGCAGGACTAAAGTTTCTAAAGGATTACAATTAAACGTCGTTCATGCACGCACCTATAAATATACTGAAGTAAAACAAATATTGAATGACGTGAGTGTATATCTATTATGTTGAAAGGTAACGTGGGATCCCACCTAAGTGTGGAGCCATAGTTGGGCTTATGGATCACACGAGTGCCCCACCCATTACCAATAACATCAATGCTGACAAGATACATACGAGCACTATCTGACGTTACCACAGATGCTTGTCGCTGATTACCAACGGAATGTCGTACCATTCTTCCCGCAGTATAGTGGCTTTTCGTCCTCAAATAAAACAGGATAACTATTGACAGCAAGTGCAAGGGACAGACGAGGTTCCGACAACACACTATCAGACATTGAAAGCGCTCATTCTGAGCAAAGACAACCTGGACCGCACAGAAGCGTTCACTATATGCAAAACTGTTGCAATGGCATACCATCAGAGTTAGTTCAATTCATTCTGCATACACCTTATGGATATGACAGTCATTGCGCTACTTACTCATTACTTGGTAACCGCTGTTCATAAATAATTTCCATGTTGCAACACAACATCTACATCTACATCTACATTTATACTCAGCAAGACACCCAAAGGTGTGTGGCGGAGGGCACTTCACGTGCCATTGTCATTACCTCCCTTTCCTGTTCCCGTCGCGTATGGTTCGCGAGTAAAACGACAGCCGGAAAGCGTCCGCGCCCGCTCGAATCTCTCTAATTTTACATTCGCTATCTCCTCGGGTCGTATAAGTAGGGGGAAGCAATATATTCGATGACTCATCCAGAAGCGCACGCTCTCGAAATCTGTACAGCGAGCTACACCGCACTCACTGCGCTCTCCTGATCGACTTATCCTTCTATTACCTCATCCCAACTGACGATCGTGCTGGTTCATTTGCTGGCTCGCGAGACTAAGGCACTTAAATCACTCAGAACAGCAAAAATTAATATCAAGTAAAAGGCGATTTGACCCTTGGAATCACTGATAACATTAACAAACTTAGAAGCTTGCATACAACCATCGCTATAAATATTATAGGAAAATGACATTAATGATTCTCAACGGAATACACGGAGTAAATTAGATTGGACACGACTAATGATTCTAAAAAGTTGTGCGTCGTTCGTGTACAGACCTAAACCTATACTGAAGCTTCCCAAATATTGAATGACGTAAATGCATATCTGTTGTGTTGCAAGGTAACGTGGGATATCACCAATGTGTGGGGCCATTGTAGGGGTTATGGATCACATGAGTGCCCTACCCATTACCAATAGCATCAATGCCGACAAGATACATACGAGCACTATTTGACGTCTGCACAGATACTTAACACTGGTTTTCAACGGAATGTTATACCATTTTCCCCACAGAATAGTAACAGGACGTGCTCAAATACAACAGGGTATGTATTGGCGGCAAGAGCAAGGAGCAAACGAGGTTCTGACAACACACTATCAGACATTGAAAGCGCTCATGCCAAGCAAAGAAAACTGTGACCGCATAGAAGAGGACACTATATTCAAAACTATAGCAATGGCATACCATCAGAGTTTGTTCAATTCATTCTGCACACTCCATATGGCTATGGCAGTCATTGAAAGACTTACTCATCACATGGTAACCTCTGGTCATAAATAATTTCCATGTTGCAACTCAACATACAAGCTCTAACTGTCTGCATGACGTATCATTATGTGACCCACTACAGAGGGCAGATTTAAAAACTCCCATCTCCATAAAGGTATTAAATATGTGGCCGCCCACTGTATATTACACACTACTAGATCATAGACAGCTAATGTTGTGAGGTCGCCGTGGATTTGCGTATGCAGGAAGTTTTCAGAACCTTTATTGGCACGTGTAAATGCACCGTAAAGCCTCACAGGACTGTTAAATCGTATAATGACAAAGAATAACTGCCACATCCCACAATAACAGATATTATTCAATAATATTTGTGGTATAGTAAAGATGAAAAGAAATCTCGGTATCACGTGCAATGAATGGTAGTGATCACATGAGGATGTTATTCGGAGTATGACGTTAGTTGGTCACGACCAACGAAAGTTTCTTAAAGAAATACACGAGCAGCCATTACTTATCCCTTCTAAACTCGTTAAATCCCTTTCACACACTTTCCAGTTCACTTCACTTCGGAACGATTAGTCTTTCAGTATCACAGCTGATACAGTTCCTCATACCAAGTAGGCTCACATTTGCAGCTTTGTTTCCCATTCGCATATTTTGCGATCCTGTAACCAATCGAACCGTTATATTAATGATACTTGCCCCTGATCGTATTTAAAACTACATTTAGCATTAAGCAGCAAATTTCGTTGATGAAAATTAAATTTAAGTGACTTGCGCAGGTAATGAAACAATTTCTTTCTTTTGCTTCCCTAACGTATTCCTAAAAGTCAATTCCTTTCAGAGACATTTTAAGAACACCAAGAATTGCTTCCTATTTCAATGACCATTCATATTCCAACATTTCTTTAACCTGCTTAGTTTTCATATTAACGATAACACATTTAAACACCATTCACTATTTATTTATACTCCAATGTACATCTCAATATGATCTATTCCTCAAATTTCTAAAGTTCCTTGTTCCATTACATATCTAGATGTAGAAGCTCTATCTCTTATATCAGATTCTCGTCAATGTAAACTTTGTCAAGATGTGTACACGTAAATAGAGATAAGTGCGAAAACAGTGCTGCCATTTGTATTTAAATCTGCGGTGAGAACTTTTAACATTGCAGGCGTCAGCATTCATGAATAATTTGATGATTATAAACAATTTCCCTCGATTGCAAATAGAAACAAGATGTTGACCTAGGTTTCGACGCAGGTAACCACGCCTTCTTCGGAACATACTAAAACTATAAACTGCCCAAAGAGGTACGGTTCTGTGTTAATGTTCTTCCTTCTTCGGAACACACTAAAACCACAAGCTGCCTATGGAGGCATGGTTCTGAATTAATGTTGCACCAAGACTCCATAGGCAGTTTGTAGCTATAGTGTGTTCTGAACAAGGCTTGGTTATCAGCGCCGAAACGTAGGTCAACAACCGGTTCCTGTTTGCATTCGATGCAGATTCTTTATAAACATCAAAATCTGCGGTATTTGTACGAGACTAATAATTTCATGGGACGATCTATACAATCTGAGGATCACGTGAACACTATGAAACAGATAATGATCCTGAATATGTTACAGAACGCAGATCAGCTTTAAATGTTATTCCCGATCCGGTAAAATTAACGTTTCTTGAAACTACAACGCAATAACATGCTTCTTAACTTACCATAATTTACATACAATTACATGAGAAAGTGATGTTAGAAATGTTAATAGGCATCCTTAACACGGCTTATATGCCCTATTAAGTTGCTTAATAATGTATATTTTGTACTTTGGTAGATAATCATTAACTTCTGAAATTGTTATGCATCTTAATTACAAACTGTATTTAACCGAAACTTATTTCAAAACCAGAGACAAATCATAATTTTTAAATTTACCTTATTGTGAAATTCCACAGTAACATCTACATATTTCGTGCAGCAATTGGACTGAGGCGAGTCAGAGGTATTCAGTGTCAAGTGTTCTCGGTTTCCATGAACACTAATTTAAGTACCTATTGAAAATTTAAAAAAAAATACATGTTGAGTTTGGTTTACCATTTTAAAAACTTATATTTAATCTATATATATTTAAAACAAATTACTTATGTGATTTAAGATCACTTTCCAGTGAATCTGGTTAGAAATTTTTTTTTTGTCTACAATGAATATTTAGAATTTTGTGCACAAAATGGTAGTTAAATGAATCGATTCAGATATCCAAAACACTTTAAAAATCCAATTTAAATGTGTGCCGGTATTTGCAGTACCTTGGAGACGCAGAGTCCAGATGGTTGCAAATGTGTTGGAAAATATTCCTTAAGGAATAACTGCCACAATTGAAATGTTACTGTCTTTTGGTCATGTCGCATAGAGCATAGGCACACGTTTACGTAAGCTAACAAAAGATATGAAGGAGAAAAACCTCAGTGATGGCAAACAAATTGTTGGTCGGGGTCGTCTTACTAAGGAAGACGTGACAAAGTGCCGCTCTATTTTATCTTAGCCATAAGAAGGAAGCGAGACAATATTGAGGCCATAAAGAAAGCAGTATGGGCTACATGTTTCCATAAAGCTTCTACGGGTGACCATCCACAGCATGCTCTCAGTGACAGTGGTGTAGACACAATATTGTCGTTACATAAAAGCAATAGGAAATGGGGAGACTTATGCACACCATCACTCCCCGCCATTTGAGGTATTGGACGCAACTAAGCCCATATACAGGGCCCTAAATGACACGAAACTATTGTCATAGTGCTTACATGGAAAGACACAAAATGTTAATGACTGTTTAAACCATGTGATATGGGAACGCCTGCCTAAAACTGTGATTGTTGATTTCAGTACCTTGATATTATATGTGTTAGATGCAGTAATTTGCTTTAACGATTGGGCAGTTAGCACTGATGCCAATTGATCCCTTGAGAGTGGCCGAGCGCGAAAAATGGGTTCTTGAGGCAACTAAAGAGGCCAGAATAGAAACGAGGAGCAAGAAAAGGAGGAGAGAAGAAGAGGTACCCACAAACCAAGAATATTATGCAACTGGAGGGTTTGAACTACAACACAGGTGCGTAACCGATGAAATGTACCTTTAAACTGAATTTCCCAAGAATCTCATTTTTTGACTTGATTATTTTAATAAGAAAAGCAATTTCAGCTAGAAGTGTGACATTTTATTTTATGTATTTCAGCTACCATTTGGAGAAAAGTAGCCTACAGGCATCAGCTTACTTTCACTAGAAAGAAAATTATACCCTTATCAGTTATTAAAAAATTACCTTAATTTTGACTCACAGAGTCATTCATTTATAGTATAAATAACTAAGACTGAAATCATTTGAGTTAAGTCTGCTTTTTAAATAAAAATGTCATAAATTCGAACATGAAGTTTTAAGCATCTAAGAAAAGTAGTTAATAAGTCTATTGATTTTAAACATAGGCTGGTAGGAAAAATTATTAATCACTAAGCGACATAAATGTTTATATGACAAAAGTTATATCAAAGCTATTCCAATTATTCTTAATCCAAAATCTTCATTCTTAAAACACTTTCATTGTCCAAAAATTCCTTTGTATTCAGAGTTCACATTATGTAGTTAGACCCTCATAAACTTTATGAAAATTCTTACTGTTTTTCCTGCCGTTCACTGCAAGTTACCTTCAATAATTGCACTGCATGTGAGTAAATATTTTATGTATGTTCAGTTATTAAACATTTACTGACAATTTCCCAAAAGAATCAAATACCGTCAGTACAGGACGTCGGCCGTATCTCTGTTCAACAGAGCTTTTCCTTGGCCTTTCCACTTCACAGTCTCTTCATCAACGGGCTACCTGGGGAGCTTTAGAAGGGACGAAAAGATCGCGAGTGATTTGTTCATCTGCTCACATCCAATAACTAACCTACGTTCCAACTTACTGCGTTCTCCTGATCGACTTATCCTTCTATTACCTCATCCCTACTGACGATCCTGCTGGTTCATTTCCTAATTACCGGAACTAAAGCACACAAGTCACTCAGGAGAGACAATTAACACAACAAGAAACATGCATAAAACCATCGCTAGAAAAATGACTTTAATTGTTCTTAAGGAAATACAGCTACTAATCAGATCGAGCAGGAATAATGTTTCTAAAGGATTACAATAAAACGTCGTTCATGCACGGACCTATACCTATACTGATGTAAAACAACTACTGAATGACGTGAGTGTATAACTATTATGTTGAAAGGTATCTTGGGATCCCACATAGTTGGGCTTATGGATCACACGAGTGCCCCACCCATTACCAATAGCAACAATGCTGACAAGATACATACGAGCACTATTTGACGTCTGCACAGATGCTTGTCGCTGATTATCAACGGAATGTCGTACCATTCTTCCCGCAGTATAGTGGCTTTTCGTCCTCAAATAAAACGTTGTAACTACTGACAGCAAGTGCAAGGGATAGACTAGGTTCCGACAACTCACTATCAGACATTGAAAGCGCTCATGCCGAGCAAAGACAACCTGTGACCGCACAGAAGCGCTCACTATATGCAAAACTATAGCAATAGCATACCATCAGAGTTAGTTCAATTCATTCTGCACACTCCATATGGATATGGCAGTCATTGCGCTACTTACTCATCACTTGGTAACTGCTGGTCATAAATAATTTCCATGTCGCAACACAAGTTCTATATCTACATTTATACTCCGTAAGCCATCCAGCGGTGTGTGGCGGAGGGCACGTTGTGTACCACTGTCATTACCTCCCTTACCTGTTCCAGTCGCGTATGGTTCGCGGGAAAAACGACAGCTGGAAAGCGTCCGTGCGCTCTCGAATCTCCCTAATTTTACATTCGTGATCTCCTCGGGCGGTATAAGTAGGGGGAAGCAATACATTCAATACCTTATTCAGAAACGCACCCTCTCGAAATCTGGATAGCAAGATACACCACGATGCAGAGCACCTCTCTTGCAGGGTCGGCCACTTGAGTTTGCTAAACATCTCTGTAACGCTATCACGCTTACCATATAACCCCGTGACGATACGCGCCCTCTTCTTTGGATCTTCTCTGTCTCCTCTGTCAACCCGGCCTGGTACGGATCCCACACTGATGAACAATACACAAGTACAGGTCGAACGAGTGTTTTGTAAGCCACCTCCTTTGTTGACGGACTACATTTTCTAAGGACTCTTCCAATGAATCTCAAACCGGCACTGGCCTTACCAACAATAAATCATATATGATCATTCTACTTCAAATCGTTGCGTACATATACCCCCAGATATTTTACAGAAGTAACTGCTACCAGTGTTTGTTGCGCTATCATATAATCATACAATAAACGACATTTCTTTATATGTCATACAAGCACTAACTGTGTGCGTTATGTATCATTATGAGACCTGCTACAGAGACCGGACTTAAACATTCCCTTCTCCATCAAGGTATTAAATATGCGGCCGCCCATTGTATACTACGCACTAGTAGATCACAGAAAGCTAATATTGTGAGGTCGCCATTGATTCAAGTATGCTGGACGCTTTCAGAATGTCTATTAGCAAATGTAAATGGAACGTAAATCCTCACAGGACGGTTAAATCGGATTATGACAAAGAAAAACTGGCCCTTCATACAATTTTAGATATTATTCAATACCATTTGTGGTATAGTAAAAATGAAAAAAATCTCGGTATCACCTGTAACGAATGGGAATGATCACATGGCACTGTTGTTCAAAGAGTGACGTTAGTTGGTCTCGGGCAGTGAAAGTCTCTTAAAGAGAGACAAAGTTGCCATTACTTATCCCTGCTAAAATCGTTAAATCCCTTGCACACAGTGTCTAGTTCACTTTATCTGGAAACGATTAGTCTTTCAGTAACCAAATTGATACAGTTTTCTCGTAGCAAGAAGGCTCGCATTTATAGCTTCGTTTTCACTTCGCATATATTGCGATCCTGACGTGATCGCAATCCTGACGTTAGTTGGTCTCGAGCAGTGAAAGTCTCTTAAAGAGAGACAATAGCAGCCATTACTTATCCCTCCTAAAATCGTTAAATCCCTTGCACACAGTGTCTAGTTCACATCATCTGGGAACGATTACTCATTCAGTAACCCAACTGAGACAGTTTTCTCGTAGCAAGAAAACTCGCATTTATAGTTTCATTTCCACTAGGGATATATTGGGATCCTGTAACCACTCGAACCGTATATTGTTTCCCTTACCGTAGTTTATGCATATTTCCACGACAAGGTGACGTTACAAATGTTGAGAGACATCTTTAACATTGCTTACTTGCTGCAGAAAGGTGATTGCTAAATCGTATTTTATACTACGGTCCATCATCGTTAATTTTTGAAATTAATATACTTTATTACTACAAAATTTACTGATGCCAATCTTATTAACAACAACTGAAACAATTCAAACATATTTCATTAACGTTACTGAAAGGTATCGCAGTAACATTTCGTTAATTCGTGCAGAAACCACACACTGGTTACACATGTTTACACGGAAACTAATTTAAGTACCAACTGTCCAATTTTTAAAAACTGCATACTGGATTCAGTTTTCCATTTAATAAAAAAATTATTATTATCTAGATATGTTTGGAAAAAGACAATTATCTAAACAAGAAATTGTTTTGCTTGTGCCTTAAATATTCTATTTATCAGATTTTATTCAACCTGCAATGCACAATTTCCCAAAACAATCAAGTTTTCCCTTTCCATAGTTTACAGAAGGCCACCTTCATTGTTTGAAACCAAATATGAATGGATTAAAATTGGAATATATTTACAATCACTCTGAACGCACCATAAAGGGGAACATTCTCATGTGTGGCAGTTACCCTTCCTAATTCATCACGTAATTACACAGATAGATCTAACTTTCAGGGGTTTAATATATATTTACGAGTTCTGTCTACATCATAAACATGATTTTACTCAACTTTCTCATCTTTTAAAATTATACGTGTTCTGTCAACATCGGATACAAAAGAAAGCTCTAGATTTTGATGACCACTTGCAAGATGCTGAAGAATGTTGCACCTTAAATATGAAAAGAACTAAATACAATGTGAATAACGTGAAATAAAACACGAATTATATGACATCACAATATATATGTTACTAATGTGCTACCTCCATATACAAAATCTGATGAGAGGTATCCAGGCACCTGGTACTAGACATATACACGAGGTGTGTCCACCCTTCGCCTTTATATGCACATCGACTCGAAACCTTAGGAAGGCCAGAGCATTTCAAGAATGTCATTATACACAAACAATTGTGACACAGATGCTGAATTATGAGCAGATGGACTGTCGGGCTGACACAAACAAATCGTTGTCCGCAAACTCTTCCTCCGCTATATGTAGTACACACTACTGCCAAAAGTATACATAAATATTTGCTTTTGACGTTTTCTTAACCGAAATCGGGGAACAATCGCCTTACCACCGAAACTACCCCATGCCATAACAACAACACATCCTCTGTAACTCACTGTTGGCAATCCACAAGACAACACTTACCGTTCTCCAAGCATACGCCAACCCAAAATCATCCATCGGATTGCCATAGCGCACAGCACGATTCATCAAAACAAATCACTCGTCTCAATCCTCCAGTGCGTAGTGGCGTCACTCTTTACACAACGTCTAGTGTCTTGTATCACTTTGTACAGAAGTGAGAGACTAACGAGGAGTTGCTCCCCCGTTTTATTTCATTCCGTTTACAATCCAATGCAATGCTATTGTCTTTCTAGTACTGGTAGTAGCACTTTGAAAATTACATCTGGATCTTCGAAAGACTTACTCTGACATTTCACAACCAGGCACTGGCATGCCCGACAGTACCTCACCGTCAGTACCGGACGTCTGCCGTATCTTCGATTTACAGTGGTTTTTCTTCGCCTTCCCACTTCACAATCTCTTCATCAGCTAGCTACATGGGCAGCTTTAGAAGGGACGAAATGTTCCCAACTGATTTGCTAATTTGCTCACGTCCAATGACTTGTCTACGTTCCAACTCACTGCGCTCTCCTGCTCGAATTATCCTTCTATTCTCTCATCCCTACTGACGAACCTGCTGGTTCATTTGCTGGCTCCCGAGAGTAAGGCACATAAATCACTCAGAAGAGAAAATGTTAATATACAGTGGAAGGCGATCTGACCCTTGCAATCACTGATAACATTAACACACGTAGAAGCATGCATAAAACCATCGCCAGAAAAATGCTAGGAAATTGACTTTTAATTGTTCTTAAGGGAATACACGGAATAAATGAGATTGGACAAGACTAATGATTATAAAAGGTTGTAATAAAACGTTCGTGGACGGACCTAAACCTATACTGAAGTTACCCAAATACTGAATGACGTAAATGCATATCAGTTATGTGCAAGGTAATGTGGGATCCCACCGAAGTGTGGTGCCATAGTAGGGGTTATAGATCAAACGAGTGTCCTACCCATTACCAATAGCATCAATGTTGACAAGATACATAAGAGCACTATTTGACGTCTACGCAGATACTTAACGCTTGTTTTCAACGGAATGTTATAGCATTCTTCCCACAGAATAGTAGCCGGACATGCTCAAATAAAACAGGGTATCTATTGGCGGCAATTGCAAGCGACAGACGAGGTTCCGACAACACACTATCAGACACTGAAAGCGCTCATGCCAAGCAAAGAAAACTGTGACCGCATAGAAGAGGACACTATATGCAAAACTATATCAATGGCATACCATCAGAGTTTGTTCACATCATCTGCACACTCCGTATGGCTATGGTAGTCGTTGCAGGACTTACTCATCACATGGTGACCTCTGGTCATAAATAATTTCCATGTTGCAACTCAACATACAAGCACTAACTGTGTGCATGATGTATCATGCGCGTTTTATACGAGACTCATAATTTTCTGGGATGATCTGTACAGTCTGAGGGCCATTTGAATAGTATGAAAAAGATAAAGACAATGAATTTGTTCCGGAAAGAAAACCCGCTTCAAATTTTATTGCTGATGCGGTAAAATTAACGTTTCTGGAAACTACTACGCGATCATTGGTCGTTTAACTTACCATAATTTACACACATTTAAATGACAAAGTTAGAAATATTAATAGGCATCCTTAACATTGCTTGTATGTCGTAATAATGTGCTTTCTAATATTTCCTTTTTTCTATGATAATAATAACTGATTTTTCAAATTTTTATACATCTTAATTACAAAATTTATTAATCCCAAACTTATTTCAAAACCTCTAAGAATTCATAAACTTAAAACTTTGGTTATTTAGAAATTTCACAGTAACAATTACTTTTTTCGTGCAGCAACTGGACTGTGGTGAGTCGTAGGTATTCAATATAAAGTGCTCTCGCTTTCCATGTACACTGATTTAAGATCACTTTCCAGTGAATCTGGTTAAAAAAATTATTTTTTTTTAGTCTCCAATAAATATTTAGAATTTTGTGCACAAATTGGTAGGTAAATGACTAGATTCGGACATCCGGAACACCTTAGAAAGCCAATTTAAATATGTGCCGGAATGTGAAGTACCTTGGAGACGGAGACTCCAGATGGTTTGCAAATGTGTTGGAAAATATGCCTTATGGAAGAACTGCAAAAATTGAAAAGTTACAGTCTGTTTGTCATGTCCAAAAGAGGATTGGCACACGTTGACATAAGCTAATAATAGATATGAAGGAGAAAAACGTCAGTGTTGGCATACAAATTGGTGGTCGGGGTCGTCTTACTAAGGAAGACGTGACAAAGTGCAGCTCTATTATATCTTAGCCATAAGAAGGAAGCGAGACAATATTGAGGCCATAAAGAACGCAGTATGGGCTACCTTTTTCCATAAAGCTCCTACGGATGACATCCACAGCATGCTCTCTGTGACAGTGCTGTACGCACATGGTGTCGTTACAAAAAGCAATAGTAAATGGTGAGACTTATGCACAAAATCACCCCTTGCAATCTGAGGTATTGGAAGCAATTACGCCCATATACAGGGACCTAAGTGACACTAAACTATTGTCACAGTGCTTACATGGGAAGACACAAAGTGATAATGAATGTTTCAACCATGTTATATGGGAACGCCTATCTAAAACTGTAATTCTTGGTTTCAATACATTGAGATTAGGTGTATTAGATGCAGTTATTTGCTTTAATGATGGGGCAGTCAGCACTGATGGCAACTGATCCCTTGAGAGTGGCCGAAGGCGAAAAATGGGTTCTTGAGGCAAGAAAGAGGCCAGAACATCAACGAGGAGCAAGAAAAGGAGGAGAGAAGATCAGGTACATAAACCCAAGAATATTATGCAACTGGAGGGTATTAGAAAAGCAGAGGTCAGTATCAGATGAAATCTACCTTTAAACTGAATTTCCCAAGAATCTAAATATCTGAGATGTTTAATTTAATGAAAAAAAACTATATGAGCTAGACGTCTCACGTTTTTTGGAATATTTCAGCTACCAGTTGCAGAAAACGAGACTACAGACTCCAATTTTCTGTCACCAGGAAGAACAAAATACCCTTAGTAACTATAATCATTTCACTTTCCTTTGACTGTCTGAGTCATTTGATTAAACTCTACTTTTTACATAACAATGTCATAAATGCGTGCATAAAGTTTTAAGTATCTAAGAAAAGTAGTTAATAAGTCTATTTATTTTAAATGTAGGCGACAGGAAAAATTTTAAATTACTGAGCCACATAAACGTATATATGATAAAGGTTATATCAGAGCTATTCTCACATTTCTTAATCCAAAATCCTCATTCCTAAAACACTTTGATAGTCCAAAAATTTCTTTGTATTCAAATTTCACATTAAGTAGTTAGACCTTCATAAACTTTATGAAAATTTTTACTGTTTTTCCAGCCGTTCACTGGTAAGTTACCTTAAAAAATTGCATCACATGTGACTAAATATCTTATGTATGACCAATTACTAAAAACTCACTGTCAATTTCCCAAAAGAATCAAAGACCGTCTGTCTCGGGCATGGATGTGTGTGATGTCCGTAGGTCAGTTAGGTTTAAGTAGTTCTAAGTTCTAGGGGGCTAATGACCTCAGAAGTTAAGTCGCACAGTGCTCAGAGCCATTCGAACCCAACCTTTCTGAGACCATTATGCCTGAGTGAAATCGAATATTGGCTTCCCTCCCCCACCACCCTCCACATGCACACATCACCACCACTATGATCAACATCCGCGCCGAACTAAACATTGGAATGAAAAAGAGTTTTCTTTGAACGCATTTATTATTAAAATGGTGAAAGATAATGATATTTACTTTTTGTAAATCTTTGATTAAACCACAAACTAATGCATCAATGAGGCAGTTGCTGGTGCTTACTTCTAGTAACCGTTTTTTAGGAGATGATGAAGCAATTCTGAGTGCAACGCCTACGACTCCTCCTCAGAAAAGAAACCTGACTATCCAGACTGAGTGTACATGCTTCTTACAAAACATGTTTTCTCTGCATCACTCGTCTTCCTAGCAATACGTGCTTAACCCACTCTCTACACCGAGATTTAAAATCAACCAAGTTATATTGTGTGCACTATCTTACTGTTTGTAAATCACTTGATTGGTGGACTCTTTAGTCTGAAATGGCAGAAATTGGACAACTTCAAGGTTCCAATGCTTTGTGTCCAAGCACTTCCACTTCCACTAATAATAATAATAGTAATAACAAAATAATAATAATGTGTAGGTCCTACAGTAGCCTAGTAGCCATTACATAGATACTGTCAATTAGTTCGTTTATTGTTGTGAAGTGAATATTGAAGCAATTTATGGTCTGTTGTAGGAGCTACCTACAACTCAGAGAAGGTAGTTTCACGAGATACTTCAGTATACATGTGTCTCAGTTTTACTGTCATAGATGCATGGTACGAAGTATGTTTGTAGTGGGTGGACTATGTGAGAAAGATGGTAATACATCTGTTTCACAGCTTCTAATCTCCACCACGCTGTCTCATGCGTTAATACTAGTATTTGAAATTAAAACTGTAATTATTGGTAACTTATGTAATTGGTATTGCAGTCTTATGAAATACTGAATATTTAAAAACCATTTACTTTCGTGACTCGAACACAACTGAACCCTATTGCTTTTACTCCTAAGAAAATTTCATTTTACCCTTGATGAGTGACTATCCCCCACTTGGGATCAGCAAAATATATAGCTGTTTCATGATGCAATAACGTTTTCGCGAAGCATGGCTGGAATTTGACCTCAATTAGACGAGGACTTAATCAAAAGTTTAAATTTTAAATAAGGTAGTACTGACTGGAACAATAATACATATTGAAGACGGTGGCTGTTAGTGAGATCACATTCTCAACATTTCACAAACGGCTCATACGAAGCCCCATGTTTATTACGAGTGTTTTTACTTTCGCTATCATACACTCTGGCCTTTGTCAATTTTCGACAGTAATTATGATACACCCTGTACATTACGACGTGCTAGCTCATTTGATCAGAAGGAAAAATTTCTTATGATTCAGGTGTCATAGCAACAATGTATGGCGTTCATTATCACAATACCATTAACAAAGATTATTACTTAGAGCATCTGGGAAATAGCATCGAGTATTCATAATATTTGAGCAAAAATATACACAGGATATGTTGCTGATAACTGTAAGCACAGAATTGTTTTCCGTTAAAAGGTGATCAGCAGAGATTGAATCTTTCTTCCTTAGTCTCCAAACTGGCTTATGTTCAGATAGCCTAATTACCACAGATCTGTCTGACTGAGCACTATATCCATTTTCGCTCTGTTTGCGTATGATTTTATGCACACCACTCTCTGCCAAAGGGTGGAATTTGTCTTTACTCTTGAATAAAAAATTTGTGGTATCAGGATTAAAAAAAAAACCAACAGGACTGTAGTTGCGAGTTTGTCTGAGAACATTCGCCACATATTGTGGAAGACATTGTAACTACTGACTGACTGCTGCTGGCCAACTTACATAAGTGATGTAATTTTACACAGTCTGTTTTTTCGTAGTATATTACCAATGAGGCGATACACCATGGAATGGAGAGCTGCATGTTTGTGGTTGTGTGGATTGCTGTTAGCTTGCAGGTATTTTAGTATCTGTAGCTATGTTTTTTTTCCTGAAATTGCTAAATAAGTGTCTTCTTCTGGCAACGTCTACATTAAGGTACCAGAAATTTGTAGAAGAGCGTCCCAGCTCCATTATAAACAGAATTTACTTAAGTTACAATTTTTAACTGTTGTAGCAATGTATCTAATACCCTACTGCTACCGGTACACAACAATAGCACGCCATTCATGTGTCTGAGGCAGTACTTAATTCTACAATGTATCTGTGATTATTTCGATAGGCGACGGTTTGAAGGACGAACTACAGGGCCTTCTTCCGCGAAACACTTTTGAAGACGCAAGTTTTTAGTTTGTTCCATTCTCTGTCTATCGTAGAGAAAAATCTCGTAGCTACCGGTACTGATATTTTATGAAGCAATACTTATTTGCATTTTGGTTCTCTATCTTCTGCTCGTACATGGGACTGCGGCACAGTTTATCTTAGTGATTCACGGTTCATCCAGATTTTACATGCATGATTCATCCAGATTTTACATTATCATGATGAGAGCTATGTTAGTATGACTTTAGAGAAACAAATGTTTCATTGGAAACTCTACTTTTTAGCAGCAATGGAATAATGATTACTACTAAAGTATTTTACATGTATTGTACTAAGTAGTGCAAAAACATTCTGCAGAATTGTCAGCTAAAATTCAGCTGTTACTACTTGTAGCATTGAGTGTATGGTGTTAAATGTTTGAAACTAAATATGAAGGGATTACCATCAGAATATGTTTAAAGTCATTGTGAAAGCTCGATAAGTGGAAACCTCCACATTTGGAGCAGTCATACTTCGTGCTAATTCATCATATGGTATTCTCTAGTAAATAGGTGTTATCTTCTCATGTTTCGCTGTATATGTGTGAGTTCTGTCTTGGTCTTAGTTGTCTTCTGCTCAGTCATCTGACTTTTCTGAAACTGCGCTACACTAATATTAGGGAGCACAGAAATGTGACTGTATTGATCTTCTCACCTATTAAAATGAGAGGCCTCATGTAACGACTGCCGGTTGTGGATATGTCACATCCCCATGGCCAAGCAGTACACCACGCCGTACAGGCACGAAACAAAGACATACACAAAAGTTGTTACCTCTTCAAATGGCATGATGTATCTACGAGCAGTGTCATGTAGTAACATATGAAGACATCAAAAACTCGAGAGATAAACTGCTGCTGCAAGTGATTATAACAAGTATACACAGAGAGTACATTCTAATTTTGGAAGTACATTATATACCAGTAACAGTTCTAATTTTTGGACAGAAACTCAACGAATCCTGACGAGAATCCCACGATAATTTGTGCAAAAATGCATTATATCTAGAATAGAGAAAGTAAATACAATGTGAATTATGTGAAACAAACATTACGTTTAATCAGAATGTAATTACATCTAATCAGTCTTCCAGCCCTATATGTGGGAACCTAGTGGAATATGCAGTCATAGATGAACGTATTCATCATCTGGTAGCCTCTAGACTTTAGGAATAATTAGCTTGCTGCAAAAGGACACCCTACCACTACATTTCAACAGAGTTGATATTTCCGCTACCGTGGCCAAAAATTACGTAGTAAGTGTGTATAAATTGCATGTCATCATTAATAGCGAAAACTGGTATGGGTGAACATGTTCTGTAATAGAGCGAAATACATTCAGATGCACACGGGTCCACGAAAGAACCGTTTATTAGAAAATTGCAGCCACAGAGTTCAGAACGAAATATCGTCCCACTCACAAGGAGATCGTGCCATAGGTCATTCTCTAATGCAACTGAAACGCATTTTATGAAAGAAAGGTGAAAATAAAGGGACACCTATTTTGATTCATGTGCCAACAGTCAATGGTTTCCCAGAAAATAACAAATTTTTGATGCTATTTCATCAGTTCGCTTGCACGGCATTAAACAAACCGAGTGAGTAGTGTAATGGCTAGGACTGCAGTTTCCTATTTTTGCATTTCTTGTTCAAGTCCAGCCGTATGTTGTTGTTTTCTTTTGTTGTCGCAGAAGTATGTGACTTTTTTGTGACATCGAGAAATGCAACTGGATTATTAACAAAAGTAATAAGCATTTCAAAACTTATTAACAGTAGATTTTATCATCACAAATCTAATACAACCTTATATTATTACCGGTAACAGTAATTGAAAATGGAAAACATACAAACCGATTACTTGATTTTCTACTTCATGAGAACCAGTGCAGAGCTTCACTAACACCGTGTGAAGACACGTATGCCATAGTCACATTTTTTTGGTGTGAATATCATCAGGAAAAGAAACCTGGCTAACGTTTCTTAATACTTCGCTATCTGGTGATAATTTCGCAGCAAACCAGTCGTATCAAAACATTTTCTCGGAAGCTGGAGCCAGAAACTGATTATGGATTTAGGCGTGTACTATATTAATTGCATCGTTTCCATTCGTCATATCTATTTGCTGCGCAATGAAAATAGTGCACCTCAGTAATGGGCGAAATTAATTTTTCATTTATCAATAAAAGTACTCGCCACACTCGATTACAGAACGGCATAAACTTACGCGGAATTGCTTTTAATGAACACTTCGGTATTCCGATTTCATCGATAACCAGGCAGTCGTATAAGAAGGGATAGCTTTCCCCATTCTACGAGATAATAATGTACAAAAACGACTTAATTCTTACGTAAGGTCACAAACTTTCTCCCAAAACTGATGATAGATTTCTTTGTTTCAATTGGCCGACAGCTATCTCCGTAACTTTCTTAGCTCAAAACGATAACGTTCTCTTACTACAGATGTGATACATTCTGTTTGATCCGTACTTAGAACGAAATCAGGATTGAATTAATGAATTATAGTGGAGGACTGAAGTTGAAACAATCTCCTTGTTACCAATAATTCATCAAACGTACGCTTGTCTTTGGTGGTGATGTATTTGGTGACATGAAGCTGCTGAATTCTGTCTTTCCCCCTTGAAAGAATCACACCAGGTATTTAAACATTCCGACAGCAATGAGGCTGCTGCAGCCATTAATCACAGCCGTAATGTTCGTGTAGTAACCAAATGTCGAGATCCGCCAATCAATCCTTTCATATTTATTTCGAGTCGATCCCCTGCTTGTCACTCGGGTCCTCTGTCGAGACAGCTCTTTCGTACTTGTCAGCTTGCGCACTCGTACACTGCACAGTTTCCAGAAAACTGTTAACAACAGTTTTTGTGCGACAGACATAAAATACGGAGAGCTCACAAAACATACCTAACATCAGTTTTTGGTCAAAATTTTGTAACCTTAATTAAAAATGGAGCCATTACTAACTTGTGAGATGGGTAAGAGCTTCTATCACTTGTCTTGGTGGTTGCCATACCCTACCTCATCCAACAAGGTCGCCGGACATTGAGGGTGTTTGGAGCATTATGGGCAAGGCCCTCCAACCAATCCGGGATTTTGACGATCTACGCACCAATTGCACAGAATCTCGCAGGATATCCCTCAGAAGGGTATCCTAAAACTCTATCAATCAATGCTAAGCAGAATAGCTGCTTGCGTGAGGGCCAGAGGGTGATTAACGCATTAATGACTTGCACAGTACGTGAAGCTCTTTCTCTTGAGTAAGTCATCCAATTTTTTTGAATCTGTAACCATTTGTTTGTATGTACTTGCACATCACATCTACCGATTTCCGTCCCCTCCTTATACGGTGGCCACTGCGTAAGATAAAGAAGTATATTTCGTACACAAAAAGTAATTTAAGAGTAAACGGTGTTACATTTAAATTTAGTCTGTTTTTGCATACTTGCTGTAGTGTATGTACTTGTAACGCAACTGAGTATTTAGCATCCGTATTCTGCCTTTTCTTAAAAACATCTTGTATTATTTGAAATCCCAACAGTCGCGACGATATCCGAAATACTGAGTGATGTTAATATCGAAAATTCCTTTTGCGTTTTCTTGATAGAACAAATTTCGTTAAGACAAGGCAGTTACTAGTTTCAGTACTGTCTGTTTGCGTCATAAAATGTAATTAAACGTTTCTAAATAGTATTTTTCAGCGCATTTCATATTGTTTACTATACTCTGATTACTGCCACAACAATTAGTTTACTTCCAATTCCTTGTCCGGATTTATTTCTTGATTTGTATGGACCCCAAATCCCAGGTCTGGCAGATTTATTTCTTATTTCATCACACACCACACCAAAAACAAAACACACACACAACGATGCTAACGAAATAAACAGGTTTCACACATAGCACTCACTAAATAGTACTGGATCCTTCCATACAAGATGCGATTCAGCGTCACATCTACAGTTACTGTGATCACAAAGGTTGGCTTATATTAGATAAGGTTCGCACGACATTACGTGCAGCCGAATTTTTGAAAATTTGCAATTAATCATTGGGATTGGGTCAGAATCAGAAACACAACAATGTTTTGGAGCACAATGGTGTAACAAAGTAGTTTAGCGTATAAACCTAAGGATTGGAAGGTCGTACGTTCGAATCTCACCAAATGCTCTGATTTTTTTTATTTTTCTAAATCTAATCAAAAGACTTTGATTAATATATTTATTCACTTAATTGGTCGAAGTGTATTTTTTCATTTTTAATACTTTGCCACATCACTGTAACATCGTTCTGACTTCTTCATTTAGCCTTAATTTTTCGTTCGTCATTCCTTTTTCGTTTAGAATCTCCTTCTGTTGCCTATAACCTGAAACAAAGCGTCAACCAGAACTCGTCGGTTAGTGACGTGGCAGCACGTGTAGCCAGAGTAAGGATAGTTTCAGGTAGCCAATGACAGCAAAACTTTACCGTTTTCCATTGAAATTGAAATTTTTCTATGTTGAGTTTGCTTGTAGAGGTTAGCCTTAAACGCTGTGAACAAAGCAAACGTGATTTTAGCTCTTCCATAGACTACTGATCGCCATTTTACTGGATACACTCTATATCGCGACGTTATGTTTAGGTTAGGACACTAAGTTACTTTAAATACAGGGCTACAAAGCACGTCATCTGCCGCAGTTCAGTCATTGGTCACTTAAAATAAACTGTCGACAAAACACCTCCCATTTGCATCATATCCCGCGGCGGCCGCTTCCAACATTGCTCCGCGTTACACATTTAAAAGCAATTGTGAAGTGACCTGCCGTGTTTGTGTGTCGCCTATAACGGTGCAGTAGGCGGCATCGGATGTGTCAACACTGTATCAGCAACTGACGAAGTCAACTATCAAGTAATTTTAATCGGACTGTAGTTAGACACGACGTTGGCCTAAATTTTCTGTATTTTAAACGTTAAAAAATCTAACCAAACAATCTTGGTAACGCGTATTCTCTAAAAAACAATGTAACCACTAAGTCATTCTTCTGGCATTATACCTCTACATCAGTACAAAGACAGCGTAAACAGGACGAAACACTTCACTGTCGTTTTTGTTTACAAGCAGCCCTGGCATACTTGAACCGTTCTTTAATATTAAACTTAATTCTTCCCTCGTAAGTGACCATGAGTGAGAACTGTGGGAGCAATTGTAGGGCTCTGACAAGAGGGATTTGTAGCTAATCTTGCACAAAATTTTTAATATTTTCATTGGGAGAGAGGGACGGGTGAAATAAGCAAGGGGCAGTGTACCACGCCAGGAACATTTTCAAACCAAATTCAGGGCTAAGGTAAGTGAAAGAGGACTTACAGTCTTTATATAGGGCCTACATATTTCTCAAAATAGGTCCAAGTAGTGATAGTGGGTGTGGCAGGAAATGCTAAAGTGGTACTTGATGCTCCTGACAAAGATGAGTCAGTCACAGGAATAGTTTAAGATCTTTCTAAGGTTTTTGACACTGATGACCATAAGATTCTACTGAATAAGCCAGAAGCATCAGAGATAAGAGGGGTATCTAAGGCCTGGTTCTCGTTGTGATTATGAGGTATGGTACAAAGAGAAGAAATAGCACATACCTCAAATAAGTCTCTATATTCAATTAAAAACTTATCAGAACCAAAACATGTTTCTATAGTGGTCCCTCATAGTAACATATTAGAACCAATACCGTTCCTTATATGCACCAATTACTTTCACAGTAGGTTTAGAAAACTGCCTTTACTGATGACAGCAACATTCTAGTTATTGAGAAAACAAGAGAATTCCTAGCAGAGAAAGCAACAGAAACCTTTAAAGAAGTTTACAATTGGTCAATGTAGATGGTGTCTCTGTAGGCTGTGTAACAGATCCAATATTTATAGGAATGAATGTTGATTCTCAGTTGAAGCAGTGTAACCACACAGACACTTACAAACAGTATGTCATCAGCATGTTATACTCCCAGTGTCCTGACATAAGTGTGTTAACAGCCAGTGTCTTTTAGTTACATACTATTCATATTTAAACTCAGTTCTTAGGTGTGACATTCTTTTCTAGGGAACAAATGGACAAAATATTTCAGAGGAAACCACTGAGCCTGCAAGATCTGGGCAATCACAGAGGGTGGGATTATTGGTAGTTGGGAGCTCCAACGTTAGGCACGTTATGGGGCCCCTTAGGGACTTGGCTGACAAGGAGGGTAAGAAAACCAATGTGCACTCCGTGTGTATACAGGGTGGAGTCATTCCAAATGTGGAAAGGGTCCTCCCAGAATGCATGAAGAGCTCAGAGTGGAGCCAACTGCAGGTGGTTGCTCACGTTGGTACCAATGATTTGTGTCACTTTGGATCAGAAGAGATTCTATCTGGTTTCGAGCAGCCAACAGAAGTGGTAAAGGCGCCAGTCTTGCTTGCAAGATAAAAGCAGGGCTGACCATTTGCAGCATAGTCGACAGGACCGATTGTGGACCTCTGGTACAGAGCTGAGTGGAGGTTCTGAATCAGAGGCTCACACGGTTCTGCGACCATGTAGGCTGCAGATTCCTCGACTTGCGGCAAAGGGTGGTTGGGTTTCGGGTTCTGCTGAATAGGACAGGTGTCCACACTATACGCAGGAGGCGGCTACACGCGGACCATGGACTGCGTGGCGTGGACTGGGCGGTTTTTTAGGTTAAACGGTTTCGGGAAAACATAAGAAGGGCTTCAGTCACAAAGGGTGCAGGCTGAACATAGGAAGAATGTAGATACAGGAAGCACTGGTACAACAGTTGTAAATTGTCGTAGCTGTGTTGGGAAAGTACCAGAGCTCCAAGCGCTAATAGAAAGCACTGATGCTCAAATAGTTAATAGTCACTGAAAGCTGGCTGAAGCCGAATATAAGATCAGCCGAAATTTTTGCGAAGAACCTAACGGTGTTCCGAAATGATAGGCTAAACACGGTTGGCGGTAGCGTGTTTGTTGCTGTCAGAAGTAGTTTAACTTGTTGCGAAACTGAAGTATATACTTCCTGTGAGTTAGTATGGGCAGAGGTCATTGCTGGCAACCGGAATAAAATAATAATTGGATCCTTTTGCCGACCTCCCAATTCAGATGGTACAGTTGCTGAAAGGTTCAAAGAAAACTTGAGTTTGATTTCAAACACTTACCCGACTCATATGATAATAGTGGTGACTTTAATTTATCCTCGATATGTTGGCGAAAATACATGTTTAATTCCGGAGGTGCGCATAAAATATCATCCTAAATTGTACTAAACATATTCTCCGAAAATTATTTCGAGTAGTTAGTTCATGAGCCCACGCGAACAGTAAACGATTGTGAAAACGCACTTGACCTCTAATCAACAAATAATCCAAAAAATATACCTATTCAAAAAAGCAGATAAAAATTCACTTGACGCCTTCCTGAGAGACAATCTCCACTCATTCCAAATTAATAATATAAGTGTAGACCAGGTGTGGCTTAAGTTCAAAGAAATAGTATCGGCAGCAATTGAGAGATTTATACCAAATAAATTAACAAACGACGGAGCTGACCCTCCTTGGTACACAAAATGGGTTAGAACACTGTTGCAGAAACAACGAAACAAACATGCCATATTTAAACAGACGCAAAATCCCCAGAAGCTCCAAATTTAGCGCGGACTTCAATGCGAGACTCCTATAACAGTTCCCACAATGAAAATTTGTCTCGAAACCTGGCAGAAAACCCAAAGACATTCTGGTCGTATGTGAAGTATGTTAGCGGCAAGAAACAATCAATGCCTTCTCTGCGCGGTATTAATGGAGATGCTATCGAAGAAAGTGCTGCCAAAGCAGAGTTACTAAACACAGCCTTCCGAAATGCCTTCACAAAAGAAGACGAAGTAATTATTCCAGTATTCGAATCGAGAACAGCTGCCAACATGAGTAACGTAGAAGTAAATATCCTCGGAGTAGTGAAGCAACTCAAATCACTTAATAAAAGCAAGTCTTCTGGCCCAAAATGTATACCAATTAGGTTCCTTTTGGAGTATGCTGATGCATTAGCTCCATATTGAACAATCATATACAACGGTTCACTCGACGAAAGATCCGAAAACTCTGTACCCAAAGACTGGAAAGTTGCACAGGTCACACCAATATTTAAGAAAGGTAGTAGGAGTAATCCACTAAATGACAGGCCCATATCGTTAACGTCGATATGCAGCAGGATTTTAGAACATATATTGTGTTCGAACATTATGAATTACCTCGAAGGAAACGGTCTATTGACACACAGTCAACATGGTTTTAGAAAACATCGTTCCTGTGAAACACAACTGGCTCTTTATTCACATGAAGTGCTGAATGCTACTGAGATGGGATTTCAGTTCGATTCCGTATTCCTGGATTCTCGGAAGGCTTTTGACACTGTACCACACAAGCGGCTCGAGGTGAACTTGCGTGCTTATGGAATATCGTCTCAGTTGTGTGACTGGATTTGCGATTTCCTGTCAGAGAGGTCGCAGTTCGTGGTAACTGACGGAAGGCCATCGAGTAAAACAGAAGTGATTTCTGGCGTTCCCCAAGGTAGTTTTATAGGCCCTTTGCTGTTCCTTACCTATATAAACGATTTGGGAAACAATCTGAGCAGACGTCTTCGGTTGTTTGCAGATGACACTGTCGTTTATCGACTAATAAAGTCATCAGAAGATCAAAACAAACTACAAAACAGTTTAGGAGAAATATTGGAATGGTGCGAAACGTGGCAGTTGACCTTAAATAACGAAAAGTGTAAGGTCATCCACATGAGTGCTAAAAGGAACTTTGGTTACACAATAAATCAGTCTAATCTAAAAGCCGTAAATTCAACTAAATACCTAGGTATTACAATTAAGAACAACTTAAATTGGAAATAACACATAGAAAATGTTGTGGGGAAGGCTAACCAAAGACTGCGTTTTATTGGCAGCACCCTCAGAAAACGTAACAGACCTACTAAGGAGACTGCCTACACTACGCTTGTCCGTCCTCTTTTAGAATACCGCTGAGCGGTGTGGGATCCTTACCAGATAGTACTGACGGAGTACATCGAAAAAGTTCAAAGAAAGGCAGCACGTTTTGTATAATTGCGAAATATGGAAGAGAGTGTCACAGAAATGATACAGGATTTGTGCTGGAAATCATTAAAACACCGACCTATATAGGGAGGAACGATCACCACGATAAAATAAGAGAAATTAGAGCTCGTACGGAAAAATATAGGTGTTCATTCTTTCCGCGCGCTACACGAGATTGGAATAGACCTAATAGTGAATTGTGAAGGTGGTTCGGTGAACCCTCTGGCGGGCACTTAAATGTGATTTGCAGAGTATCCACGTATATGTAGCTGTAGATCACAATTTGAAATTGTGGAAAAGGGCCATAATAATAATAACCAAAAATAGTAGTTTAGATCATTGTAATGAACTATTGAAACCAATGGCGATTTTCACTGCACCATGTGAGAATATTTACAAATCAGTTGTACACAACAAAAATAACAGTGATAATTCCTGCATGAACATCTCTGTCCATCACCACGGAACAAGATGTAGACTGAACTTACATTTACTAAGAAAAAAGAAACATAAAACTCAAAACAGCACTTTCTACCAATGAAAAAAAAACTGAACAATAAATTTTCACAGAAGATTAAAGAAACTGCTAAAACAAATTTATTTAAAAAGACAGTGAAGAAATATTTGTTAAGCAATACGTTCTATAAACTGAAGGATTATTCAGATAACACAGAGAAGTGGCTTGGTAAAATATGGAACAGAAACAAATAAAGGGGCCCTCACACATTCAGTATTTACTGAAAATAATATTGTTAACAATATAATGTCAGGCCTTCAATATATTTTAGAGATCCTCACACCGTCAATAATATTGTCATTATTTTCAGTTGGCAATATTATTTCGTTAAGACACCTTGTTGAACTAAGGGAAAGTATGTGTCAATATTACATTAGCACTTGCTGGCAAAAACTAAAAACCAAAAATAATGAAATAGATGAAATTGGTTTGTGAATGGTTAAAGAAAAGGAATGACTTTTCACATATAAGTCTGTTGACGGAAATCTGAATCACTGATCTGGAAGATAACTAAGTTGTATGACATATTACTTATGGTTATATGGGAAAAAATCAGAAACCAAGCTTGCTGACTGTGCAGCACTTCAGTGTATAAATATCTGGCACCTGAGTACTATCATTTGCTTCTTTCAGCTCCTCCCAGAAATTTGTTAGCAGTGTATTAATTTTCTTTCTCACATCTTCTGTTTTCATTTCACTTTAAACAGGGTGGCCTTGTATTTGGGAGGGTGGAGGCTCCAATTTCATTCAAACTTCCTAATTTAGAGTTTCTGTGGTTTCCCTAAATTACTTCAGGCAAATGCCAGGAATGTTCTTACTATAAGGCCATGGCCCATTACAAGCACCATTCTTGTCATACTAGACTTGTAAGTATGTAAATGTCTGTATATGTGTGTTACTTTAATTTTATTGTTCTTAAATTGTAATACCAGTATCATTGTGCAGATAAATAAAGCAGCTATTTCCATACTGAGGCTCTAACCTCTTTGACTGCCTTAAGACACTGACATTGCAGTATTTTTAATTATCAATCCATCAAAGAATATCACCAATGTTCCATTCATGCTGTTACATACTGCAATTACCTAGTCTGGAATTTATAAAGAGGATTCCAAGGAATAAGTTTGTTGTTTGTGTTGTGGTTTTTAGTCCTAAGACTGGTTTCATGCAGCTCTCCATGCTACTCTACCCTGTGCAAGCCTCTTCATCTCCGAGTAACTGCTGCTACCTACATCCTTCTGAATATGGTTACTGTATCCATCTTGGTCTCCCTCTACAATTTTCACCCCTCCCCCTTTCCCTCCAATACTAAATTGATGATCCTTTGATGTCTCAGAATGTGTCCTATCAGCTGATCCCTTCTTTTAGTCAAGCTGTGCCACGAATTTCTTGTCTCCCCAATTCTATTCAGTACCCCTTATTAGTTATGTGATCTACCCATCTAAATTCCGCCACATTTTGAAAGCATCTATTCTCTTCTTGTCTAAACTGTTTATCATCAATGTCTCGCTTCCATACATGGCTGCTCTCCAGATAAATACTATCAGAAAAGACTTCCTAACACTTTTAAGTCTATATTTGATGTTAACAAATTTCTCTTCTTCAGGAATGCTTTTCTTGCAATTGTCAGTCAACATTTTATATCCTCTCTACTATAGCTATCGCCACTTATTTTTCTACCCAAGCAGCAGCAAAACCTAGGACTTATATACTATTTTAAGTGTTTTGTTTCCTAATCCAATTCCCTCAGTATCACCTGATTTAATTAAGACCACCTGCCATTATCCTTGTCTTCCTCATCATATACCCTCCTTTCAAGACACAATCCATTCTGTCCAACTGCTGTTCCAGATCCGTTGCTGTCTCTAAAAGAATTACAATGTCATCGGGAAACCTCGAGGTTTTTATTTCTTCCCCCTGAACTTTAATTCCTACTGTGAATTTTTCTTTCATTTCCTTTACTGCTTGCTCAATGTGCAAATTGAATAATATTGGGCATATGCTACAAATCTGTCTCCCTCCTTTCTCAACCACTGCTTCCCTTTATGCCCCCTGACTCCTACAACTGCCATCTAGTTTCTATACAAGTTGTAAATAGCTTCGTGCTCCCTGTATTTTATCCCTGCTGCATTCAGAATTTCAAAGAGAGTATTGCGGACAACACTATCAAAAGTCTTCTGTAAGTCTAAAAATGCTACAAATGTAGGTTTGTCTTTCCTTAACCTATCTTCTAAGATAAGTTGTAGGGTCAGTATTGCCTCACATGTACCTACATTTCTTCAAAATCAAAGCTGATCTTCCCTGAGGTCACCTTCTACTAGTTTTTCGATTCTTCTGTAAAGAATTTGTGTTAGTATTTTGCAGTCCTGAGTTATTAAATGAATAGTTCAGTAATATTCACACCTGTCAGCAACTGCTTTCTTTGGGTTAAGAATTATTACATTCTTCTTGAAGTCTGAGGGTATTTCACATGTCCCATACATCGTGCACACCAGATGGAAGCCTTTTGTCATCGCTCTCTGTCCCAAGGCTATCAGTAGTTCTGATGGAATACCATGTATTCCCGGGGCCTTCTTTCGACTTTAATCTTTGAGTGCTCTGTCATATTCTTCTCGCAGTATCATCTCTCACATATCATCTTCATCTACATTCTCTTCCACTTATATAGTAATGCCTTCAAGTTCGTCTCCCTTGTATAGATCTCCTATACACTCCTTCCACCTTTCAGCTTTCCCTTCTTTGCTTAGTACTGGTTTTCCATCTGAGCTTTTGATATTCATACAGCTGCTAGTCTTTTCTCCAATGGCCTCTTCAGTTTTTCTGTAGGTGGTGTCTATTTTTCCCATAGTGAACTACGCTTCAAAATCCTTAAATTTGTCATCTAGCCATCCCTGCTTAGCCGTTTTGCACCTCCTGTCAATCTCATTTTTAGACGTTTTTATTCCCTTTCACCTGCTTTCTTTGTTGCATTTTTATATTTTCTTCTTTCATAAATAAAATTCAGTATCTCCTGTGTCATCCAAGCATTTCTCCTAGGTCTTATCTTTTTACTTATTTGCTCACTGCTGCCTTCACTATTTCATCTCTTAAAGCTACCCATTCGTCTTCTACTGTATTCCTTTCTCCTGTTCTAGTCAACCATTGTCTAATGCTCCCTCTGAAGCTCTCAACAGCCTCTGGTTCCTTCATCTTATTTGGGTCTCATCTCCTTAATTTCCTACCTTTCTGCAGATTTAATCTCGAGTTCATAACCAATAAGTTGTGGTCAGCCCATCTGCCCCAAGAATCACCTTACAATTTACAACATGGTTCCAAAATCTCTGTTTTACCATCAAACAATCGATCTGAAACTTTCTGGTGTCTCCAGGTCCCTTTCACATGACCTTTCATGATTTTTAAAGCAATTGTTAGCCATGTTTAAATTATCCTCTGTGAAAAATTCTACCAGGTGGCCTCCTTTTTCATTCCTTTCCACCAGTCCATATTTACCTACTGTTTTTTCTTCTCTTCCTTTTCCTACTATCAAATTCAAGTCCCCAATCACAATTAAATTGTCATATCCCTTAACTATCTGGATAGTTTCTTTTATCTCATCATACATTTCTTTAACCTCTTCATCATTTGCGGAACTAGTGGGCATATAAATTAGTTACCATAGTGTGTTCACTATGCTGTTCATAATAGCTTACCCACATTCCTATTTTCTTATTCATTATTAAACCCACTTCTGCATTACCCTTCTGTGATTTTGTATTTATAGACCCACATTCACATGACTTGAAGTCCTGTTCCTCCTGCCACCAAACTTCACTAATTCCCACTACATCTAACTTAAACCTATCCATTTCCCTTTCAAAATTTTCTAATCTATCTGCCTGATTAAGGGCTAACATTCCACACCCCGATCCTCAGAATGCCACTTTTGATCTCCTGATGATGACAATCTCCTGAGTACTCCTGTCTGAAAATCCAAATGGGCAACTAATTTTACCTCTGGAATATTTTACACAAGAGGATGCCATCATCATTTAACCACACAAGAGAGCTGCATGCCTTGGGAAGAAGTTTTCCTTCACTTTCAGCCATTCATAGTGCCAGCACAGCAAAGCTGTTTCGATTGCTGTAACAAGGCAGTATTAGTCAATCATCCAGACTGTTGCCCCTGCAACTACTGAAAACTCTCCTGTTCCTGTTCTGGAACCACACATTTGTCTGGCCTCTCAACAGATACCTCTCTGCTGTAGTAGCATCCACAGTACAGCCATCTGTACCTCTAAGGCTTGCAAGCCATCTCACCAACGGCAAGATCCATGGTTCATTTCGGGAGAGGGAGGAGGGGATAATGTAGCTGAGACTATAACTCAAAGACTTGAGTTACTGTCAAGACATGTTTCTGTCTCCTATATCTGAAACACTGATAACATACAATTTCTGTATGCTAAAGATACAAAATAAGCTGTAACAATAGAAATGTACTTTCAAAATCAAGAACATTAGCATGTTAGAAGCTGGAAAACTGGAGCCATTTTAATCTGAAATACAAATGATCCTTTACAGGTTACCTTAACATATTTAACAGTAATAATAAGAAAGAAGAAAAGGATGGGTTAGTGGATAGAGACCATTATTATTGATTTGTGTTTGTTGGTTTCAGGACAAAAATGCTGAAATTTAAAAATAGCCGATATTTGAGATTAAATTAATGTCACTTCCAAAGAAGATACAGGATCACCACTCACACAATTTCCTCATCTAAATCTTAAAATACTAATTCCATTAGTGTTAACAAAGATAGGAAAATTTTGTGATTCTGCAGATATGTGGCATTAGGAAACTAATATTCTGATGTTGTATTTTATGGATCAATAGGTATTTGCATTTTGGTTCTCTACCTTCTGCTGGAAGATGGGATGTTGGCATAGTTTATCTTAGTGCTGCACAGTTCAGCCAGATTTTATATGCATGATTCTTCCAGATTTTACATTGTCATGATGTGAGCTATGTTGGTATGACTTTAGAAAAATAAATGTTTCATTGCAAATTCCACATATTAGGCAGCAAAGGAATAATGACTACTACTAAAGGATTTTTCATTTAATACACAAAGTAATGTAAAAACAATTTACTACTAATCTCTCTCTACAGGATGTTGTTAGCTAAAATTCTGTAGTTCTGCAGATTTGTAAAACTTGCTACTACTTGTACAACTGAGTGCATGATGTTAAATGTTTGAAACTAAATATGAAGGGATTACCATCAGAATATGTTTAAAGTCATTGTGAATGCTTGATAAGTGGAAACCTCCACATATGGAGCAGTCATACTTCGTGCTAATTCATCATATGGTATTCCCTAGTAAATAGTTGTTACTTTCTTAGGTTCCCATGTATATGTGTGAGTTCTGTCTTGATCTTAGTTGTGTTCTGCTCAGTCATTTGACTATATTTCCTTCTTTGGCTTTCCTGAAACTGCACTATACCAACATCAGGAGCACAAATATGTGACTGTGTTGATATTTTCATCTATTAAAATTAGAGATGCCATTCAATGACCACCTGTTGTGGATATATTTTATCGCCATGGTATGGCATATACCCTGTCATACACGTATGAGATGAAAGAAGTACACAAAAGTGTCACCTCTGCAAAGAGCAGAGCAGTGTGATGTTGTAACATATGGAGGCATCAAACACTCAAAGACAAACTGCTGCTGCCAATGTGTATAACAACTACCCACATAGAGCACATTCTAATTTTGGGAATGCATTACATACCAATAACAATTTTAACTTTGCACAAAAAGTCAATGAATCCTGATGAGAATTCCAGAGATAATTCATGCATACGTACATTGCATCTAGGACAGGAAAAAGTATATACAATGTGAAGAATGTGAAGCGAAAATTATGCATCATCAGAATATAATTACATCCAATCAGTCTTCCAGCTCTATATGTGGGAACCTTCTGTGACATGCAGTCATAGATTAACATGTTCAGCATATGGTAGTCTCTAAACTTTAGCAATAATTAGGTTGCTGCAAAAGGACATCCAAATACCACATTTCAACAAAAGTGATATTTCCACTACCACTGCCAAAGTTACATTCTATGTATTAAGTATATCATGATTACTAGCAACAATGTAGATGAGTGAAAGTATATGGTAGCAGGAGGAAATATGGGTCCACAAACAAATCAATTATGAGAAAATTGTGGCCACTGATTGCACTATGAAGTCTTGTCCCACTTAAACGCACATGAATTGAAAACATTCTTATTATGTCCTACTCTAACTGTGCTCAAATTTCTCACATGGTCAACCTTAACACAAAATACTATATGACTTCAGGATGTTACATGCTACAGTTTACAGAACACTCATATCTATATCAGGAGGTGTTACACTATCATCTTCACTTTTAAGTCCAGTATTACACTCATCTCTGTTCTGTGTTATGAATTGTTTCATACACTCCTGCATCACTGAGTAACTCATCAAGAGATTGTAAAGTTTGCTGCTCCTAGTTTTTCAAACTTATCAATGGGAAGGCCATAAACTTAACTTTATTGAGACTACAGACTAAATAATTCCATGTGGTTAAAGTCAAGGGATCTTGGATGCCAAACTACAGGTCCTGAGCCACTTATCCATTTTGGACCATACAGGTGTGTTAGATATGAACTAAAATCAACAGGAAAATGTCCTGGTGTTACATCAATTGAGTACCACACTTGCAAACCACAGCTGAAATTTGCCCTCCATTACATGAGGACCTACCTGTAAGTTTACATTTCAAATATACTTGTACTAATTAAGACAATACTTTATACTGAACAGTTCATAAGCGCACATTCTCAACATCTCACAAACAGCCCTTACTTGGCCCCATGTTAATTTGACTGTTTTTACTTCCACTATCATATACTTTCACCTGTGTCAGTTTTCAACAATAATCATGATCCACCCTATACATCACAATCCACAGCATTAATTATTACATGGTCCTTAACAAAGATTTTTAGTTACAACATCTGCAAGTAGTGCCGAGTATTCGTAAAATCTGAGCACCATAAATATAGAAAGAATAGTATCTGCGCACCATTAATATAGAAACGATAGGTTGCTGGTAACTACAAGGGAAATAAGAGGCTGCAACATTACATTATCCAAGGCAGAGAGGTAAGGTCTTGTCAATCTGGAATTTAGCAAGTTTGGTGGTTTTTAAGTATGGTATCCCTTATGAACCATGGACCTTGCCATTGGTGGGGAGGCTTGTGTGCCTCAGTGATATAGATAGCCGTACCACAGGTGCAACCACAACGGATGGGTATCTGTTGCGGGGTCAGACAAACGTGTGGTTCCTGAAGAGGGTCAGCAACCTTTTCAGTAGTGGTAGGGGCAACAGTCTGGATGATTGACTGATCTGGCCTTGTAACATTAATCAAAACGGCCTTGCTGTGCTGGTACTGTGAACGGCTGAAAGCAAGGAGAAACTACAGCCGTAATTTTTCCCGAGGGCATACAGCTTTACTGTATGGTTAAATGATGATGGTGTCCTCTTGGGTAAAATATTCTGGAGGTAAAATAGTCCCCCACTTGGATCTCTGGGCGGGGGACTACTCAGGAGGACGTTGTTATCAGGAGAAAGAAAACTGGCGTTCTACGGATTGGAGCATGGAATGTCAGATCCCTTAATCGGGCCGGTAGGTTAGAAAATTTAAAAAGGGAAATGGATAGGTTAAAGTTAGATATAGCGGGAATTAGTGAAGTTCGGTGGCAGGAGGAACAAGACTTCTGGTTAGGTGAATACAGGGTTATAAACACAAAATCAAATAGGGATAATGCAGGAGTAGGTTTAATAATGAATAGGAAAATAGGAATGCGAGTAAGCTACTACAAACAGCATAGTGAAAGCATTATTGTGGCTAAGATAGAAACAAAGCCCATGCCTACCACAGTAGTAAAAGTTTATATGCCAACTAGGACCACAGATGACGAAGAGATTGATGAAATGTATGATGAGATAAAAGAAATTATTCAGATAGTGAAGGGAGATGAAAATTTAATAGTCATGAGCGACTGGAACTCAACAGTAGGAAAAGGAATAGAAGGAATTGTAGCAGGTGAATATGGAATGAGAGTAAGGAATGAAAGAGGAAGCCGCCTGGTAGAATTTTGCACAGAGCATAACTTAATCATACCTAACACTTGGTTTGAGAATCAAGAAAGAAGGTTGTATACATGGAAGAAGCCTGGAGATACTAGAAGGTCTCAGACAGATTGTATAATGGTAAGACAGAGATTCTGGAACCAGGTTTTAAATTGTAAGACATTTCCTAGGGGCAGATGTGGACTCTGACTACAGTCCATTGGTTATGAACTGTAGATTAAAACTAAAGAAACTGCAAAAAGGTGGGAATTTGAGGAGATGAGACCTGGATAAACTGAAAGAACCAGAGGCTGTAGAGAGTTTCAGGAAGAGCATTAGGGAACGATTGGCAAGAATGGGGTAAAGAGATACAGTAGAAGAAGAATGGGTAGCTTTGAGAGATGAAATACTGAAGGCAGCAGAGGATCAAGTAGGTAAAAAGACGAGGGCTAGTAGAAATCCTTGGGTAACAGAAGAGATACTGAATTTAACTGATGAAAGGAGAAAATACAAAAATCAAGTAAATGAAGAACGCAAAAAGGAATACAAATGTATCAAAAATGAAATCGACAGGAAGTGCAAAATGGCTAAGCAGGGATGGCTAGAGGACAAATGTAAGGATGTAGAGGCTTATCTCACTAGAGGTAAGATAGTTACTGCCTACAGGAAAATTAAAGAGCCCTTTGGAGAAAAGAGAACCACTTGTACGAATATCAAGAGTTCATATGGAAACCCAGTTCTAAGCACAGAAGGGAAAGCAGAAAGGTGGAAGGAGTATATAGAGAGTCTATACAAGGGCAATGTTCTTGAGAACAATATTATGGAAATGGAATAGAATGTAGATGAAGACGAAATAGGAGATATGATACTGTATGAAGAGTTTGACAGAGCACTGAAAGACCCGAGTCGAAACAAGGCCCCGGGAGTAGACAACATTCCATTAGAACTACTGACAGCCTTGGGAGAGCCAGGCCTAACAAAACTCTACCATCTGGTGAGCAAGATGTATGAGACAGGCGAAATACCCTCAGACTTCAAGAAGAATATAATACTTCCAATCCCAAAGAAAGTAGGTGTTGACGGATGTGAAAATTACCAAACTATCAGTTTAATAAGCCACGGCTGCAAAATACTAACATTAATTCTTTACATACAAATGGAAAAACTGGTAGAAGCCAACCTTGGGGAAGATCAGTTTGGATTCCGTAGAAATGTTGGAACATGTGAGGCAATACTGACCCTACGACTTATCTTAGGAAATAGATTAAGGAAAGGCAAACCTATGTTTCTAGCATTTGTAGACTTGAGAAAGCCTTTGACAATGTTGACTGGAATACTCTCTCTCAAATTCTGAAGGTAGCAGGGGTAAAATACAGGGAGCAAAAGGCTATTTACAATTTGTACAGAAACCAGATGGCAGTTATAAGAGTCGAGGGACATGAAAGGGAAGCAGTGGTTGGGAAGGGACTGAGACAGGGTTGTAGTCTCTCCCCGATGTTATTCAATCTTTATATTGAGCAAGCATTGAAGGAAACGAAAGAAAAATTCGGGGTAGGTATTAAAATCCATGGAGAAGAAATAAAAACTTTGAGGTTCGCCAATGACATTGTAATTCTGTCAGAGACAGCAAAGGACTTGGAAGAGCAGTTGAATGGAATGGATAGTGTCTTGAATAGAGGGTATAAGATGATCATCAACAAAAGCAAAATGAGGATAATGGAATGTAGTCGAATTAAGTCGGGTGATGCTGAGGGAATTAGATTAGGAAATGAGACACTTAAAGTAGTAAAGGAATTTTGCTATTTGGGGAGCAAAATAACTGATGAGGGTCGAAGTAGACAGGATATAAAATGTAGACTGGCAATGGCAAGGAAAGCGTTTCTGAAGAAGAAAAATTTGTTAACATCGAGTATAGATGTAAGTGTCAGGAAGTCATTTCTGAAAGTATTTGTATGGAGTGTAGCCGTGTATGGAAGTGAAACATGGACGATAAATAGTTTGGACAAGAAAAGAATAGAAGCTTTTGAAATGTGGTGCTACAGAAGAATGCTGAAGATTAGGTTCGTAGATCACATAACTAATGAGGAAGTATTGAATAGGATTGGGGAGAAGAGAAGTTAGTGGCACAACTTGACTAGAAGAAGGGATCGGTTGGTAGGACATGTGTTGAGGCATCGAGGGATCACCAATTTAGTATTGGAGGGCAGCGTGGAGGGTAAAAATCGTAGAGGGAAACCAAGAGATGATTACACTAAGCAGATTCAGAAGGATGTACGTTGCAGTAGGTACTGGGAGATGAAGAAGCTTGCACAGGGTAGAGTAGCATGGAGAGCTGCATCAAACCAGTCTCTGGACTGAAGACCGCAAGAACAACTCCTAACTACTACTATTAATGGTATATTTTCATAATAATTCAGACTAAATCTGAAGAGTTTAGACTTAGTATCTGCTCGGTGTCAGTATCCAGTACATTATTATTATTTGCTGGTATACGCGGTGTGTCAGCAGAAATATTACAGCTGTAGCTTCTCCAAGCACCTTAAAGCTGACAGTGCATTATTTTAAGTTATCACATGATTGAAGGCTATCACCTTTGCTCCATTCTCGCTATTACATGCTGTAATTACCAAATATTGAGTTTTATGAAGAGCTGGCTAGGGAAGGAATTTGTTAGTCACTAAACTGAAGTAGCTGAGACTTTAACAAAGACTGCATTTACTGTTGAGGCACATCATCCTCTCCTAAATATTTGAGACAGTGATAACATAAAGATGCTGTATGTCAAAGACACAAAAGAGGCTGTAGCAACAAATACATTACTTCCTTGATCAGAATGTTAATATGGTGGAAGACATAACCGTAATAAACTGGAAAATGACGGTGACTGTAAAGTGGTATGTAAATGATGCTTTATTTGTAAATTTATAAAATAACAAAACCAGGTAGGTTAGTGGCTGGAGAGCATTATTTTTCATTTATTTTTGTTTGTTTCAAGGAAAGAAGTCAAAATGTTCAAATTGTCCATTCTTTGAGAATAGATTAATTTTATAGTCACAAATCTATACAAATCTTCCAAAAGAAGATATAGGATCACTGTTCATACATTTTACACACCTAAATCTCAAAATATTAATTCCATTAATATCAATGAATGCAAGGGAAATTCTGTGGTACTGCAGTTACATTGCATCAGGAAACTACAGATTGTAGTACATTAAATGAGTGAAACTAAATACCATCAGAACATGTTTAAAGTAGCTATAAACATTCCATACACAGAAACATCAACATACTCAGCCACACTGTAATATATGAAGACATCAGTAACTGAAAAGATAAACTGCTGCTACAAGTGGTTCTAACAAGTATCCACAATTTTAATTTTTTCAAAGAAAGCCAATGAAATAAAGTCAGATTACTGAGTGGAGCACAAGTAATATGAAAACAAATCTCACAGTACATTCTAATTTTCAAATGACATCATATACCAATAGTAATTTTAACTTTTGCAGACAAATTCAATGAATCTTGATGAGAAATATGACAGATGTACCATATTTAAGAATGGGTGATTAATTCTGATCAAGCACAACAGTTGGTTTGTACGTATTGTGTTGCAAGTCAGGCAAGCAAGCTTTCAACAGGTGGCTGTGAGGCTGCAGCAGTACACAAAAATGGCATAGCTGACCAGCATGGGAGTGCCTGGGCCATATGCTACTGTGAATATTCAAATGAGGTAGACATGATGTCATTTCCACCATCAACGCACAATGTCTAGATTTATATTCTTCACATTTGCACAAACTGCAGATAAGTTTGCAATTAATGTGTGAGAGAAGTTACAGCACTAAGAAGATATATTGAATTGAAATTCAGTAAATAATTCATAACTTTCATAATAGTAGTTTACCAAAGAGATCAACCTATCGAATTGTAGTGCTCTTCATAATGCATCAATTGACCTATTCACATGTAACATAAATTAACTGATTAACCTGGGAGACATTCTTTATTGAACTTTTAATTAAAATCAGCATATCATTTACTCCAATGCACCTACACAAGTAGCAAGGCAGACAGATGTGATTACACACCAGAAGCAAAATTTAGCATGTAAGATTTATAATTTTCATTGTCATTTATAATTAATTGTTCTATAATTTGCATAATTTTGCAAATAGTTCATAAACTAGTATAGTGACATTAATTATGATTGTGGCATTGGAAAGGGCCAGAAAATTCCTATTAGGAATTTTAATGTAGTAATTGATGGTATAGAGACCATCTGAGCACAACAACAAAAACTTAAATTTAGTTAACATTATTTTTGGGCAGGCTGCTGCACACAGAATAAAGTGTAATATCGTATATAAATTTATTTTGTTTTGATTCTTAGCATGCATTTCATGGCATGTTCAAATATTTAATGAAATTTAAATATAAAAAGTTGTAAATGAGGCTGTTGGTGGCATGAGGTCATCAAGTGACTTAGATATATGGTTTTTGCATGGAGGGGGCAGCTGAGGGCATAAAAGAAAGGCAGCCATCTTTCTCATTTACACGGTTTAGGTCAGAGTTGAAGATGCTAGATCTATGCTTGTTTGAGAGTCATCCAGCCATATGTTTGTTGGGAACAGAAATTTTTCACATCACCAGTTGTGTCACTTCGAAAAATTTCATTTCAGTGCGGTGGGAACTTTAGTTATTCTACAATGGTCAGAGCTCTGCTTTATTCCTGCCAGTTACTCAGCTGAACTTATATTATTGATGTGAATCTAGTTTGGACTTTGAATAATTTTCATTACTTCCGTTAGAATTAATACATAACCTGTCAATTAGGCTTCTATTTATTTGAGTTAGAGTGGAGTTCTGACGTCAATGAATTTTAGTTATGAACACTGCGTGTGTACTCCAGCTATTTTATTTATTTTTTTATTTAGTGTGTTTGATAACTGGACAAGGACTGAGTAATGATAAAATATAAAAAATTGTCAGAAGTAGCGGTGACAAAATTGGATTATCAGCAGCAGTTGAATAAGCATTACAGGAAGAAAGTGCTCTATTGTCAATTAGATAAAGAGGAACAGCTCCCCAATATGGAGTGAGTGTGCAAGCAAAACAATTAAGTTGCCTAGGGAAAGTAAAGAGTTAAAATGTTTCATGTGTGGGTTACAAGGACATACAGCAAGTAAGTGTAGGAGAAACAAAGCAGAAGGAATGCAATGATGGCAAGAAAAATAATGGAAATAGACCCAAGACATTAAAATGGAACTGAAAAGAGGTTAATTTGCATTCACTGTGAATGGAGATGCTTGCAGTGTAATCTGCAGGGTAACAGTGTTGCAACAAGATGAAAGACATGAATTGTTTCAAGTGTAAACAAACAGGGCACTACACTAGGGAATTTCATGAAGGATCTTGGTATACATGCAAAAAGGGTAGATTGCCAGTGCCTAATGAGGCACAGAAAGTGCAGAGAAACAAAAGGGTGACGAAGCCGCACAGTCAGGCATTGTCATGTTAAACAAACCAACAATTAGGGTAACAGACTGTGCCGCAGAAAATGATGTGCTAGTGTTATGATGTGTAGAGTTCAAGAGGAAATTAAAACTGTTGATAGATACAGGGGCACAGCTCTGTTTCTTAATGAAAGGGAGTGGGTGTGTAAATTCTAAAGTCAGAAAAGATGATGCAAAAAGGCTTTGGTGAAGGATGTCACCAGTAAAACAGTAAGTACTTTGGGTGTGGTGAAACTGCACCCAAGTATAGAAGATGCTGGAGAAGTCAGGCACAACTTTCATGTGTATGGGTCAGGGTTAGACATCGCAGATAACTGGTTGGTCGGTAGAGATTTTTTAATGGAGCATAAAGTTAAGTTAGATTATGTGGGAGAAGTGTTACACTTACAAGGGCAAGATATACCCATAACAGTGGAGAAGGAACTGCAAAAGAGTAATAAAGGATCATCTATGCACAATTACTTGCACATGTACTATGCGGGCATACAGAGCCTCCCAGTAAAGTGGTGTAAGGCCATTGCATTCTTTGGAAATAATGTTGAAAAATAGGGTTTTATAGCCAAAAGAGTGGGAAATAATATGTGTATTTGAATCCTGAGTAAAACCAACCTCCTTTCAGAAAAAAATGTTGCATTACTTATTGAATGCCCCTCATATTTGCAGTGACGCAATTCCAGTCATACATATATGATGACAATTTATAATGGTAACAGACTATTGGTCATTAACAGGGATATTCAGCATAAAGGACCCTAGTTCAAGACTCCTGAACTGAAGACTTAAACTCAGTGAATATGACTATGAAGTAAACTGCAAGCCAGATAGGTTGAATAGCAATGCAGGTGCTCTTAGTAGAATACAGCCCACAGAGCACATCCCTACTGACAGGGATCAGCTTGAAGAAAAAGAAAAGGGTAATTGGATGAATGTGTGACTAACCCAAGCGAGTGCTGAAATAGAAAGTGATGCGGAGACATAAGTAGACACAAAGTATGATGCTAGAGAAAGCGAGATGAGTCCTGAGGAAAGAGCAACGAATATTAATAGAAATGCATGGTAATCTATCGGGAGGACACCCGGGCATACACAGTGTGTTCGAGAGGACGAAGCAGTACAAGCAATGGAAAGGAATGAAACGTGTATCAAAGAATACATATGTAAGTGTCAATCATGTCAAAAGAATAAGTTTGCACAGGCAAACATGAAAATGCCATTGGGAAGGACAGACTGTATGTTTGCTGGAAGTCTATTCAAAAAGTTTTCAGTGGACGGACATTGTAGGCCCCCTAAATGTATCAAAATTAGGTAAAAGCTACATGTTGATATCCCAAGACAATTTAAGTAAGTTGATGTTAGCTGTACCAATAGAATGACAAGATGCTGAGACAGTAGAAGAAGCATTTGTGGAACATTTAGTTTTGAAATACGGAATTCTGTAAGTGCTTAAATTTTGTAGGTGATCTTTTTAAGAGAGTTTATAAATTGTTGTGTGTTAGCAAGATACACTCAATGGCATACCATCCATAGTGAAATAGTGCACTAGAAAGATGTTACCATATAGTAATAGAGTACTTGAGACACTTCATGACAGGATATCAGGGCATGGGATAAGTGGGCAGTGTATGTAATTTTTGTATTCAACGTGACACTACACAGTAGTACAGGGTACACAACTTTTGAATAGATGTATGACAGAAAGGTAAACATCTCACAAACATTGCAACAAGAATCAGAAAAGGTAAGTCATGACACTCGGTCATATATGAGCAGATTAAAAATCATAATGCAAGAAGCACATACAGGTTGAGTCACCTAACATTACCGCTGGATATATTTCGTAAACCACATCAAATACAGATGAATTGATTCCACAGACCGAACGTGAGGAGAGGGGCTAGTGTCATTGGTTAATACAAACCATAAAAAAAATGCACGGAAGTATGTTTTTTAACACAAACCTACGTTTTTTTTTTTAAATCGAACCCCATTAGTTTTGTTATCACATCTGAACATATAAACAAATACGTAATCAGTGCCGTTTGTTGCATTGTAAAATGTTATTTACATCCAGAGATATTGTAACCTAAAGTTGACGCTTGAGTACCACTCCTCGGCTGTTCGATCGTGTGTATCAGAGAGCACTGAATTACGTAGGGATCCAAAGGGAACGGTGATGGATCTTAGGTACAGAAGAGACTGGAACAGCACATTATGTCCACATGCTAACACCTTTTTATTGGTCTTTCTCACTGATGCACATGTACATTAACATGAGGGGTGAGGTACATGTACACACGTGGTTTCCGTTTTCAATTACGGAGTGGAATAGAGTGTGTCCCGACATCTCAGGCCAATAGATGTTCAATGTGGTGGCCATCATTTGCTGCACACAATTGCAATCTCTGGCGTAATGAATGTCATACACGCCGCAGTACATCTGGTGTAATGTCGCCACAATACGTTGTTTCATATCCTCTGGGGTTGTAGGCACATCACGGTACACATTCTCCTTTAACGTAGCCCACAGAAAGAAATCCAGAGGTGTAAGATCAGGAGAATGGGCTGGCCAATTTATGCATCCTCCACATCCTATGAAACGCCCGTCGAACATCCTGTCAAGGGTCAGCCTAGTGTTAATTGCGGAATGTGCAGGTGCACCATCATGCTGATACCACATACGTCGACGCGTTTCCAGTGGGACATTTTCGAGCAACGTTGGCAGATCATTCTGTAGAAACGCGATGCATGTTGCAGCTGTTTTGGCCCCTGCAATGAAGTTAGGACCAATGAGGTGGTCGCCAATGATTCCGTACCACACATTTACAGTCCACGGTTGCTGTAGCTCTACCTGTCTGAGCCAGCAAGGATTGTCCACGGACCAGTAATGCATGTTCCGTAGATTCACTCCCTGTGGTTTGTGAAACCTGCTTCATCGGTAAACAGGTAGAACTGCAACGCATTCTCTGTTAATGCCCATTGACAGAATTGCACTCGATGATTAAAGTCATCACCATGTAATTGCTGATGTAGCGACACATGAAACGGGTGAAAGCGGTGACGATGTAGTATGCGCATGACACTATTTTGACTCAGTCCACCGGCTCTCGCAATGTCCCGTGTACTCATGTGTGGGTTCATGGCAACAGCAGCTAACACACCAACTGCACCCGCTTCTCCTGTGATGGGCCTGTTACGGACCCATTTGCGTGCTACGACCATACCTGTTGTATACAGTTGGTGGTAGATGTTTTGCAATGTGCGGCACATTGGATGCTCTCTGTCCGGGTACTGTTCTGCATACACCCTGCAGGCTTCAGCTGCATTTTGTCGACACTCGCCATAGATGAATATCATCTCCGCCTTTTCAGAGTTCGAATACACCATGGTCACAGTTCCTACAACAATACACTATCACAGACATCTGGTAACATGGTATACTACAGTTGGTCTGCGTGTGGAGATGAATGCAGAATAACAATAGCAGCAAGCGCTACATGCGGACACTGTGACAGCTAGACCAAACCACAACAGTGCACTACAGCCACACTCGTAAACACGGTCGTCATCGTAAACATGTCCCTGCAGATGCTGCACGCCGACAGTGGCCCATGTTTGTTACAACATGCAACTGAATGTCGGTGGTTTCAAGTGTCAAATTTAGGTTACAATATATCCGGATGTAATTAACATTTTACAATGCAACAAACGACACTGATTACGTATCTGTTTATATGTTCAGATGTGCTAACAAAACTAACGTGATTCCATTTAAAAAACGTAGGTTTGTGTTAAAAAACATACTTCCGTGCATTTTTTTATGGTTTGTATTAAACAATTACACTAGCCCCTCGACTCATGTTCGGTCTGTGGAATCGGTTCGTCAGTATTTGATGTGGTTTACAAAATATATCCAGCGGTAACGTTAGATGACTCACCCTGTATATGTAGCAGTACAATCAATAGCACAATACAAAAAGGCTTACAAGGAACAGTATGACAAATGACAAAATCCAAAAAAACTCGAAGTAGTTGATGAACTGCTGCTATAGGGTGAAGTAGTAAGATGTGGCATACCTAGGAAATTAGACTCACAGAGGTGAGGACCATATGAATCAGTCAGAGTAGATATGCCAATTGCAATCATAAAATTAAGAGGAAACAAAGAAACAAAAGTACATCCAAAGAGATTAAAACAGCACTTCTACACTTAAGTGCCAAAGAAAATGGTATAGGCATGTGTATTCAAATACAAAGATACCTAAAAAGGCAGAATACGGCACTGCAGTCAGCAATGCCTATATAAGACAACAAATGTCTGGTGCAGTTGTTAGATTGGTTGCTGCTGCTATAATGGCAGGTGATCAAGATTTAAGTGAGTCTTAATGTGGTGTTATAGTCAGCGCACGAGCGATGGAACAAAGCATCTCTGAGGTAGCGATGAAGTGGGGATTTTTCTGTATGACCATTTCACAAGTTTACCGTGAATATCAGGAACAAGATCCTGCAAGAACAGGACCAACAACAACTGAAGATAATTGTTCAACGTGACAGAAGTGCAATCCTTCCATAAATTGCTGTGCCATCAACAAGTATCAGCGTGCAAACCATTCAATGAAACATCATCGATATAGGCTTTCAAAGCCGAAGGCCCACTCGTGTGCCCTCAACGACTGCATGACACAAAGCCTGGGCCCGTCAACACTGACATTGGACTGCTGATGACTGGAAACCTGTTGCCTGGTATGACAAGTCTCATTTCATATTATGTCGAGTGGATGAAGGTGTACTGGTATGTAGACATCCTCATGAAACCATGGACCCTGAATGTCAGCAGGCGACTGTTCAAGCTGGTGGAGGCTCTGTAATGTTGTGGGGTGTGTGCAGTTGGAGTGTTATGGGAGCCCCGTATGTCTAGATATGACTCTGACAGGTGACACATATGGAAGCATCCTGTCTGATCACCTGCCTCCAATCATGTCCATTGTTTATTCCGACAGTCTTGGACAGTTCCAGCAGGACACTGTGACACCCCACACGTCCAGACCTGCAACAGAGTGGCTCCAGGAACACCTTTCTGAGTTTAAACACTTCTGCTGTCCACCAAACTCCCCAGACATGAACATTATTGAGCATATCTGGGATGCCTTTCAATGTGCTGTGCAGAAGAGATCTCCACCCCCTCATACTCTTTAAGATTTATGGACAGCCCTGCAGGATTGATTGTGTCAATTCCCTCCAGCACTACTTCAGACATTAGTTAAGTCCATGCCATGTCAGGTTGTGGCACTTCTGCATCCTCACGGGGCCCTGTATGATATTAGGCAGGTGTACCAGCTTCTTTAATTCCTCAGTGTAAATTAACAGACGGTCCAATATGTTGTGCCTATACAAGTTATATCCTCATTTTGAGGTTTGGAGTAATGGTTCAGTGGGAAGATGAGTGGCTAGCAGTGATGACATAAGCTGTGGCTTGTAAATTCAGCCGCTTAGCTGGGGTGTAGCTCCTGTTGGTCAGTAATTGGAAATGTAGTCTTTCTCACTCAAGTATGGGTAGGGCACAGCCCAGTGAGGCATAACTTCCTATTTCAGTGAGAGGACCCTCCATTGTGTGGCACTGATGTACATATTTCAGAATTCCACTCTTTAAATAGAGCATTTTATACTCATACAACAGGGCAGATGCTAGTTTAGAAGCTAACCTGTCTTCTAATTTAGCAGATGATAAGATGATTGTGGTCAGACTTCAAAATTTTTCTGGAATGTCTTACTTGCTCCCAAAATAGGGAGACGGTTTTTATGTGTTATTGATAATTCAGCAACACATTTGTGAGTTATTTTTTGTAGCTATTATTCTATACATCTCTTAAGATTTCTACAGTGCCTTTTAACATTGACAATGTTAATTGTTTTACTTTCTTCATGATTGAATATGTCTTTTTAGATTAATATCAGTAAAAAATGAGGAGAGGGTGATAGTGACTTAACTGAGATTATTTTTTATGCATTTTTAGGTTTATCTGTTTTAGCAAAATTCAACTCAGGCTTGTTTAGCAAAGGTGCTAATAACCTTACTTTTGAGTACCCTAAATCCACAAGCACACACACTCAATGGCTATGCTGCTAATGTGTTATTGTGCAATGGCACTGAGACCAAAGACTGTTAGTTCAGATCTTGATAGTTTAAAACATTTTCATCTGACCGAGAGCTAAGGGGTAGGTAGTAGCCTACAGTTGTCCATCAGGCACAGTATGAGATATTTCAAATTTGTTTAATTAGGAAAGGGAAGGGTAAATTGGCTGGGATGATAGCAAAATCTTTAAGGAGGGCACTGAAACTCATGGGAGTATCTCTTTATTAGGCTAAGATCATTGTCCAATTATTCAACATTTAATGAAATTGAGCTTAATAAGAAACTCGGACAGCAGGTACTAGAGGTGTTAAAATGTCACAAGATTCTAGTAAAAGTACTGTGAAAAATAATGTTAGTACGTCACAAGATTTTCATTATAGCACAGTGAAAAGTAATGTTAGTGTATTTCATCAGAATATCAGGGGATTAAAAAACAAAGTAGATGAGCTTCTTGTTTGTTAAGAGGATTTAGGAACTGAGAGTGGAAGAGATGTACTATGCCTTTCTGAGCATCATATAGTCACAGATATGGACAAGATAAATAATTGCAGCTGTTATAGGTCCCCATTGGAAAATTTTCTGCTATTTTTGAAAAACTTAGATTCTTTGTGGTGCTAACTGTCAGAGAGCAGGAAGCAAATTATTGTTTGTGGAGATTTCAATGTAGATTTTCTCCAAAGAGTCCGATAGAAAGCTTGACCTTGAAGTATTACTTGGTTCTTTCAATTTGATGTCAGTTATTGATTTTCCTACTAGGTTGGTACAGGAAAGCAGCACACTGATAGTTAATATTTTTATAGACCAAGATAAATTTAATCAAATGAAAACTTTTCCTGTCAAGAATGGTCTGTCTGATCATGATGCATAGTATCATGATACAGTATACGGCATAGCTCCCTACAGTAATGCAAAACAATCCTCCAAAACTGTAAATTCAATTAATGGTTTAATAACTGCAAATTTTATGGAAAGCTTGCAACAGTTAGACTGGGATGAGGTGTACAGAGAACCTGTAGCTAATTTAAAATTTAAACTATTTCATGATACCTTTGCGAGTACATTGGAAACAGTTTCCCTAAGAAAACAGTGAGAAATAATTGTAAGAAACAATTTAAAAAGCCATGGCTTACTGAAAGGATAAAAATATCTTGTAAACCGAAAAGTGAAATGTAACTAATAGCTAGAAGGAGTAATGATCCAGAAACAGTGAAACATTATAAAAACTACTGCACTGTATTAAGAAAGGAGGAAGACTGTATTTCTATCAAAATCAATGAAAAGTTTGTTAACAAAAAATCAGAAGTAGAAAACATTTTTAATAATCATTTTTCAAATGTTGTATAGAAAATGGGATCCAGCTAGTCATTAGAAAATGCAAGACAGTACATGGAAGATCCAATATCTATGCAATTTGAAATTCAACCCGCCTCTCCTACTGAAATTAGGAAAATAATAAATTCACTCAAATGTAACAGCTCACATGAAACTGAAGGCATTTCCAACAAAGTACTAAAGGCCTGTTCCCAATAGATACGTAGGAGTCTCAGCCACATATGTAGTAGCCCACAGAAATAGGGCATTTTTCCAGATGGACTGAAATAAGCTATTGTTAAACCATTGCATAAAAAAGGGGATAGGTCTGATGCTAACAACTACTCAATATCGCTTGTAACAGCTTCATCCAAAATTATTGAAAAAGTAATGTATTCATGAGTATTGCCACATATTTGTAAAAACAAAGTAATAACAAAATGTCAATTTGGTTTTCAGAAAGGCTTTTCAACAGAAAATGCTATATATGCTTTCACTGACCAAATATTAAGTGTTCTGAATAACTGAACATCACCCGTTGGGATATTTAGTGATTTCTCAAAGGCTTTTGACTGTGTGAATCATGAAACACTTCTAGATAAGCTTAAGTATTGTGGTGTGAGTGGGACTGTGCACAGATAATTTAATTCATATTTAAATGGAAGTATGCAGAAGACTGAAATTAACAGTGCAGATAGTCTGCAAAAATCAGCAGAGTCCTGTAACTGGGGAGGTATCAAGAACAGTGTACCACAGAGTTCAGTCTTGGGTCCCTTATTGTTCTTAATATATATTAATGACTTACCACTCTATATTCATGATGATGAAAGGCTAGTTCTTTTTGATGATGATACAAGTACAGTAACCACATCCAACAAACAAGAATCAGCTTAGGAAATTGTAAATAACACCTTTCAGAAAATTATTAAGTTTTTTTCTGCAAATGAACCTCACTAAATTTTGAGGAAAACACAGTACATACAATTCTGCACAGTAAACGGCATAACACCATTAATAAATATAGTTTTTGAACAGAAATCTGTTGTTAAGGCGGAATATAAAAATTTCTGGGTGTGTGCATTGATGAGAAATTGAATTGGAGGAAACGCATTGATGATCTGCTGAAACACTTAGGTTCAGCTTCTTATGATATTAAAGTAGTTGGGAATTTTGGTGATAAACGTATCAGTAAATTAGCCTACTGTGCCTATTTTCGTTTACTGTTTTCATATGGCATCATATTTTGGGGTAATTCACCATTAAGAGAAAAAGGATTCATCGCGCAAAAGAGTGCAATCAGAATAATAGTTGGAACCCACACAAGGTCACCTTACAGATGTTTATTTAAGGTACTTGGGATATGCACAATACCTTCGCAATACATATATTCACTTATGAAATTTGCTATTAATATCCCTCACCAGTTCAAAAATAACAGGAAAGTGCGTAGCTACAACACCAGAAGAAAGGATGATCTTCACTATTCTGGGTTAAATCTGACTTTGGCACAGAAAGGGATGAATTGTGTTGCCACAAAAATCTTTGGTCATTTGCCAAATAGCATTAAAAGTCTGACAAATAGCCAGCCAACATTTAAAAACAAATTAAAAGAATTTCTGAATGACAACTCCTTCTACTCAACAGATGAATTTTTAGATATGAAGTAGTAACTGTAAAGTAATAATAACAAAAATAATAAACCCCGTGGAGGCCCGGGAAAAGAATAGGCCTCCGATATGTTCTGCCAGTCGTAAAAGGCGACAAAAAGAACAAACCACTAATAGGGTTAACCCCCCTTTTAGTGTGATCAGTTGGTTCAGGACACAATTAATGAAGCCTCGGACAAGCGCTGTCATGGTCGGGAACGACGCTTGAACCCTGTGCCAGTCCACAATGGTAACAACACTGCTAGCCACATGGCAAATGATTTAAATCCAAATAGAGGTGTTTTGCAGCATATGCTTCCTGCAACCACTCTAGAAGGAAAACAAAGCCAGAGGATGAGATGGTCAGATGAAGATAACTGACACCTCATGTTCTGTTATTACCAAGCAACAAACTTAGGAACCAACACAACTGGATACAGATCACAAGTATACACAACATATATTACCAGATACCCAGAATTGAAATTTTTAACAGAACAACAACTAACTGATCAGATCCGTGTAATAATCAAAAATAACAGGATACCCCGGTCAGAATTAGAAAACATTAAACAACAAGTACAACAAATACTGGAACAAAATACTGTGCAATCAAAAGAAGAAGAAAATACAGTAATGGACTCAAACATCCCAGAGCAAACAAACTAAGAACAACACGCATCAATTAAACAATCAGAGGAAAACAAAATCTTAAGACAGCCACTAGAACAAGCACAAATAGAACACGAAGTGACACACATGTTAGATATAGAAGAAAAATTTCAGCTGACATATATAGAATACAAAGACACAAATACAGACATTAGACCATTCTTGCATAGACTCCCAAATAACCCACAAGTCGAAACAACAATAACAACTATCAACACAATCATACACAACAAAATAAATGAAAATACAACTATGGAAGAGTTGCAACTACTGGTTAATATAGCACCACTCACTACACTAAATATACACACTAGGCAGAGATCAGAACCAACTAACACACAGAAGAAACCCACAAAACCAGCATGGCAACACAGGCTGCAGATCATAATAGAAAAACTGAGAAAAGGCATTGGACAGCCAACACAATTTATAAGAAATGTAATATCAGACAAAAAACGAAAAAGGTTAGGTAAAATCTCACAACAAGAAGCGATAGAGCAATTAGATGAAAAGAAGCAGAAGTTACAAGCATTGGCCAAACGACTTAGAAGACACAAAAAAAGTGAAAATAGAAGGAAACAAAACCAAACATTCAACACAAACCAAAAGAAATTTTATCAGACAATAGATAACACACACATTAAAATAGACAATCCACCAAACATAACAGACATGGAACACTTCTGGAGCAACATATGGTCAAACCCGGTACAACATAACAGACATGCACGGTGGATACTAGCAGAAACAGACACATACAGGATGATACCACAAACGCCTGAAGTGATAATTTTGCAACATGAAGTCACCCGAGCAATTAATTCTACACACAATTGGAAAGCCCCTGGAAAAGATAAAATAGCAAATTTCTGGCTTAAGAAGTTCACCTCAACACATTCACATCTAACTAAATTATTTAACAGTTACATTGAAGACCCATACATAGTCCCTGATACACATACACAAGGAATAACTTATCTGAAACCGGAAGATCAAGCAGACACAGCAAACCCAGGAAAATATTGCTCCATAACATGCCTACCAACAATATACAAAATATTAACTTCAGTCATTACACAGAAATTAATGACACACAACACAGAACAAAATTATAAATGAAGAACAAAAAAGCTGCTGCAACGATATAAAGAGCGACTGATAATAGATGCAGACGTGACATATCAAGCTAAAACTAAACAAAGGTCGCTACACTATGCATACATTGATTACCAAAAAGCTTTTGATAGTATACCCCACTCATGGTTACTACAAATATTGGAAATATACAAAGTAGATCCTAAATTGATACAGTTCCTAAACATAGTAATGAAAAATTGGAAAACCACACTTAATATCCAACAAATTCAAATAATATCACATCACAGCCAATACAGATTAAGTGTGGAATATACCAAGGAGACTCATTAAGTCATTTCTGGTTCTGCCTTGCTCTGAACCCACTACACAACATGCTAAATACTACAAATTATGGATATAACATTACTGGAGCATACCAACACAAAGTCACACACTTAGTATACATGGATGATCTAAAACTACTGGCAGCAATGAATCAACAACTCAACCAGTTACTAAAGATAACAGAAGTATTCAGCAATGATATAAATATGGCTTTTGGAACAGACAAATGTAATAAAAATAGCATAGTCAAGGGAAAACACACTAAACAAGAAGATTACTTATTGGATGACCACAGCAACTGCATAGAAGCGATGGAAAAAAACAGACGCCTATAAATATCTAGGATACAGGCAAAAAATAGGAATAGATAATACAAATATTAAAGAAGAACAAAAAGAAAAATATAGACAAAGACTAACAAAAATACTGAAAACAGAATTGACAGCAAGAAACAAGACAAAAGCTATAAATACTTACACTATACCAATATCGACCTTCATTTGGAGTAGTGAAATGGAGTAACACAGAACTAGAAGCACTCAATACACTTACACGATCACAATGCCACAAATATAGAACGCATCACATACATTCAGCAACAGAAAGATTCACATTAAGCAGAAAGGAAGGAGGAAGGGGATTTATCGACATAAAAAACCTATATTATGGAGGACAGGTAGACAATTTAAGAAAATTCTTTATAGAACAAGCAGAAACTAGCAAAATACATAAAGCAGTCACTCATATAAATACATCGGCTACACCATTGCAATTTCATAACCACTTCTACAACCCTTTAGATCACATAACATCAACAGATACAAAGAGAGTAAATTGGAAAACGAAAACACCACATGGCAAGCACCCGTATCATCTAACACAGCCACACATCGATCAGGGCGCATCCAACACATGGCTAAGAAAAGGCAATATATACAGTGAGAAGGAAGGATTCATGATTGCAATACAGGATCAAACAATAAACACCAGATATTACAGCAGGTATATTATTAAAGATCCCAATACCACAACAGATAAATGCAGACTTTGCAAACAACAAATAGAAACAGTAGATCACATCACATATTAGATACAGGCTCCCAGGTAGATGCTGTTTTTCTTTTCTTCCGGAAGGCGTTCGATACAGTTCCGCACTGTCGCCTGATAAACAAAGTAAGAGCCTACGGAATATCAGACCAGCTGTGTGGCTGGATTGAAGAGTTTTTAGCAAACAGAACAAAGCATGTTGTTATCAATGGAGAGACGTCTACAGACATTAAAGTAACCTCTGGCGTGCCACAGGGGAGTGTTGTGGGACCATTGCTTTTCACAATATATATAAATGACCTAGTAGATAGTGTCAGAAGTTCCATGCGGCTTTTCGCAGATGATGCTGTAGTATACATAGAAGCTGCAGAATTAGAAAATTGTAGCGAAATGCAGGAAGATCTGCAGCGGATAGGCACTTGGTGCAGGGAGTGGCAACTGACCCTTAACATAGACAAATGTAATGTATTGCGAATACATAGAAAGAAGGATCCTTTATTGTATGATTATATGATAGCGGAACAAACACTGGTAGCAGTTACTTCTGTAAAATATCTGGGAGTATGCGTGCGGAACGATTTGAAGTGGAATGATCATATAAAATTAATTATTGGTAAGGCGGGTACCAGGTTGAGATTCATTGGGAGAGTCCTTAGAAAATGTAGTCCATCAACAAAGGAGGTGGCTTACAAAACACTCGTTCGACCTATACTTGAGTATTGCTCATCAGTGTGGGATCCGTACCAGATCGGGTTGATCGAGGAGATAGAGAAGATCCAAAGAAGAGCGGCGCGTTTCGTCACAGGATTATTTGGTAACCGTGATAGTGTTACGTAGATATTTAAGAAACTCAAGTGGCAGACTCTGCAAGAGAGGCGCTCTGCATCGCGGTGTAGCTTGCTCGCCAGGTTTCGAGAGGGTGCGTTTCTGGATGAGGTATCGAATATATTGCTTCCCCCTACTTATACCTTCGGAGGAGATCACGAATGTAAAATTAGAGAGATTAGAGTGTGCACGGAGGCTTTCAGACAGGACCATACGCAACTGGAACAGGAAAGGGAGGTAATGACAGTGGCACGTAAAGTGCCCTCCACCACACACCGTTGGGTGGCTTGCGGAGTATAAATGTAGATGTAGATGAAGCGGATGTACAATACTAGCAAATACAGAATACCCCAGAAGACATGACAATGTAGCAAAAATAATACATCAACAACTTGCCATAAAACATAACTAATAAAACAACACATTCCCACATACAAGTATGCACCACAAAATGTACTGGAGAATGATGAATACAAATTATACTGGAACAGAACCATTATAACATATAAAACAACACCACATAACAAACCTGACATCATACTTACCAATAAAAAGAAGAAATTAACACAACCAATCAAAATATCCATACCCAATACAACAAATATACAGAAGAAAACAGGAGAAAAGATTGAAAAATACATTCAACTGGCTGAGGAAGTTAAGGACATGTGACATCAGGATAAAGTTGACATTATACCAATTATACTATCAACTACAGGAGTCATACCACACAATATCCACCAGCACATCAACGCAATACAGCTACATCCAAACGTATATATACAACTACAGAAATCTGTAACTATTGATACATGTTCAATTACCCGAAAGTTCCTAAATGCAATGTAACATATACTGTACAGTTAAAATGAAGTCTCGCTTGAGCAAGGTCCGCATCACTTTCCATTTTTAACCAGACATAACGTCTGAGAAAGGAATGTAATAATAATAATAATATTGTGTAAAGAAAATATGTTAAGAATCCATGTTAGTCATTATTACAAAATGTTCTACACATGATCTTTAGAACAAGTACACTACTGGCCATTAAAATTGCTACACCATGATGATGACGTGCTACAGACGTGTAATTTAACTGACAGGAAGAAGATGCTATGATATGCAAATGATTAGCTTTTCAGAGCATTCACACAAGGTTGGTGCCGGTGGTGACACCTACAATGTGCTGACATGAGGAAAGTTTCCAACCGATTTCTCATACACAAACAGCAGTTGACCGGCGTTGCCTGGTGAAACGTTGTTGTGATGCCTTGTGTAAGGAGGAGAAATGCATACCATCACGTTTCCGACTTTGATAAATGTCGGATTGTAGCCTATCGCGATTGCGGATTATCGTATCGCGACATTGCTGCTCGCGTTGGTCGAGATACAATGACTGTTAGTAGAATATGGAATCGGTGGGTTCAGGAGGGTAATACGGAATGCTGTGCTGGATCCCAATGGCCTCATATCACTAGCAGTCGAGATGACAGGCATCTTATCTGCATAGCTGTAACAGATCATGCAGCCACGTCTCAATGCCTGAGTCAAAAGATGGGGACGTTTGCAAGACAACAACCATCTGCACGAACAGTTCGACGAAGTTTGCAGCAGCATGGACTATCAGCTCCGAGACCATGACTGCGGTTACACTTGAAACTGCATCACAGACAGGAGCGCCTATGATGATGTATTCAATGATAAACCTGGGGGCATGAATAGCAAAATGTCATTTTTTCGGATGAATCCAGTTTCTGTTTACAGCAACATGATGTTTGGCAACATTGCAGTGAACGCACATTGGAAGTGTGTATTTGTTATCACCATACCGGCGTATCACCCGGCTTGATGGTATGGGGTGCCATTGGTTACATGTCTTGATCACCTCTTGTTTGTATTGACGGCACTTTGAACTGTGGACATTACATTTCGGATGTGTTACAACCCGTGGCTCTACCCTTCATTCGATCACTGCGAAATCCTACATTTCAGAAGGATAATGCACAACTGCATGTTGCAGGTCCTGTACGGGCCTTTCTGGATACAGAAAATGTTCGACTGCTGCGCTGACCAGCACATTCTCCAGATCTCTCACCAATTGAAAACGTCTGGTCAATGGTGGCCAAGCAACTGGCTCATCACAATACGCCAGTCACTTCTCTTGATGAACTGTGGTATTGTGTTGAAGCTGCATGGGCAGTTGTACCTGTACACGTCACCTAAACTCTGTTTGACTCAATGCCCAGGCGTATCAAAGCCATTATTATAGCCAGAGGTGGTTGTTGTGGGTACTGATTTCTCAGGATCTATGCACCCAAATTGCGTGAAATTTAATCACATGTCAGTTCTGGTATAATATATTTGTCCAATGAATACCCGTTTACCTTCTGCATTTCTTCTTGGTGTAGCAATTTTAATAGCCAGTAGTGTATTAATGTAACGTGATGTAATGTAATTACTTCTTGTAATAATAGTTGTCTGAATTTACATTTATGATTTCATACGTTACAGAAATATTTTGATATGGTCTATGCACATAACAGTCCAAAGAGGCATTCAGCATGTCACTGACTTCAGGCAGGGGAGGAGCATTAGGGGTACACATGTGGAACAAGGTGGTAGTAAGGATATACTGGGAAGCAGAAGAGGGGGAGGGTGGCAAAATATTCTCATTAACAGTTGTAAAATATGGATTTTTACTTTTATCTAGTACAATACTGAAGCAGTGAAACTTAAGAAAGAGATAAAAGAGGAAAAGGTGAGTGCAATTGTATGAAGAGATCTGGTGTGGGAAGTGACAAGAGAGGAGAAGTTGTACTAATCGAGCATTTAAGGTGTAATTTCCAGTCAGTGCAAATGAAATAAGCTGATGCTGTGTGAAGAGGAGGAGGTGGGTTGGGGGGGGGGGGCGGGGGGGGGGGGGGGGGGGGTAAAAATCCAAATAGTATGAGTGTTGAAGCCATTGCAACCATTAGTGTTAAAGTGCCCAGTGTGATCACCAATCAGATGTGTGACTTTGCTGTTAGCCACAATTTGGCAGTAGCAGCTACATATTACTTACAGACCAACTGGTAGATGTTTCTTACAAGGCCCTAACTATGATCTCAGATACGAAATGCTTGTGACTGAACAACAACAGGAAATTCTGTAAGAGTTATATACAGAGGAGGCCTACCTTAATTTCTGCGCTTATTTTTATCAGTTATAAGCACAGACAGATGCACAGACAGCATAATTGACGCATGTGGAAGAAATTATCTTTCAAAGAAATGTTTTTTTCAACATTTCACATAAAATGAAGTTCCTTAGGCAACAGTTGATGTGCCTGTGCAGTAATTTTCAAATCACTGCCAAATAGTTACTTTAATTCTGTTTTTTTAGCAAAAGTGCTGACAGACGACTGAATTCTGAGAAAAATAATTTCAGTTATTTGTGGTCTGTTTCTTTTGTATGTAAATGAGAAATTTCTCTTGCATAAATTCTACTTCACTGTATGGTGTGTTAATTTTCTAATATTTTTAATCCTTTCTGATAATTCAAAGTAAGATTTTAGAATAGTCTTGTTGAGTAACTTTACTAACTGACTGCTACTAGGTGTATACAGTATCTATAAATTAGAGGAAACAAGAAAAACAGCATTTACGTGAAAAAAAGGGTTAAAAAATTCAATACACTCCCGCCACAGTAATGCAGCACAGAACTACTACACACAAATCAGTGGTACTCTTCACCTATGGCTTTTCCTGCCCTCCCTCTTGCCCCCCCCCCCCCCCTCTCTACCCATCTTCCTGTTCTCTTCTCTCTACCATATCCCTATATACTGTAATACTGCTGGGTATATTCTGTCAGTCTTTATATCACGTGACCATTTCATCTACATTCATTGATACATGTTAAATAACATCATGATGTTCAAAGTGCTTAACTACACTACTGGCCATTAAAATTGCTACACCAAGAAGATATGCAGATGGTAAAAGGGTATTCATTGGACAAGTATATTATCCTAGAACTGACATGTGATTAAACTTCACGCAATTTGGGTGCATAGATCCTGAGAAATCAGTACCCAGAACAACCACCTCTGGCCGTAATAACGGCCTTGATATGCCTGGGCAGTGAGTCAAACAAAGCTTGGATGGCGTGTACAGGTACAGCTGCCCATGCAGCTTCAACACGATACCACAGTTCATCAAGAGTAGTGATTGGTGCATTGTGACAAGCCAGTTGCTCGGCCACCATTAACCAGACATTTTCAATTGGTGAGAGATATGGAGAATGTTCTGGCCCGGGCAGCAGTTGAACATTTTCTGTATCCAGAAAGGCCCGTACAGGGCCTGCAACATGCAGTTGTGCATTATCCTTCAGAAATGTAGGGTTTTGCAGTGATTGAATGAAGGGTAGAGCCACAGGTCGTAACACATATGAAATGCAACGTCCACTGTTCAACGTGTCATCAATGCGAACAAGAGGAGACAGAGACGTGTAACCAATGGGACCCCATACCATCATGCCGGGTGATACGCCATTATGGTGATGACAAATATATGCTTCCAATGTGTGTTCACTGTGATGTCACCAAACGTGGATGCAACCATCATGATGCTGTAAACAGAACCTGGATTCATCCGAAAAAATGACATTTTGCCATTCGTGCACCCAGGTTCGTCATTGAGTACACCATCTCAGGCGGTCCTGTCTGTGATGCAGCATCAAGTGTAACCACAGCCATGGTCTCCGAGCTGATAGTCCATGCTGCTGCAAACGTTGTCGAACTGTTTGTGCAGATGGTTGTTGTCTTGCAAACGTCCCCATCTTTTGACTCAGGCATTGAGACGTGGCTGCACGATCCGTTACAGCCATGCGGATAAGATGCCTGTCATCTCGACTGCTATTGATACAAGGCCATTGGGATCCAGCACGGTGTTCCGTATTAGCCTCCTGAACCCACTGATTCCATATTCCGCTAACAGTCATTGGATCTCGACCAACGCGAGCAGCAATGTCCCGATATGATAAACCGCAATCGGATAGGGTACATTTTGTCATTTGGTCACAGTGAGTGGAGTTGTGGACACTAGAAAATGGAGTGCCAAGTGGAGATATTGGAACATTTATGACATATTTTTCATTCTGAGTTCAACAGTGGGATGACAACATAGGAGGCAGCCTGAAACAAAGTCGGAAACGTGATGGTATGCATTTCTCCTCCTTACACGAGGCATCACAACAATATTTCACAGGCAACGCCGGTCGACTGCTGTTTGTGTATGAGAAATCGGTTGGAAACTTTCCTCATGTCAGTACGTTGTAGGTGTTTTTGCATATCACAGCATCTTCTTCCTGTCGGTTAAATTTCGCATCTGTAGCACGTCATCTTCATGGTGTAGAAAATTTAATGGCCAGTAGTGTACATTTGTTCATATTAGGCTTGTGCATAAGTTCACACCGTTTTTGTTTTGCATGTTGCTATTCCAGTTGCTACGGGTTTATATATTGATTTTTTATTTTATATTTGTAGTTCACTGTTGCTATTTGAGTTTACATATTGTCATTTGGTCACAGTGAGTGGAGCTGTGGACACTAGAAAATGGAGTGCTAAGTGGAGAGATTGGAACATTTCTGACATATTTTTCATTCTGAGTTCAATAGTGGTATGACATCACAGGAGGCAGCCAGAAACATTTGTGCCATATATGGGAATAATGCCATTGGACACAGCACAGGAAGAAATTGTTTTTTTCTCATTTTAAGTAGTATCGTTTTGACAATAGTGACTCTCCACAATCAGGAAGACTTTCAAGGTTTGATGAAGATTGTTTAAACACATTAAACCGCAATGATTCACATCAGTGTACTTAAGAACTGGCAGATATGATGAACTATGATAATTCCACCATCGTATGACATTTGCATGCAATGGGGAAGGTACAAAAATTGGGGGGATGGATACCACACGCTCTAAACCAAAATAAAAAAAATCAATGGCTGGCCATATGTGCATCTCTGCTTGCACATCATCAACTGACTCATGAATAACACTGACCATTCCTATCCTGTATCATTATTGGTGATGAGAAATGGTGTCTTTATGTTGACATGAGAAAAAGAAAGGAATGGTTGAGCCAAAACAATGCAGTAACTCCCTGTACAAAGACATGCATGCATACAAAATAAATAGTACGAAATTATGCATCTTTTGGAACAGTGACAGTGTATGTGCTATGAACTGCTTCCTCGAAGTGTAGCCATCACAGCTGACATTTTTTCTTAACAACTGAGATGTCTTGCAGGCACATTCTGAGATCAATGGCTAAGAAGACTGTGTGAAATGACGTTACTCCATGATAACACCCACCCATCTTCTGCTAGACTGTCACAAAAACACTATACAGGAATTGGGTTGGAAAGTCATTCTTCACCCACCTCGTTCACCTGATCTTGTACCTTCAGATTTTCACGTTTTTGCTCTCTATTGGACAACCTTCAAGAAAGTCCCTTTCTGAAAAAATGTGCTCCAATCATGGCTCAACAGGTTCTTCACCTCAATACCACATGATGTCTACATTGCCAGAATCGAGAAGTTATCCCAGCATTTGCAGACTGTCGTAAATAGTGAAGGACAATATATTATTGATGACTAAAGTCTCTGTATCTGTTGTATTTATTAAACTCATGGAATAACACTACAAACTCATGCACCAAACAACTATATTTATATGAAGTATTTTAGTGGATTAACCACATCTGAAGATAGCAACTGCTTGCTAAAACTGGTAATCTGAATACTTTTTTATATATGTAATTGATCGTGATGTAGTAAATTATCCTACAAGTCTTTCAGTTGTTCATAGATTATGATGGCAACTTTTAAACAAAAGTTTAACAACCATAATATTCACACAGGAAAAGTCAGTGGTTACACTGTTTGCCAAAGACCTTCAGACAAAACTAACTCTACTTTGCCTTGATACAGCTATCATGTGGGATATAATCACATAATGTGTACAGGATAGTTTTTCTACATGAATTAGGTTGCAGTATGACAGAAGGCTTTATCTGTTTTGGGGATGAAACAAAACCTTAACACCTGCCACCTAGCAAAAATCCCAGCCATCTGCACATAAGGTGGAATATGTTTTGGTGGAAGGTACAGTTCTACGAGGAACTGTAACTGCAAGTCTTTAAAGATGACACCCTTGATGCTTACAAATGTGCATGTGCCAGTTCAGTATTTCCTATAAGACAATGCCACTCATCCAAAAAGAGCTGATTTTACATATGTTCAATGGTAAAAAATTCATTGAATGCCATAGCCAACTTAATGTCCTGACTTGAACGCACAGAGTGTATCTGTATACTATATCAGAAGAGCCACTGCTGTTCAATGACCACCTCAACAGACACATTTCGAGCAGTGTAGGAAAATGAATTGTATTAATCCCCTATGGTGTCTATAGGCATCATCATTAACAGCATCACATATTGTCATATGTTCCATTTTGCTACTTGCAATTGCCATACAGTGTACAAAATTTGCTTGTGATATACCAATAAAACTGACATATTCACTTTGCAATTTTCAAACTTTTTATTAAATCTAAACCCATTTTTATTAGTACAGAGGAATAGTTTTGCAACATTAACCAAAACAATTTGAAGACTGTCATGCAAAGTAGAGGAGTGTTAGAGAAACATAAACAAGAACTGAGATATAGAAGCAAAAATAAAAAAATTTGCATTCTTCTTAAAATAACACAGACACACCGAACACACACAATTGCATTCTAGTGGTGCTGAAACACTACAGTACCACTTAAGACATGACGATGGCATAATTTAGCTGTGGAAGTGTCTAACTGTGAGCTCCCAAGAAAAACTTGAAATTCATGAGCTAAAATGAGATATCTTGGTAATCAAAACCACCTCAGTTACCAAAATTTTTTCATTATACTTCATAGATACCACCAATCAATTTCAGCTTGCAGTGCAACTTTCAGGTGTCCTTGTTTATAAAATAAACATAATGTTCAGATAAAACATGAATGACATTTAGGGTTGCTACATCCATTCACACATGATGGTATAACCAACATAGTCATCCCTGTCTAGAGGTATTACACCACATAGGTCTGAATACATTTGCATACTGTCATAAAAGTAAACAAGTATCCTATAGCAACATAGCTGATGGAACTACTTCACCTTTGAAGCATATCTATTTTATAATGAATAGTAAAAAAGAGTGTTAGTTGCTAAGATAGCATCGTAGCTCAGGATTTCCTGCTTTCTGCTTCATTTTATGGATGTCTGTGCCACCACCACAAACAAGTGAATTTCTTGAATGTGCTAACAGTTCATTTTCATATGCCTGTGAACCATCCAACAATTCCACTACACTTTGAGTGATTATCTCCACTCACTCCATTGTTTACCCAGAACTCTTCAGTAAGAAATTAATAACTACAGCTCAGTATCTTTTAAAAGCAAATAATTGGCATTTACATTTAAAAAAGTAACACTGGGAAAGTTCTTAAAGCAATTTCAAATGCCCCAAAATTATTCAAACAACATGTTAAAATTTCTAATTTTGCTAACTGAAAAATCAATGGAGAGGCCTTAATCAGCTTGTCAAAAATTAAGAGTTGTATCCCTCCACGTGCCTAGGCAAGCATGAGTCTCATGATAATTCACATCTTTTCATTCTCTATAATCCTTCAGCTCATCCAATTTAAAATACTATGAGAAATGGCAGAGCTTTGATCATCTGATTTAAAATACTATGAGAACTGGCGGAGCTTTTGTTATACAAATATTGAATACAATTTTAGTGTGCAGAATTAGTAATCAGACATTCTATATGGACTTCTCCAAGATATAGAAGACTAGTGATGATACATATTGCCACTGATGAGCTTTATGGAAGGGCACCTAAATGAAACTGTGATATCAGTGTAAATAATTCAAGGTACATAAACAGCTGCCAAAAAGGCTTTATGACTCTCACAAGTTAGCAAAAGAGTCACACACTCTGAACTTATACTTTAAATTATTACTGTAAGTAGTATATATACAGTGGAGGTGATTTTATCCATGCTGAGGGATCTCCCAGGTGTTTTTTTTCCATTATTAATGCTGGACTCAAAACAATGATACTGTTTATAATTATGTGCACATAATTCTGTAGCTTTTTTAAAACAATGAAAAATAATATATCATTGATACAGCATTTTGTGTATTTTTGAATGTTTCATGAATACATTTGTTGTAATTCTAATTGATTAAAACATAATTTATATTTTATAAATTGGCACAAAGGTTTTATTTATATGTTTTGTTCCATGATGTTCTGTTGTGCATTGTTATGAACATAGGCTGCAATTCAAAGATAGGTACTATGCTTTAAACTGTTGATAAAGCTCATTTAAACATTATTTGCTGATCAAATCTGGGAACGAGATGCTAACCGTAATTTAATTTCAATTAAGGTTAATAGCAATTTAGCTCATGTAGTGCTGTTATTGTGAACCCTTTTTACATTTCTTTCACTAATTTTAAGTTCAGCCACTATGTACCTTAAGACTAGTGTGTTTCATTGAATTTCTGTTAAGTTTTCACCCATCTAAATAAAGTGTGGTCATCCTATTCCAATAAATTTTGAAGTGTTAGTTACTAATTCATTAGAAGCGGTAAGAGTATATGCCATGCTACGTAGGATGGTTTTTTCCACTGTCTACGAGGTCTAGGGATTGGTCAATGAGAGGATATGGAACATAAAAGGTCTAATGAACTTATGTCCGGAAATGCATGGTTTCAATGCTAGAGACCATTTATTCAACCATACATTGTTACAGAGACTGCAATCTAATATGCACTGTACCATGCAGCCACAGTTACAATATGTGTTGAAAATGATTTCCATGTGTGTCAACACGTGTTTATGCACTGTAGCATGTTCTGTCTCACATGTTCACATTGGCCAGGCTGCATCCAAACATTGTCAAAGGCAGCGTGAATACCCTCCTCCAGTGTCTCCACATCAGGAATGGGCTCTACATACACAATACTTTCGAAATGGCCCCATAATCAGAAATTGCATAGCTTAAGATCCAGTGAATGAGCATACCATGCAATTGGACACCCTTGTCTGATCCATCAACCAGGGAAGACGTGATTGAGATGTGTCCAGATATTAATGACAAAGTGGGCTGAAGCACCACCATGTAGCAGCCACATAACGCTTCAAATCATCAATGGCACTTCTTCCAAAAGGGGAGGCAAAGTCACCCACAAGAAAGGCCGGTAATTCCAGTCTATTATGCAACATGGAAGGAAGACTGGTCCCAAAATACAGCTGCCAATTATCCCAGACCACACATTTGGGTTGCACCAACGCTGATGAGTCACTGTCACCATACCATGGGGGTTCTGCATATCCCACAGATGACTGTTATGAAAGCTGAAGATACCACTCTGCATGAAGGTGGCCTCATCTGTGAATATGATGGATGACACAGATGCCAGAATCATGGTTGCCTGGTGAAGAAACCAGTGACAAAACTGTTCCCGATGTGGAAAGTCTGTCGCTAGTATGTCCTGCATGCTGTAAGGGATAAGGGTAGTAACAATTGTCATGGACGATGTTTGACACAGTTGTTTGGCTTACTCTGTACTGGTGAGCCACCTGCCTGGTACTGACAAAGCAGCCGGCTTCCACAGTGTTAATCACATTTTCCTCCAAGTTTGGTGTCCAAACATTATGGGTACATCCTTCATGATTTCCTGCTTTCTGAAATGACCAGTCTCAGACAACCGGCAAAACACTGTTGCAAACATTGAATGCTGTGGCTGTCATCAGCAGGTATAGGTCTTCTGGTACAACCTTGCTGCCCACTGCCTGCGACCATTTGCCTTTCCGTAAGAAAACACCATGCCAGCAAGCTCTCGATTCAAAAACAGAAACACTGTATCACGTCCACTAAAAGGTAAGTCAGCAATAGAAGTGGACTGGACACAACATTACCAGTTATTACAGCAGGAGAGTGCACTTGGGCATGCTGTATGAGGAACAGTGCCACACTTTAGGAGGACACCATACATACTGTAACTGTGGCTGCATCGTATAGAGCGTATTAGACTGCAGTCTCTATAACAATGTATGATTGAATAAATGTTCTCTAGCATGGAAACCATGCATTTCCAGACATGGAGTCCATTACACGATTTTTGTTCCATATCCTCTTTATCAATCAATCCTTAGAGTTTGTACATGGTGGAAAATCACCCTATATATCTGTCATGTAATTATAAAGTGACAGCTTAGTATAAAGGTCATCCTGTGTGTATTTTGTCCAAACAGGATGACGAAATCTATGGGTAAATATATGACTGTTGAATTTTATCTGTATATTAATGTTCTAATGGAGTCATGTTTTAACTTATTTTTCATGTTTGCATAAAGTGTATCAGAGACACAAACATTTATCCAGCCCACAACTGCTAATATGAGTATGGATAATCACATAGAACCCACACCAACATTGCACTGCAGAACTGATACGGAACAATTTAAGGTCAAATCTAGACAACACCCACATCCACAACATGATAATATTTTCTTATTTGTGGGGAACACTAAACATGGAATGACATTAAACTATTTCAATGCTTAAATTTGGTACTCTGTTGCTAAATGAATAGAAGGAGGAGAGGGATTGTGGTTTTATGTACCGTCAACAATGAGGTTGTTAACTGCAGGACACAAGCACCAGATGAGGAAGTATGACAAAGGGGACTATCCATGTCCTTATCAAAGGAAGCACCCCAGCATTTCCTCTAAATGATTTAGGAAAAAGCACAGAAAATCTAAATCAGAATCAAAGGAGATTGGTGTGTACCACTACCATCTTGAATGCAAGATCATTGTCTTTTTACTGCCTCATCTCACTCAGTACATATGAATGCTAGACAATGTTTGAGGCACCATTATTTCAAAAATAACAAATGACAAATTTTAAAACAGTAATACTATCACACTTAAGTAGTGTTATTTAGTGGTCATTAGTAAGAACTTAATATGTGATCCCTGCATAACGAACTATTTATTACCAGATTTACTGAACAGAATTTACAAACGCAAAATAATCTGTCATGAGCATGGTAAGTTTAATCAGTAAGGGCACTGAAAATACTATAGATCCATAACAAACAATTCTCCATATTTATAACATTTCTGTAAATAAATTTGGTTCATTAAGAAACCTGATGAAAATTGAAGTCATGAAAGGGATATAAGTCTACAATCCTCACACATATATTTTAAAAGACATAAAACATCAGCAACACAGAACACCTAGTGAAGAATTAATTCCTTATTTGTTTATCAGGTTGCCCAGAAATGTAAAACTGTGAACTTCACAAGACAAAACAAAATCATAGTATCCTATGACTATAATATCAGTCAGTCACAACTGGAATCTGTAAACTCATACAAATACCTGGGTTTGACACTTTTTAGGGACATGAAATGGAACAATAGGCTCAGTCATGGGTAAAGCAGATTGCACACTTCAGTTTCTTGGTAGAACACTAGGGAAATACAATTAGTGTACAAAGGAGATTGGTTACAAACCATCTATCTGAAACATCCTAGAATATTGCTCAAATCTTTGGGACCCTCACCAGATAAGACTGACTGGGGATATTGAATGTATAAAGAGGAGAGCAGCATGAATAGTCACAGGCTTGTTTGATCCATGGAAGAGTGTCATAGAGATGTCAAATGAACTGAGCTGGCAGACTCGTGAATATAGACATAAAATATCTCAAGGAAACTTACAAAGTTTGAGGAACTGGCTTTGAACGATGACTCTAAAAATATGATACAACCCCCTAAATTTTTTCCCATAGGGTCCATGAGGACAAGACCATCTTAATCACAGCATATACAAAGGCAGTTACACAGTCATTTTTCTATGTTTCATATGTGAATGGAACAGGAAAAAGTTCTAATAAATGGTACAATGTGGCATATCCTCTGCCGTGCAGTTCACAATTGTTTGCACAGTAAGGATTTCGTGGATGTAGTGTAGCAGCACAAGTTCTATGGGGACATGCAAGTGAGAGATACTTGGTCAAGAAATGAGTCAGTACACCTAGGTTCATGCCGGTAGCGGACATTGTCAGTGCAGTTGACCAGGTTGCTGCACGACTACCACCTGAAGCAGCTGAAGAAGTACGCTGGAAATCCTGCCGTGCACTGACAAGAACTAAACCGATCAAGTCAAATATTACCAGCAGGGAGAGGGCAGCCATTCGAGACCTGAGACAGAGCCCTGAGATTGTTGTCTTACTGGCTGTCAAAGGCAATGCTACAGTTGTTCTTTCCCATAAGGACTACATTGAGAAGATGCAGAGCCTGCTAAATGACAAACCTTACAGGAAGATCAATGCTGACCCCACAAAGAAGTTGGAGAACAAGACTAGAGCTCTTCTCAAGGATGCAGATTTAACAGAGGGTGCCACCAGGAAATTGACACCTCAAGGACCAAGACTTAATGGACTCCTTAAAGTCCACAAAGAAGGGATGCCATTACGCACAATTGTCAGCAACATTAGGGCACCTACATATTTGCTGGCAAAATACCTAGCAGAATTACTAAGCCCTTATTTGGGTAAATACCCTTATCACGTTCATAATTCTGTGGATTTTAGAAAACGTCTCAACAATTTCAAGCTGAAAGGTTCAGATATTCTGATGAGTTTTGACATTGGTTCATTATTCACCAGGGTGCCTCTTCGAGAGTCAGTTGAGCTTATTGCACAGAAATTTGAAGAGAAGACGACCGACCTTTTCAAGCACGTTCCGACCTCTACGTATTTTCTCTTTAATGGAGAATACTATGAACAAACAGAAGGAGTCGCAATGAGGAGCCCACTCTCGCCCATGATCGTGAATTTCTATATGTAGTACTTTGAGGAGGAAGCTTTGGCGTGATCCAAATGGAAACCTACTTGTTTCTACGTTATGTGGATGACACGTTCGTGATCTGGCCCCATGGAATGGACAAGCTCCTAGACTTCCTTACACACCTGAACTCCATACATTTGAACATCAAATTCATTATGGAGACTGAAGCCGAGGGAAGATTATCATTCCTGGACGTCATGGTCAAAAGAAGAGCGGATGGCACGCTGGGCCATGGGGTATACAGGAAGAAAATACACACTGACCTGTATCTGCAAGCGGATAGCTGCCTCCACCCGGTGCAGAGGAATTGGGTGCTAAAAACACTGGTGCACAGGGTGAGCACCATCTCTGACACAGAGAGTCTGCCCCAAGAGCTGGAACACCTCAAAACTGTATTCCAGAAAAATGGGTACTCGGAATGGCAGATCAGACGCACTCTGCATCCTAACTCTACAGTACAGATGTGGAGACTGAAGAAGTCACAGAGAAAGGGATAACCACTGTCTATATACCATATACTGGCGCACTATGGGGGATAAAGGACGAATATTGAGGAAACACCGAGTAGGAACTGTCTTTTGCCCACCAAATTAAACGGGAGCATTATTGGGAAGTGTCAAAGATGATCTCGGTTTATGGAGGGCCGGTATATACCAGATTCTGTGTCAATGTGGGAAGCCTTATATTGGACAGACAGTGCACACCATCAAAGATCATTGCCGAGATCATCAGAGGCACACTCGGCTAGGGTACCCCAACAAGTCAGCAGTTGCAGAGCACTGTTTGTCCGAAAATCAAAAAATGGACTACCAACATACCAGGGTCCTGGCACAGACATCTAAATACTGGGATACCGTCGTTAGAGAGGCTATCAAAATTCGTACCAGGGACAGATTCATCAACCGAGATTGTGGCTACAACCTCAGCAGGGCATGGGAACCAGCACTGAGTCTAATTGAAAAGATCCTCAGCAAAGGAAACGAGCGAGCGATTAAAGCAGATGAGGCAATACACCAACGCCACCACAAACTCTGACGCCAGCATCCCACCGAGCACTGACGCACAGACATGGACTGCAGGAGAATGCCACGCAAGGGGAGGGGATCTAAGATGGCTGCCCACCCTTGGGAGCTCAGTTCGTCAGCACACCTGACGATGGTGAGATGCCTGATCATTGAAATATTGAGCCTGTTGGACACTATGGACCAGCAGTACACCCGTGGACACCTCAAGCAAGAAATACGCTCGGAGAAACTGAAGAATGACATAACAGAGAAGAGTTATCTACTGCAAGGAGCCCTTGTACAGACTAGATGGAGTGCACTTTAAGGTAACCTTTCAAATTATATTTGAACACTTGGACTTTAAAACTCGTTTTTTTTTTTTTTTTTTTTTTTTTTTTTTTTTTTTTTTTGAGTTCTGCTGGTAAGCTACTGAAAATTAAACATTCTGAGTAGTGCACACCTTTCTGTACAATGCTTGAGGATATATTATCAGAATGCAATTGTTTTTGTATCTAGTGTTCTCTGAATAAATCCCGTGATGGAGTATATGTACAGGGATGTCGGAGTTGCAGTTCCAAGACACCTCACTGAGCAAGGTGGCACAATGGTTAACACACTGGACTCACATTCAGGAGGACGCTGCTTCAAACCCATGTCCGGCAATCCTCATTTAGGTTTTCTGTGATTTCACTAAATCACTTCAGGCAAATGCCGGGATGGTTCCTGTGAAAGGGCATGGCCAATTTCCTTCCCCATCCTGCCTTAATCTGAGATTGTGCTCCATCTCTAATGATCTCATTGTCAGCAGGGCATTAAACACTAATCTCCTCCTCCTCCAAGATACCTCAAGAAAAACAGAAATAATATCTGGTGCTCCACAAGGAAGTGTTGTAGGCCCTTCGTTGTTCCTGATCTACATAAACAATTTAGGAGACTACCTGAGCAATCCTCATAGATTGTTTCCAGATGACACTGTCATTTACCCTCATGTTAAGTCATCATATCTTCAGAACAAATTATAAAATGATTTAGAGAAGATATCCACACGGTGCAAAAAGTGGCAATTGACTCTATATCATCAAAAGTGTGAAGTCATTCACATGAACACTAAAAAGAATCGACCGAGTGAGGTGGCACAGTGGTTAGACAATGGACTCGCATCCGGGAGGACGACAGTTCAATCCCGCATCCGGCCATCCTGATTTAGGTTTTCCGTGATTTCCCTAAATCGTTCCAGGCAAATGCCAGGATGGTTTCTTTGAAAGGGCACAGCCGACTTCCTTCCCCACCCTTCCCTAAACTGATGAAACCGATGACCTCGCTGTCTGGTCTCCTTCCCCAAAACAACCCAACCAACTAAAAAGAATCCACTAAATATCAGTTACACAATAAATCACACAAATCTAAAGGGTGTAAACTCAACTAAATATTTAGCGATTATAATTATGAATAACTTAAATTAACACAATCATATAGATACTTTTGGGGAGAAGGCAAACCAAAGACTGATTTATTGGCAGAACACTTAGAAAATGTAACAGATCTACTAATGAGACTGCTTGCATTATACTTGTCTGTTGTCTCCTGGGTTATTGCTGTGTGGTGTGGGATTCACATCAGATAGGATTCACAGAGGACATCAGAAAAGTTTAAAGAAAGGCAGCCAATTTTGTAGTAGCATGAAATAAGGGAGAGAGCATCACAGATATGATACATGAATTAGAGCGGCAGTCACTAAAACCATGGCATTTCTCGCTGCTGCAGGATCCTCTCATGAAATTTCAATCAGCAACTTACTCCTCAGAATCTGAAAATATTTTGTTGGCCCCCATCTACGTAGGAAGATGATCATAAGAATAAAATAAGAGAAATCAGAGTTAACACAGAAAGATTTAAGTGTTTGATTTTCCCTCACACTGTTCCAAACTGGAACAGTAGACAATCACTTAAAGGTGGTCCGATGAACCCTCTGCCAGGCACACAATTGTGAATTGCAGAGTAATCATGGAGATGTGGGCTTAGAAATAGGCAACTAAACAATGGTCTACATGAACTTTGCAAACCAATGCTGCACATTTCCATGACTCCCCTTTTCTGAGCTAAGTTATTCTTGGTGAGTGTCAGAGTTACAGAAAAATATAATGGCATAGGAGGTAATAGATGAAAGTGAGCAAAGCGAACAAGCCTGGGGAAGACAACCATATCAGAGAGACCATTCGATCAAGAAAGCAAGATCATACAGTAACAATACCTAATGTCATCAAGTTTTCAGACTGGTATGGCACGTGATGAATACTTGCACTATTATAATGTCAGCACTTTTCCTCAAATAACAATTCTGATATATCATTATAAATTTTATGAGAGTTCAAGAAGCAAAGAGACTACAACTACAAAAGAAGATGCACAAAAAATAAAACTCAAAATACTCAAAGTATACTATAAATATCAATTTTGAAAAAGAAATTGTGTTTACTCACTCCCATCAGTAACAGGAAATGTCTTCAGACAGTCAAAAATTTTGTAGCTTCAACACCAAAACAAACGCTTTTTCCCTGCTGGTGTACCAGAGTATCATAACACACTTTCAATAAAGTTCTGAAAAAAATACAAGAAGAAATGAAATACATGTCTCAACGTGATCTGTTTCATGCTTTATGTTCTAAAAGTAAAATTTCAGCATTTTGATAAATATAAGAATGAAATATCTATACTGGATAATGAAATGGATAAATATTTATTACAGTGTAAGAAATATAAGAAGGCATAGTCTCAATAGATACTCGTGAAGAATGACATACAGAATTCATTCTGTGTTCATTGCTTTCCTGCAAACAAATTTTTCAATTTCTTTTTGCAACTGTCCCTACCAGACAGAAAACTTTTATCACAAGACAGTGCTTCCATTGTGGTCAACAGCTCTTTTACTATAGTACCTGAAGAAAGTTTCAGTATCTTTCACTTTTAACAAACATCTCTTTTTCAAAAGGTATGATAGATTTGGTTATTGTTAAAAATCATTCAAAAGCCAAGACCACACAAAATATTTTTATTCAAAACAACCATTTTGAACTGTCTTTGCTGTCATCTTCAGGTCTTAATGCACACGATGTCAAGTGGATAAAACTCAGCACATTATAAACCTTTGTCACCACTAAAATATTTAAAAACACAAAGAACCTTGTCCAGAAGGCCATGTCCATATACATATTGCTCACAGATGCTTCTTACATGGTATAAATATGGTACACAATAGCACATCTGTTCACATATGGTGGAGACATACTAAACAATGCAAATCCAGTCTGAAAGTGTGTTGTGTACTGTATTTGTATGTAGTAACAAGCAACTGTGAGCAATGTGTATATGGACATGGCCTTTTGGACTAGGTGCTTTGTGCCTTTAAATATTTTAGATATGACAAACATTTGTAATGTGCTAAGTTTTACCCAATTGACATCTTGTGTATGTGGTTCATTTGTAAAATGAACATGTTTTACTACAAAAAGATGTTTAAGATCTGAAGATGACAGCAAAGACTGTTGAAACCAGTTGCCTTGAATAAATAATATTTTGTATGATCTTGATTTTTGAATGGTTTTTCACAATTAAAACAGATCACCCTTCAATGCTCTCATAACGAGAAAATTCAATGATTTAGTTATTAACAGTTTTAACAGTTTCAGGACAATTCTTAGACAATATGACATTAACGATCAGTACAAGTAAACCTGTTGTGTCAAACAACTGCTCTGGATTCTGGATAGGAGCAGTAGACAGACCTGTAATTCTGTTTCCTGGATTGTGGTCTAGTGTATGAAAGCACTTCTTCCGACTGCAGAACAACTCATGATGCACACTTGAACTAAGCTGGGACAGTAGCATATGTTTTACATCCGGGACTTATGTAAGCCCTGCCAAGGTATATCTTTAAAACTGTTTTCCTTTAACACCTTCTCAGTTTCATTATCCAGTAATACACAATTATACATTATTAACTACTTCAAGGGCAGCCTCAAAAGGAAAACTAGGCAGCTGCCTACTTCTGTGACTATCAAAACTCTTTAACTGTGTAGCAAGAGAATGTCAACACAAAAGCAAGACTTTTATAATATTCAGGACATCCCACGACAATAAAACTAGGCTATCTTCATAAATGAAAACAGTGAAGCATTGCAACCACGCTGATCTATGAGACATTGTATGGAGTTTCATATCCTAATGTCTTCTTATGACTTAATTATGAATGTCCATTATTTCACCACTGCTCAATAGCCAAAAGGGTTTATGATTGATCAATGGCAAAAATATTAATATTGATATAAAATACACAATTATTGTTCTATTCCATAAATCAACAATGATTTAAAAATGGCAGTAAAAGAGATAAATTTTCAAACACTGAATGAAATTTCAAGAATAAAATACCCTATTATCTGCTTGCATAACAGACTAAGATGAAACTGCACCATGGTACCCATTATAGTTTGTGAACACCAAAGCTGTTTTCAGAAGTATCACTGAAGAAAAAATTGCAACCAGCCACACTTTTTCAAGAATGGAATATTACACTGCAATCAGTTTTGGCTCTGAGGCAATTACGAGGAGGCTGCAAGGCTTCTTATACAAATTTCATGACTTCCTTGTTAACAAAAGTCTTAGAATATACATTTTACTTGCTGTGCTGTAATGCATAAAACAGTTGAAAAAATCCTCTTCAATCAATTAAAGTGTAAACACGTTGTATATAATGTAAAAGCTTTTTTAAACAAAAAAATCATGGATATTATGTTATATTACAGAGGCAAAATAATGTGAAATTTGTACAAGAAATCCTTGCTGCCACCTGACAACAGGCTCCGCAAAAAACCAGTTACAGCAAAATAATGCAGTCATCAAAATGTGTGACTTGTGGCAGTTTTCTCTTCAGCAATAAAATGAAGTGCCCAATTTCACTACCTGAGGACAAAAAATTGTTCAGGAAACTGTGAGCTTGTAAGTCTCTATAATTTTGTCACCTCTAGATAAAACTAGAAAGTTCACTTCAATATTTTCTTGTCTGCATCTGATTGATTCACAGATTTATTGACTCTCATCCACTACCATTTCCTTTGCCAAATGTTTTATCAGCATGTATGGTTATCATTCTGAATGGTTTACAACCAATGATTACTCTGTATTCATACACTGCATTTCTTACTCACAGTTGTGGAAAGCAACTTGTTTGGAAGCTTTTGCATTTCTTCATTGTCTTGCTCTGTCAAATTTATAATCCCTCAATGCAGGGAGGGGCAGTATGAGCCAGCACAAGTAGGAGGGGCAGGTGAGACTGGAGCCAAGGAGGCTCCAGAGAAATGCAGCTGCAAATGTAGACAGGGAGTGACCCACTGCCCAATGAGCAGGAGCCAGCCCTGCTGCTGGAGTTGACCTGGGATGGCCAGCTACACCATGACACTATGTACGAGGAAGACCTGAGTGGATAGAGGTGTTGCCCTGCCGTAATCTCAAACCAGTGACTTTTACTGGCATGTCCATGTGACGACTTCATCCGGCATAGCACAGTCATCCTAGAAGGAGTGCGAGACTAAGAATAATTTTGTTACAAAAATTTTTGGTATTTATAGTCAACTGCTGCACGGTTATTGTGCATATTTGCCACTACCACTCATGTATCCTAACAGACCAGTCGGTGTGGAAATTTGCCATCTCCTTGCCCCTTGCTGTACAGTCTGTGCACTACCACTGAGTTCACCATTTCAGCCAGCTAACCTGCCTCACAATATTGTGTTGACCTAGTTGGATTATTACAATGATAACATACCATGCTTACCTAATGTCAGCACCACTGCAATATGCCACAGAGGCACACACTAATGTACCCACATATGGTCAGTAAATTGGAGATTGCATGGTTTCAGCAATGACTAAACTTAAACACATTATCAAGGCCATGGTTGACTTACTAAACAGTCTTGTCTTAACTGAGCTAGAGGTTCATCATTTATGCCCTTCATATAAATGGTATGTTACATTCTTATTTTTTTCTTTACAGTGATAAAAGCAGTGTAATCCAGTGTCTACAAATTGTTTAATGTAGGATAAACTCTCTTTCTTGTCATTTTACATTTAAATTTAAACTGTATTGAACACTGTATTTACACTGTATTGAACAAGAAAAAAACGATTTTTAAAATACACAGGAGAATGTCAATAGAAAATTAAAAGTAGAAACTATCCATGTAAGAGATGACATTTAGAAATAGTAGTTAGTGTATTAGTTATCCAGTCTGTCACTACCCAATATTAAGATATGAAGTTGAAGTGCAATTCTGTACATCCTTTCACTAGGAGTACAACTTCAAGCACTAATTAAGGACTTCAAGAGGGAAACTTTCCCCTCTTCCAGGGACCTCTCAGCTCAGGCTGCAGTTACAGTGGCACCTACATCAGGGGATTCTGCCAACAACCGCCACTGGCCCATAGTGGTCAGCCACATCAACTCAGTATGCAAATGTGCAGTCCAATGCAATAAATGTCAACGTGGGAACATACAGATTTCAGAGGGTGGGTGGTGTAATTCGAATCAGTTTGTTTCCTTTTCAATGTCACCACAAATCATCTCAATTATGTGATAGTACAGGGTGAGGCTGTGAAACGGCACGATTTTGTAAAACCACCAAAGATTTATTTACAAGTAAAATCATAATAGTTGAACATGGATCTCAAGTACAAGAGTGGAAATTAAAGATTTAATTTAAAAACAATCATTTTTTAAATATGGTGTCAGTGAGGTGTCGTCCTTGGTTTTGCACACATTGTCTAAGCCTGAGATGAAATTGTCCCATGACGTTTCGTAGCATCTGTACTGGAATGTTGTTAATTTCCTGTCGAATTCGCTCCTTCAGGTCTTCTTTTGTTCTTGGTGGATTTTCCTGGAAGACTTTGCACTTGAGGTAGCCCCAAAGAAAAAAGTCTGGTGCCGTCAGATCTGGTGAACGGGCAGGCCAGGGGAAATCGCCATTCCTGCTGATTAGACATCGTGGAAATGCAAGTCTGAGCAATTCCATTGAGACATTAGCAGTATGGCTTGTTGCACCATCTTGCTGGAAGAGTGTTTCAGCATCTGGATCATGTCGATCAATTCCAGGCAGACCAAAAATGGTCAACATGTCAGCATAACGTCCAGAGTTTACCGTCACTGTGTTGCCATCTTCATCTTCAAAAAAATAGGGCCCCACGATTCCACGAGATGACATTGCGCACCAGACTGTTACTTTTTCTGAATGGAGAGGTTTTTCATGAAGTTCGTGCGGGTTATCTGAGGACCAATATCTGAAGTTTTGCTTATTTACGTACCCACTAAGATGAAAGTGGGCTTCATCACTCATCCATAAGTTATGCACTCTTTCTTCATTTCGTTCAATAACGTTAAGCATTGACTGGCGAAAGCGTATACGGTTATTGTAGTCATTAGGTTTAAGGGCTTGCACTACCTGAATTTTGTATGGATGATAGTGAAGGCCACTCTTCAAAATCCGTCTTACTGATCGATTGCTGAGACCAAGTTCTGCGCTGTGCCGTCTCGCGGATTTTCGCGGACTTCGTCCCAACGCTTCGCGCACACGATTAATGTTCTCGGGTGTCCGGATTGTTTTTGTGCTGCCGCCTCTTTTCTTTGTTGTGCTAGCAGTAGCTTCAAAGGTTTTAACCCAAAGGAGAATGGCTTTCCTTGATGGCACGGGAGCCCGTGGCGGCAGGTTGAATTCACGACGAAAGGCGCGTTGAGCACCAACCACACTATCCGCGTTTTTGTAATATGCCTTTACGGCATATGCACGTTGCGCACTCGACCAACGCTCCATGGCTACTGAAACTTCCACCACTCTAGACGCCCAAGGTCACTTCCCCCACTCTCGCAACCCCCCTCCGCGCCCGACAACCACTATCGAAATCGTGCCGTTTCACTGCCTCACCCTGTATATTAATCACTTCATGTAGTATATTAATCAATTCCTGAAACTTGTCTGGTTGTTCAAGTAATTGAGGAAAGAGTGTGTGGTATAGGCCAAGTTCCCATTGAGACAGATATGGCTCATTCACATACATCTAGCATAATTTTAATAGCAAAAGCCACAACACAGGACTCATCTCTAACAAAGCACGGAAGCATCATGGTATCCTTCCCCCAAAAAGTGACAAAACAGACTGGGTGCACTGTGACTAAGCTGTAGGCCAATGTTACTGTACGATCTCTGTCAGTTTCATCTGGTAACCACTGTCAGTACCCCTGTGACTGCCGCCTTAGATGATGTCCACTGTTGTGGTGACACTGTCAACAGTTCAGTAGGTACATATGTGAATGAAATGCCAGAAGCTACTTATTACATTGATACAACACCAAAATATTATGTATAATTGTTTTAACATACAGTAAAATTCCACATAACCCATCTACATAATTGATCTTACCCAAAATTACCAGGGACTCAATATTTGTGATCAACTGATAGTTATAGACATAATTATCTGCTTTCTCTAATACAAAATCCCTTACTATATTATTGAATGTCATTGTTCTTTTACCTTGTTGTTGTGCTGTGAATATATGTTGCAAGAAAGTCTCTTAATGCAGCCTGAAGCTGAGAAATTGCTACACAAACTTGACAGTTGACATCAATACATGATCCCTAACAAATTATGAACATTTATTCATACTGTGGCAGTCATGAAAGTGTACCACACTTGTCAATACACATAAGACATAATAGAAACAGAACAACAATGGAGATTACCACTACAGCATGCACCCTGGAGCCAACAACTACAACCTTCATAGGTCTATTCATCAAACAAACAAATAAAAATAATAGATTGGTTTCAAAGGAAGAGAACAGCAACACATGAAGCAATGCAGCACAGACCTTTACAAGTTCAAGCATCAGTAAATGCCAGCTTGCAACTACACACAAGAATGACCACAACAATCAAGACGTTTTAAGGTAACTGCATTATTAGAAATGCCTTTAAACAAATATCATGTAGTAGAGGTGTCAAGCAGTTGTCAATCTGAAGAGATTTACTAAACTTTTTGACAATGGGCTTCTCTTCTCCAACTTGTCTGTCTAATCAAAATACAGTTGCACCTGAAAGTACATTGTCCACAAGCTCTACAATACTTTTAATCTTGTGTTCACCCACAACATTTCAGAATCATATTTAGATAAAGTTTGTTTGCCACAAGAGGTGCCTTCAGAAAGTAATGCCAGTCTTTGTAACCAAAAGATTTATTGTAGATATAAATTACAAACATTTTCTGTTCTTTGAAGTAGTTACATTGGGCATCTACTCGTTTTGTCCAGCAGATGTGCCACATATTGTACTCTGCAGGCTTCAAATGGATCTTGTCAAGGGCCCTAATCAAGGTGCCTTGGATGTCTTCAATCAACCCAAAACTGATTCCTTTCAGGGAGGTCTTGAGTCTGTGGAAGAGAAAGAAGTTGACTGGATCCATTTCCACACAATATGGGAAGGGGGGGGGGTGGGTTGTGGCAGCATTGCCAAGTTGTGCTTTGCCAGGTACTCACATACGTGAAGAGCATTGTGGCTTTGAGCATTGTCATGGTGGAGATAATGGTGGTCTCATTTTTCACTTGGATGAACCTTTCTCATATTTTTTCCAGCACATCAATGCAGTAGGTAGCATTCACAGTTTGGCCTCGAGGAACAAATTCTCAGGGAGCACAATTTTGGCATCAAAAAAGACAATCAACATTGTTTTCACATTCAACTTGCTCATTCTCACAACATGTGCCTGATGTGTTTTGTTTCTGGATCATACTTGAAACACCATGTTTCATACCCAGTAATGACATTGTACAAGAAGAAAGGTTCAGTTTCCATGCATTCAAGAAGTTCAGTCACAACAGCCACCTGCAGATCACCTGTCAAAAGCTCGGGTACCAGCTTGGCGCACACCTTCCTCATGTGCAATTTATTGGTCAGAAGTTTTTTGTTTTGGGAATGTTGAGAGTTTCTGCAACCATCTGGACACTCAAACAATAGTCAGAATCTAAGGAATCACTCATATTGGCCAAATTTTCATTGATTGTGCCAGTTTATGGCTGTCCAGTCCAGGTTTCATCGACCCCCTCTTTCTGGCCTTCCTTAAACACTTTCAACCACCAAGAAACTTTTGAAGATGATACAGCGCTATCCCCATAAGATTCTACAATCAGTTAGTGGGTCTCTGTGAGAGATTTGTTCAGTTCCAAACAAAACTTTACTGCATAACACTGCACAAGTGACAATTTGATTGCATTTCATGACACAGGTACAAAACAGCAATCTACAGAGACAGCAATCCTAACGGCTTGGAGCAGACTGATGGAGGCATTGCTTTGTAGTTGAGAGTCCACCCTACCTAACTAAACTGGTAAGAATGTTCTGTGACCATAATAAATACCAGTACAAAAAAAACTGCATTACTTTCCAGACACACCTTGTATTGCATTGTAATGTATAAAAACAAAATTGCAGTTCTGGGACTACATCTCCATTATGAACTAGATGTTAATGTTATTTGTATTACTGAGCATACTTTACATGGTGACAAAATAAAATTGGTACTGACAATAGGTAATCTTAGCAAGCTATTTCAGGAGGTAGTAGGTTTTTTAAGGTCAATATACATAATATCTCAATAGAAAAGGAATTTGAAGTATCTGCAACCACAGAACTTAACTTCAAATAATTTAATGGGTAAGGGTAAGAACTCACTGTAAACAAGAGCAAGAGGTTTGATAACTTTTGTACTAATCCTTCTTCAGAAGTGGAGTACACATATACACATGGGCCCCATCCCCACCCCCTCCCACACGTACACAGAGGCATGGCTACATTGTCCCAGCTGATTACACTATGGTGGCACTGCAACTTGGCTGGTGTAAGAACTTGTGTTGTCTGGAGTGGGTGAGGGAAGAGAGGAAACAAGGAGTGGGATGGAAGGTTAAAGATGGGTGGTTGATGGCTGGCAGGAAGAGGCATCAGGTGCATGGGATATGAATGTGTCACTGGTGAGCCCGTTCTGACTGCAGGAAGGGGAATTTGTGTGAAGCACTTGATGACATGGAGGACAGGATTAAGTAAGAGAGAGATAGATAAAGAAAAGAGAAGACATGGTAGATTGCAGAGAAGGGGGTGTGGATTCAGGTGGTGTGAAATCAGGGTTATAGAACAGGGTGGCATAAGGTTTTAGGTAGGAGCTAGTAGAAATTGAGGATAAGAGCATTACAGGATTGGAGGATGTGTTGCAAGTACAATTCCTATCTACAAAATTCAGAAAAGATGGTGTTGTGGGGAAGGAACCGGATGGCAAAGTTTATTTCATAGCCCTTGAAATCGAGCATGATGTGCTCACAATTATGTTCTGCCACTGCTTAAAAACGAGTAACATCAGTCACAATCCAAAGTGGTGTTCCACTGATCACTCAATCTCATCCTACTTCAGACCTATCATAGGTTTATCCTATACTATCAGAGATAGACATTGATGTAAACATTCATGACATACACCAGCTCTTTTAATTTCTACACAGTGTGTTATGTGGGCATGGCCAACAACCAGCTGTCCAATCAAATGAATGGCCACAGCCAAACTTTTCCCAAGAGCAAGAGCTGAGCAAACCACACGTAATTTACACGGCTGGCTCACAACCCATGTGATCTTGATCCTTCCCAATAACACCACCTTCTCAGAACTATGTAGATGAGAGTTGTCCTTGTAACACATCCTTTGATCCCGTAATTCTGTTGGCCTCAATGTCTGCTGGTTCCTTCTCATACTTACCAGTGCCTCCACCCCTGACCCATGGTCTCCATATCACTTGTCCTGCACTCACAACTTCTTCTCCACAGTCTCCCATTTACTCTGATCTACCTCCCCATTTAGTGCACTCCTCCACATTATCTACATATACATGTACATAGATACTCCACAAGCTACCATAAGGTGTGTGGCAGAGGGTACCCTGTACCACTACTTGTCATTTCCCCTCCTGTTCCATTCGCAAATAGAGCAAGGAAAAATGACTATCTGTACGCCTCTGTATGAGCCCTACTTTGTTGTATCTTATCTTCATGGTCCTTACATGTGATGTATGTTGGTGGAAGCAGAATCCTTCGGCAGTCAGCTTCAAATGCCGGTTCTCAATTGAGTTTCCCAAAAATAATACCACCTTCCCTCCAGGGATTCCCATTTGAGTTCCTGAAGCATCTCTGAACACTTAAGTTTTCTTCAAACCTATGGGTAACAAATCTAGCAGCACTCCTCTGAATTGCTTGGATGTCTTCCTTCAATTCGACCTGGTATGGCTCTCAAACACTCAAACATTACTCAAGAGTGTGGTCTCCTTTACAGGTGAACCACTCTTTCCTAAAATTCTCCCAATAAACCAAAGTTGACCATTTGCCTTCCCTCCCACAGTTTTCACATGCTCATTCCATTTCATATTGCTTTGCAACAATATGTCCCCCAAATAATTAAAAGACTTGACTGTGTCAAGCAGGACACTATCAATATCATATCCGAAAATTACAGGTTTGTTCTTCCTACTCACCTGCATTAACTTATACTTTTTCACATCCAGAACTAACTGCCATTCATCACACCAACTGGAAATTTTGTCTAGGTCATCTTGTATCTTCCTACAGTCACTCAACTTTGATATCTTACTGTACACCACAGTATCATCAGCAAATAACTGCAGATTGCTGCCAACCCTGTCAGCCAAATTGTGTATGTATATAGAGAACAACAACAGTCATATCACACTTCCCTGGGGCACTCCTGAGGAATACTCCTGCTGAACACTCACTGCCGAGAACAACAGACTGGGTTCTATTATTTAAGAAGCCTTTGAGCCACTACCATACCTGCAAATGTATTCCATATGCTTGTACCTTCATTAACAGCCAGCAATGGGGTACCATGTCAAACACTTTCCGGAAATCTACAAATATGGAATCTGCCTGTGGCCTTTTGCACGAGTGATGCTTTCTACAACCATGCTGATTTATGGACATAAGTATCTTAGCCTCAAGAAAGTTTATTATATTCAAACTGAGAATGTCTTCAAGGATTCTGCAGCAAATAGAAGTTACGGATCTTGGTCTGTAATTTTGTGGGCCTATTCTTTTATCTGTCTTACATACTGGAGTCACATGCACTTTTTTCCAGTCACTTGGGACTTTGTGCTGGGCTAGAGATTCACAATAAATACAAGCTAGGTAAAGGGCCAATGGCATAGAGTACTCTTTGTGAAATCGAACTGGAATTCCATCCGGACCTGGTGATTTATTTTTTTCAAATTTTTATGTTGCTTCTCTATATAAGGTATACTTAAATATGTCATCCATAGGGGAGTCTGTCCAATGGTTACATAATGATACGTTTGTACAGTTCTCCCGTGTGAACAATTTCTTGAATGTGAAATTTAAAACTTTGGCCTTTGTTTTGCTGTCTTCAACTACCACACCAGAATGGTCAACAAGGGACTGAATGGAAGCCTTAGACCCACTTAGAGATTGTATATATGTCCAGAATTTTCTTTGGTTCTCTGCCAGATCTTTTGCTAAGGCGACAGTGGTAGTTGTTGTATACTTCACGCATTGATCTTTTCACTGATGCACAAATCTCTACAGACCTTCACCTGTTGCCATTTGTGCATCCCGTTTTGAACATCATGTGAAAGCGGGCAGAATGAGTCCACCAGTACTGCATTCCTATCTTGTGCGCCAGCTATCAATCCCTTGTGTGTATGTGGACCCTAGCTCTGAAGAAGGAATCGTATAAAAGCTAGCAAAGTTCCAATTTGTTTATGCACCAATCAGTGACTAACCCTAGCTCTGAAGAAGGAATCATACAAAAGCTAACAAAGTTCCAATTTTGTTTATGCACCAATCAATGATGTAGCACTTTGACTGTTCTGAGTTCTTACTTTCTGTTACCATATATTTGAATTTAATTCATGTTCTTAAGTGTGATGTAAAATTTACCAGGAGATCTTTAGGACTGTCTGGTTGTTAGTACTTTGTTGCTGCCACTTTAGGGGCATCTACATGGTAATTAAAAGGTTAAAACTGCAGACTTAAGTAAATTAACATCATATTTTATATAGAGCATCAGGTAGTAATATGCTTGTTGCCATGTGTTTATTTTATGACACATTTCATTGTTCTAGGGAACACTCAGTTCATTAAAAATGAAGATGTTGTTTTCTGATGATTTGAACATTGATTTTTCAAAAACCATAATTCTGTATATACTTTTATAAAAATTACAAAATAATAGAATCTCATCCCCACAATATGCTATCCAACCAAATCAACGGTAGATAAAAGTTCTATCACTGACCAAGTATTTAGTTGAGATATAAACTAAAGCTTTACAACTAGACTACTGAATAGGAAATACACACTGAAGCACCAAAGAAACCAGTATAGGTATGCGTATTCAAATATGGAGATATGTAAACAGGCAGAATATGACGCTGCGCAGCAATGCCTATATAAGACAACAAGTGTCTGGCGCAGTTGTTAGATCAGTTGCTGCTGCTACAATGGCAAGTTATCAAGATTTAAGTGAGTTTGAACGCGGCGTTATAGTCGGCGCACAAGCAATGGGACACAGCATCTCAGAGGTAGCATTGAAGTGGGGAGTTTCCCGTACAACCATTTCACGAGTGTACATTAACATCAGGAATCTAGTAACACATCAAATCTCCAATATCACTGTGGCCGGAAAAAGATCCTGCAAGAAAAGGACCAATGACAACTGAAAAGAATTGTTCAACATGACAGAATGAAACCCTTCTGGAAATTGCTGCAGATTTCAATGTTGGACCATCAACAAGTGTCAGCATGCAAACCATTCTATGAAATATCATTGATATTGGCTTTCAGAGCCGAAGGCCCACTCGTATAACCTTAATGACTGCATGACACAAACCTTTACACCTCGTCTGGGCCTGTCAACACTGACATTGGACTGTTGATAACTGGAAACATGTTGCCTAGTCGGACAAGTCTCATTTCAACTTGTATCAAGCAGATGGACATGTACGAGTATGGAGACAACCTCACGAATCCATGGAGCTTGAATGTCAGCGGGCAACTGTTCAAGCTGGTGGAGGTTCTGTAATGGTGAGGGGCGGGTGCAGTTGGAGTTATATGGGACTCCTGATACCTCTAGATACAACTCTGACAGGTGACATGTACGTAGACACCCTGTCTGATTATCTGCCTCCATTCATTCGATTGTGCATACCAGTGGACTTGGGCAATTCCCACACAACAATGCGACACCCCACACATACAGAATTGCGACAGAGTGGCTCCAGGAACATCCTTCTGAGTTTAAACACTTCCACTGGCTGCCAAACTCCCAAGACATGAACATTATTGAGCATATCTGGGACGCTTTGCAATGTGTTCTTCATAAGAGATCTCCACCTCTTCGTACTTTGACAGATTTATGGACAACCCTGCAGGATAAATGGTGTCAGTTCCCTCTAGCACTACTTCAGACATTAGTCAAGTCCATGCCATGTCGTGTTGTGGCACTTCTGTGTAGTTAGCATGAGGCATAGTTACCCACACAAAGAGATGACAAAACATAACAGCAATTAGAAAAGTGTTACAGAATGAAGATCATCTTTGGAAGACAGTAAGATAATCCCTAAATTTCTACTTGCTACTTCTATTTAGAAAAATGATCACAGCAAGCAGTGTGCTTCCAAAAAATCAGCTTTACTACTTCAATATGGCTTTTGCCCTTCAAGAAATTATTGGTGGGAGAAACAGATTTTTTTAGTACTGTTGTTAAGGATGTTACAATCCCAAGAATTCACTGTCTATGGTAATCAGGCAGGCAAAAATTATGTACATTAATAACTTGATAAGACACTTATCAAACAAAATAAGAATCATGTGCAACTTCTGTACAGAAATCCCTAAAAAAGGAATGATCCTTATTACTTGATGAAATCAAGCTCATTGACTCAAAATCAGTTGTCAAACTGTTCAATGAATATTTCACTTCAGCAGCAGAAGATCTCATTCAAGTAAAGGATGAGCTACATATTTCTCCACGAAGTCAATAACCAGAGATGATTTTACATGTTAAACAATACCTGATAAAATTATTAGTAAAACAAAATTTTTGCAAAAGAAAATTTCAAGTACTGCTGATGAAGTACTGAACTTCATGTTAACTGCATCTACTCTGCATATGGTAATAACACTGTTAAAGATTTTCAACCATTCATTACAAAATAATGTCTTCCCCGATGTTCATGAAATAGCAGAAGTCTCACCCTTACATTATGCATTCACTGCACTGTATCACACTTAAGTTAATTTTCAGAAGTGCTGCCGGCCGGACTGGCCGAGCGGTTCTAGGCGCTACAGTCTGGAACCGCGTGAACGCTACGGTCGCAGGTTCGAATCCTGCCTCGGGCACGGATGTGTGTGATGTCCTTAGGTTAGTTAGGTTTAAGTAGTTCTAAGTTCTAGGGGACTGATGACCTCATAAGTTAAGTCCTATAGTGCTCAGAGCCATTTGAAACATTTTTTTTCAAAAATGCTAAGAGGACTTTTCTTATCACAAAATAATAAATTTAATAAATAAATATTCACCTCTTACTACTCAACAGCATGGTTTCAGAAAGTCCATGCCCACCCAAACAGTAATATTGGAGTTCTTTGAAGATTCTTTCAAAATCCTTCAAAACATTAACTTGCTGCAGAAATTTTGTTACACCTTCCAAAAACCTTTGTCTTGGATCATAAAAACCTGTCTGATAAATCAGAAACTTGAGATGTAATAGGTGTAGTGCATAGTTCATTATATGTACATCTGGAAAGCAGTATACAAAAACAATCACTGCAGTATGAACTCCATGCTGAGAAGAAAATCAGAAACAACATTTTCTTTGCAGATGAATTATCAATAAAATTTATCCTGAACCCATTACTTTTTTTAATTATGCAAATGACTGATGAACATATATGCCCTAAAAAATGTTTCCTATTTGTTGATGATACTAGTCTAACCCTCACTGGATCTAGCATAAAAAGTTAACAATCAACAGCAGGAAATTTTGCACCAAGAATTTCAGAGTAATTTAATAAATATAAAATAATTTTAAATTCTGAAGAAATGGTATATGCCAAAATCCATATAGTTCAAACACCTGACCAAAAATATGGCCAAGCAAGATTAAAAGACAAAAATGACAGAAAAAGCACAACTTCCCCTTCCTGGAGTCAAAATGTGCTCGAGCAAGATTAAAAGACGAAAATGACAGAAAAAGGCCAAACTTCCCTTCCTGCAGTCAGAATGTGCTCACCAGTGAACCACGCTCTGGCCCTAGACAGACCAATTGGCCCTGACTGACTCCATGTTATTCTCCACCAATAGTATCACTGGATGTGGTACGGGGGCTATGTCTCCAGCGCATTGCTCTCCTCACTGTTGTTGGGCTTTTTGGCCTTTGAACAGCTACTACTCCATCAAGGAGCTCCTCAGTGGGCCTCACGAGGCTGAGTGCACCCCTTCTAGCCCTCCAACCAAGGGAAATTCCATGGCAGTAATGGGAATCAAATGCAGGTTACCTGCATGGCAGTCAGTGGCAGTGACATGGAAATATTTAACGGGGGGGGGGGGGGGGTACTTAGGAGGGCTGGACCCGCCCGCCCATCAGTTTGCCCAGAAAAGTATGAGTGTTAACCAAATATTCACCTTTTTAAACCCAATGTCACAAAATAATGGCACTCTTTGTGCTTGGTTGACATAGCAACAAAACATGGAGGTATGGTGCAACAAACAAAAGTTGTGCCCTGAAGTGGGCTGTGTCTTCTACTCACCCTCACTATGCCAGCAACAGATTCAGATCAATCTGATCTGTTACTTTTCTTTGGGCAGTCAACAATTAACAATGAAAATTCTGGGCATTGTGAATGATGTGAGCTTAAACTGTGCATGCATGTGTTTAGTTGTTAAAATAGTTGCGCTTGGAAAAAACTGTGTAATGGGCAAGTCAGATATCTCTTTTACATTTGTTTTTTCTAAAAGAAAAAGAGTGACCAAACCCTCAGAAACTTGTTTTAAAAGACAATGGCATGGCTCTGTGTGATTCAAAATCCTGCCATGAAGAAGTAGCAAGAGCAGGCCCAGTCAGAAAAACTGAAGATGAAGCAAAGAAGGGTAAGTCCCCTTTACAGTGTGAAAAGAGTTGTACAATCCTAAACTGTAATTGTCTAAAATAAAAGCTAGTTTCTCCATTACCTTTTCATCTGACCTGTAGTTTACAGGTTTGGTCATTTGTAATGACCAGTTTGTGGAATACTGTGTACAGTCATAACAGACTCATTTGTTTTGTGTGGACTTGACATTCAGAAGATACAGAGAGACAGGAACTGTCGATGACATTCCGTACTCAGGCTGCCCAAGGGCTACTATTGCAGAGGATGAGCGCTACCTACGGATTATGGCTCGGAGGAACCTTGACAGCAACGCTACCATTCTGAATAATACTTTTCGTGCAGCCACAGGACATCGTGTTATGACTCAAACTGTGTGCAATAGGCTGCATGATGCACAACTTCACTCCTAATGTCCATGGCGAGGTCCATCTTTGCAACCAAGACACCGTGAAGCACGGTACAGATGGCCCAACAACATGCTGAATGGACCGCTCAGGATTGGTATCACATTCTTTTCACCAGTGAGTGTCACATATGCCTTCAACCAGACAATTGTCAGAGACGTATTTGGAGGTAACCCAGTCAGACTGAACGCCTTAGACACATTGTCCAGCGAGTACAGCAAGGTGGAGGTTCCCTGCTATTATGGGGTGTCATTATGTGGGGCCGACATATGCCGCCGGTGCTCACGGAAGGTGCCGTAATGGCTGTATGATACATGAATGCCATCCTCCGACTGATAGTGCTGCCATATTCGCAGCATATTGGTGAGGTAGTCGTCTTCATGGACAACAATTTGTGCCCCCATCGTGCGCATCATGTGGATGACTTCCTTCAGGATTACGATATCACTCGACTCAAGTGGCCAGTATGTTCTCCAGATATGAACCCTATTGAACATGCCTGGGATAGATTGAAAAAGGCTGTTTATGGACGGCATGACCCACCAACTCTCTGAGGAATCTATGCCAAATTTCCATTAAAGAGGAGTGGAACAAACTGGACCAACAGTTCCTTGATGAACTTGTGCATAGTATGCCACAGCGAACAGAGGTACGCATCAGTGCAAGAGGACGTGCTACAGGGTATCTGACATACTGGTGTGTACAGAAATCTGGACCACCACCTCTGAAGGTCTTGCTCTATGATGGTACAACATTCACAAGTGTGATTTTCATGAGCAATAAACATGGCAGAAATGATGTTTATGTTGATCTCTGTTCCAATTTTCTGTACAGATTCCAGAACTCTCAGAACTGAGGTGATGCAAAACTTTTTTTGATGTGTGTGTAGTACCTCCATCTTCTTTAAGAAGAGCTATAGAGCTGTTTGTATTATCAGTTTTGTGGAAGCTATTTTGGGTGATATTCCACTTAAAACAGAAAATGCGCTAATGCTGGATGTTAATGGAAGACATGTATGACTGTGAAATTTACAATATGCTACAGCCCAGTCACAGGCATTGTTTGTAACACAAGCCAACCTGTAACAGGTATGCACTATCCTGTGAAAGATTCACAGCTATTTCAGGAAGGGTGTCACCGACATATTAGAGACAGGAAAAATCTGTCATAATGTAGCAGGATGTGTTTTATCGACCACCACTACAGCTAATTATGTAACAGCAAGAATAATGTGTGTTGTTGAACTACTTAATTTTAATTCTCTTCTTTCTTTTACAGCCAGGTTGGGTTTGTCTCCAGCTACAGCCATGGATTATGATATTGGGAGATACTTTGGTCATCCTCCAACTAACGATGATGTAAATATGGAAGCATTAAAAGAACCTTGGACCCCTCCCAATACTTACAAGTTTCCAGTCACTGGCAAGAAGAACCTTTCCTCCCAACATCATTGGACTACCAGGTACTCACAGCTTCTGTATTCATATGTCATGCAGGAAGCATTTTGCAAAGTGCAAAGTATGTGTTTCACATGGAAAACTGAAAGGTGGTAGTGATCATTTCGAATTTGGAACTGAGCAGGGTTAGCGCACGGGACTCACTTTCAGGAGGACAGCAGTTCAAACCCCTGTCTGACCATCCTCATTTAGGTTTTCCGTAATTTCCCTAAATCACTTAAGGCAAATGTCAAGATGGTTCCTTCAAAAGAGCACAACTGCTTTACTTCTCCATCATTCCCTAACACAAGCTTGTGCCCTATCTCTAATGACCTCATTTCCGACAGCATGTTAAACACTAATCTCCTCCTCCTCTCTCCGAGTTTGGAGCCTTTCTTAGTACACGATTTACTAACTGGTTTCACAGAGCGTTGATCACCATGGAGATACAAAATATCTCAAATTGATTGTCAAGCAGGCAGCAACTTTTGTAAAGATCATGGAAGGTAAAGCAAATATTGTTGTGGACCCTCATCAATGTGGAAGAGGTTAAAATTGCTGGAGAGAATAGACAAACATTAAAAGCTACTGTGGAAACAATTCTTTTATGTGGGAGACAGGAAACTGCACTGAGAGTGCCATGATTCTGGAGAAGTTGGAATAAATGAACTCAAGCATAATTATGGTAATTTTGGAGCACTACTTCGTTTCAATGCTCAGTCCAGTGATGAAGCAATTAACAATCACTTGCCTACATGAAACATCCACAGAAGAGCCATCTACACCCCTTCAGGAATTCAAACTGTAGTTGAACTATGTGGTAATGCTATCCAAGCACAAGTATTTAAAACTGTCTAAGGGGCAGGTTTTCTTACAGAACTGACTGACAAAACAGAAGACATATCATGGAAAGAACAACTAGCATTATGTTTAAGATATATAGACTGCTCACCAGGAAAACTGATTATCAGGTAGGATTTTCTTGAACTTTTCTATGTAGAAGATGCTTCAGCTCAAGCATTGGCAATGATGAGTACAACACTTTGATAAGAGAGTAGAGATGAGTGGCCGATTATGAGACGTGTATACAATAACTGCAGAACAATGCATTAGAGCACAATTTGTACACTGTTGGATGCACATTTTTAATTTACTTCTAGCTGATTCGTGTGAGATACATATGATATGGATGTGTATCGGAATCATAAAAACTATATTACACTTCTTCTGACAGTCTCCACTTAGGAATAACATTTTGAAGAAAACTATGGATCAGATTAACTCATTTCATTTGGTGCCTGTCTCCCTTTGCAAGATCTGGTGGACTGAAAATCATGCGGCAGTCAAAAGATTTGCAGAAATGCTTCCTGCAGTATGCGTGGAGCTCTTGGGGCAGTTCAAGACACTGCTAGTAGGGATGTTGCCACTCAAGCATACCAACTGCAGGCTGCCATGGGAAATAGCCAGTTTATTACGTTGCTAGTTATACCAAGAAAAGTTTTTTCATATACAGCTAATCTAAGCAAAACAATGCAGCGGAAGGCCCATGTGGACTTGATCAACATTTGAACATATGCAGTAACAATAAAAACTACTTTACAAAATATTCTGAAGGAAAGTCAGTTCTCAATCCTTAAACAGGCAAAGCAGATGAGTTCAAGGGACATAATGACTGGAAGACAAACTCATCACAGCAGTGAACCAAGAGAAAAAGCCTAAATATATTATGATCAAAACATATTTTGTCCTTTTATTGAACACGTGAGAGCGGAACTCAATGCTTATTTTAAACCACTTTAAGAAATGATCACAGAGATCCAGAAGCTTCTGCCTGAGAAAACCAGTAAAGATGCCTGAACAAAAGAAAGTCTTATAAGATAGCACAAATACTGCCGGGTGAAAATGTAGGCACAATATTTCTGAGTGAATATGACATAGAGCACAATCACTGGAAATCTTTAGAGCAATGCCAGGCACTGCAATAGAGGCTATTGATCAGTGCACTGAACCTTTGAAAAAAAAATCTTATCATTTTAGCCTAATTCCTAGTGTCCACTGCAACCCCTGAAAGAAGTTTTTCCATTGTATGGAGGCTGAAAACTTACATTAGGTTCATTCCACATCAAGGAGACCAGCGGTCCCCACTCGGCCATCTCCAAATCAAATGAAATTTGTTGTGAAGGATCTATATGTTCTTTGATGTTTGTATATCAAATTTCAGTTCAGTATCTTAAATGGTTGAATTTTTAGGGGTTTTTAAAGAGAGGTCACTCAACTTTGCATCACATTATAAGGTGCAAATGTGCCAACTTTGAAAGGCTTTTTTTAAAAGTTCTAGCAAAATTTTGGTCATTTGCTTTGATATACACAGACAGCTTTTTATGCTGAATCACACCATGGCAAAAGTTAGGATTTAGCTACACCTAAATACAGATACAAGCCTCTACAGAGGCTAAAAAATTTGTCACACTATTCAGAGAGCCAAGGTTTGATCAACCACTGCTACTTCTCATATGAGCCAATCACTCCAAAACTTCAGAGGGCTATTCCTACCTTTGATGTCTACACATGGATCAAATTTAATTACTATTGGATACCTAAATGAAAAGATTTGCATCTGAAAAGTTGGCCAAAATTTTCTACATACAAATTTTAGGGTATTTTTGGGAGGCAAAATCTCAACTGTATCTTCTTCATCTATTTTTTGTAACAACAGCTGGAAATAGTATGCTTTAATCTTTCAAAGCTATATTATTTACTTTGTGGATCTTGCATTTTGAACAGTAAACTTTTCAAAAGTTATTATGTTAGCACTTTGAGAAGACTGAAAAGTGAAATATTTTGCTCATTAAGTCGCATAATTAATTTTTTGTTCGACTATATAAATCACTTTCAAACCTTAATTTAGCACATGCCGTAAAAAGAGGTATATTAAACAACACAGCAAATTTTCAAAACAAAAATACTAAAGAGTCATTTCCATTTTTGGTTAAACGGTTCTAAAATTTTCCCATGGACAGATTGCAGATAACTGTATTGTATTCATGATGATGATGACGATGCTTCTCAAGTCATGAAAATATGTTGCTCAGAAATCCAGCAGGTGTCTTTAGCAGTTGGCCACTGGAGAAATGAGCAGAACCTTTGGGTGCATAATGCTGATGAAGAAATCTTGGTATTCATGTGAAACTTCACACAATCATCAAATAATGTCATACGTACAAACAACATACTGTCCTGTTTGTTAACTTGCAATTGAGATTGCTGGAATTTCTTCATCTACTTCAAAGGCATTGCCTGTGAATGCTGTAGTATCATTGGAAACTCTGCTTACTCTGAGCTGATTACAATTAATTGGCTTAAACTGGTGATTTTCTCTTGTTCCAGATGTTGTATGTCCCATGGACAACCTTATTTCTTGATCAGGCTGAGTTTTTTTCAGTTTCTTCTTTTAGTACATAAAAAACTTTATGCCTGGAATACAACCATCATATAATTTGAGCAAATAATTTGGAGTCAATATTAAGTTATCTAAGGGCCTCTGCAAACTAGCACGGGCTGCTGGTTACTGATCAATGAAGTTTTTATACCTGGTCAGAAAATCTGTACCAAATGTAGACATAAAGTGGCCCACCAGGATATGCAAGAATCACCATCCACTGAAGACATGGATGTTGTTGATGCTTGATTTACTGCTAATACTTCATTATCATCACTTGGAGAGTCACCCTTAAAGTATCAAATAAAGGGATTCAATGGGATACAAAAGCCCAAAGTTCTGAAAGCCCAGGACAGCATTACTAAGGTAATTGCCACAGCTGCTGGTGTGAAGCAAGTAAATATTGCACAAATGCAAACGGAAGAGTGCCAAAAATGTAAAGATATGGACATCTTAATTGAAGAAGTTAAGACTAAGCTTCAGATTTTGAGCAATTACAGTACAGTTCAAATTTTGACCCTGGCCCCAAATAGCTGGACTATTGAAAAAATGGCTAAAGAGTTTGCCATTTCAACTAAAATGGTAAAGAAGGCTCCATTCTCGCAGCAGTAATACATTGCTGAATCAGCACTTTCGATTGTTGCTTTCATTATTGGCAATTTTCACAGCATCAGTTGTCTGTGCAATGTGATCTTTGGTATTGACATTGTACAATCTTAGTGTTTAGTACTGAGTGTTTGAATAATCAACAATCACTGCCATAGCTTAAGGTAAGCACTACAATAATGTTTTATACACAAATAAGATTGAATCTGCTATGCTTCAAACCAGAATATTCACGAACTTTCAAAATTTCTTGTTATAGGTTAATAAACTATTGTATAAAATGAACCACGAGATCCCTGCATCCTGCTTCTTCATTGGATCAGATGAAGCTGACTACCATGTCATCACCATTCCATTATGGTAAAAGTCAACTACAATCAGTTAAGGAAATGTCATCAATGGACAAGTAGCTTCTACAACATAGGTCTGGGCTTGATTTTACTGAAGATGCCCAAATCTGTTCATACCATAACACCTTGTTGATGAGAAAATTTCAATTCCTGCAGAAGATTTGCTGCAGCCCATATGCTAAAGAAAAACATATGACTAAGCTAGCTTTAATGCAAGTAAGCATTCCAATGATAGGCAGGACTTATTCCATGAATGTTGCAATTAAGATACCAATACTGTGACTATAATTCACTTTGTGTTGTGCATCAAAATTTGGTATGCAGTTCTGAATTTGAAGTGAGCTCTCAGGTGGACAGTGTCTGTGGTGTAGAGACAAAATGTATGAAAATTCAGTGTTAAGGCTTATGAGAACTAATGTACAAAAATTCAATTTTAAGGCTTATGGGAACTACTGTAATACCTCTGCCATGCACTTGAAGATAAGTTCCATATCAACAACCTAAGCAGACAGATCCAGGAACACAAGTTAGTTCAAGGATAGTTGTGGGAAAATAGGCAGGAATGTGGTTGTGACAGACAGGAATGTGCCTGTAATATCATTAACAAATAGTATGGTTTCCGTATTCTTTTTTTCCAACACATAATTCTGGATGCAGAATGACTTGGAGAATAACTGGTATAATATTCAGCGACAAGCGAACATCAATTGCTAAAACCATTACATTTTATCTAAAAGTTCATCTGTTTTTGAGCTTGTAATTCACAAAAATGATGAATCTATGACTCTTCAAATGTATGAATCTGTGATCTTACAAATTTCGGAACTGAATATGATTTGTGCTTAGTGCAATTATATTTTCCATGGCTACTGTTTTTAAAGGCACTCCTAATCATACCGGAGGTTTATTATGACTGAATGAGGAAACATGTTACTGCTGCTTAGGAAATAACTGATATTTCAACAATTCCACAGTTTCTCATGGTTATTGGGTATGTTTTGTCTTAGAGTAAACCTGTTGATACGTTTTGGGCTGTCCACATTTCTTGTGAAACATATCCCTTAGTTGAGTGCAGTAAGCTGAGAAGTGAGTTTCCGATACTTTACATAGCCGAGACTGAATCAGTCTTTCCCTCTCATCCTGTACAGTATGTCTCCCCTGACCCATGGTTCTGGGTGACTTTCTCAAAATCTAACCCCTTTCCTAGCTCTCTATAGTCCTTTTCCTTCACCCTTCTTCCTTCCTCTTCAATCCTACTGCCTGAAGAAGGAGCCACTGGCTACAAAAGCTGGCCTATCACAATTGACTTTTGTGTGTGTGTTCTGCTGCCACTTGGTGAGTAGATTTTTTATCTATCCAATTAAATATTTATTATGCCGACAGATGGTCAGCAGCACATATTTGCCTGGGGCATGATGACTCTGTGGTGAGTGAAATTTTATGTCGAATATACGCTACACACTTTCTATGTGCTACGTGAGTAAGGAACACTGGTGTTCTCTACTACTGATTGTATTGTGTGTGTGTGTGTTACTAATTCAATCAGTCTTTCCTTCTCATCCCGTACGGTAAGTCTCCCCCGACCTGCGGTTCTGGCTGACTTTCCCAAAATCTATTCCTTTTCCCAGATCTCTCCAGTCTTTTCTCTTCACCCTTCTTCCCTCCCCTTCAACCCTTCTGCCTGAAGAAGAAGCCACTGGCTCCGAAAGCTTGCCTATCACAACAGTCTTCTATGTGTGTGTTCTGCAGCCACTTTGTGAGTAGATTTCTTTACCTATCCAATTAAACAATTTTATCAATAATTAATTGTTTCAGTTATTATCAGTTGTTATATTAGCATAATAAATATGTTTGACTGAAATGGTCCATACCTAAAGTGACTTTAACAAGCAGACTGTGGTGGCTGCTCATGCTGGAGCAGGAAGCTGACAGTATCCTATTAAGTCATGTAACAATGAATGGCAAAAGAACTTCTCCATGTATCAGTTGCGAAACATGTACAGACAATGTTAATGAATTTCTCTCATATATGTTGCAAAAAAAGACATAAACGTAGGAGTTAATGAAGTAACATGATGTTTCTGAAAACAGAAATACTTAATTTTTTTGCTGTCCTGCAAACAAACTAATATCTATTACAAATTTCTATCGTCATTTCACATGAGGGGCACACTGGTTCCTTAAGCATAACATCTGCATGCTTGCTTCTAAAATAGAAACACATCATTTAGCTACATTAATGTTAAGACTTATGTGGGACTGTAGACATAAGGGGGAAGAAAACCACTCACCTATAGCAGATTGATGTATGGAGCACAGTAATATACAACAGGAAACAGCATTCACACCAGCTTTTGAACCCTAGATCCTTTTCCAGCATTCACACACACAACCACACATGTGCGTAAATGTGTATACTATAGCTAGAAAACAAGCTAGGGCTCTAACGTTAGGGTGAGTGCTGTTTCCTGTTATGAATTGTTGTGCTCCATGCATCGGTCCACTGTAGGTGAATGGTTATGTTTCCCTTACTTTATACATTTTTTCCATCCAGGAATTTCCATTATTTAGACAACATTTTTCTAACATAACATGCAAGTTCTTTTCTTGATGAAGCTGTGTGGGATCATTCTGAATTTACAATCTGAGTTAGTTAGTAAGTTACTTTCATGTTCCATGGATCATTTTGCACAGTAAATTATCATGATGTGGAATGAGTCATTTTACATTCATATTGCAAATTAATTTGTACGTCTACTTGTACTCTAAACATCACCGTATAATTATTTTTCCCAAAAAAATAAAACAAGATATACAGATTGAGTTAGCAACTCTTACCCACCACCTTTTACACATTACAAACATAGAAATTATTTTACACAATAGAAGAAGTTGTCAAGGAGAATCTTTTTCAATTTACTTTCAAATTTTAGGTTACTGTCTGTAGACATCCTTAATGTTGAGCAATTAATGCCATGTTTTCTTCCAAGTATTGTAATTATGTACCTAATTGTTCCTTTTTAAGTGTAGTGGATTATTTACAACAAACTTCATGAGGAAATCAATATACTGTGAAGCAGTAGTCAGAATGCCCAGATGTCTACAAGATGATCGCAGGTGAGCACCATATATTATTCTTACAGCATGTTTTTCGCTAATGAGGACGTTCTTTCTTAAAGATGAGTTACCACAGAACATTAATCCATATGACATTACTGAATGAAAATAAGCAAAATATGTAAACTTACCGATTTCTGTTGCCAAAATTTGCTATCATTCTAAGTGTAAATGTGGGTGAACTATGTTGTTTAGGAATTCCAAAATGTGTTTTTTTTCAATTTCAATTCTATTCGATATGGACACCTAAGAATGTTGAAGTTACCACCCTATGTATTATTTCATCACCATATGTTACACTTATCACTGGTTCAGTAACCCTTGAAGTGCAGAATGGAATATGATGTGTCTTTGTGAAAAAACCAGTCAATGATACTTTTGAGAGCTTTGTTCACCATTCTTCCATTTCTGTATGTATACTGGGAGTGATTACAATACTGGTTTCATCTGCAAGAAGAACTAATTCTGTTTGTCATTTACAAACACTATGTGATCAAAAGTATCCAGACCGCCAAAAACATATGTTTTTCATATTAGCTGCATTGTGCTGCCACCTACTGCCAGGTACTCCACACCGGTGACCTCAGTAGTCACTAGACATCATGAGAGAGCAGAATGGGGTGCTCTGGGGAAATCACAGACTTCGTACGTGGCCAGGTGATTGGCTGTCACTTGTGTCAATGTCTGCACGTGAGATTTCCACACTCCTAAACATCCCTGCATCCACTGTTTCCTATGTGATAGTGAAGCGGAAACATGAAGGGACATGTACGGCACAAAAGTTTACAGGCTGACCTTGTCTGTTGACTGACAGAGACTGCTGATGGTTGAAGAGGGTCGTAATGTGTAATAGGCAGACATCTACCCAGACGATCACACAGGAATTCCAAACTGCAACAGGATCCACTGCATAAATTATGACAGTTAGGTGGGAGGTGAGAAAACTTGGATTTCATGGTCAAGTGGATGCTCATAAGCCACACATCATGCCGGTAAATGCCAAATGATGCCTCGCTTGGTGTAAGGAGCGTAAACATTGGACGATTGAACAGTGGAAAAACGTTGTGTGGAGTGACAGATCACGGTACACAATGTGGTGATCCAATGGCAGGGTGTGGGTATGGCGAATGCCCAGTGAACGTCATCTGCCGGTGTGTGTAGAGCCAACAGTAAAATTTTGTGGCGGTGGTGTTATGGTGTGGTCATGTTTCTCATGTAGGGGGCTTGTACCTCTTGGTTTGCATGGCACTATCACATCACAGGCCTACAATGATGTTTTAAGCACCTTCTTGCTGCTGCCCACTGTTGAAGAGCAATTTGGGGATGGCATTTGCATCTTCCAACATGATCGAACACCTGTTCATAATGCACGGCCTGTGGCAGATTGGTTACACGACAATAACAACCCTGTAATGAAGTAGACTGCACAGAGTCCTGACCTGAATCATATATACACCTTTGGGATGTTTTGGAATGCCAACTTCATGCCTGGCCTCACTATCCAACATCAATACATCTCCTCAGTGCAGCACTCCATGAACAATGGGCTGCCATTTTCCAAGAAACCTTCCAGCAGCTGATTGAAAGTATGCCTGCGAGAATGGAAGCTGTTATCAAGGCTAAGGGTGGGCCAACACCATATTGAATTCCAGCATTACCGATGGAGGGCGCCACGAACTTGTAAGTCATTATCAGCTGGATTCCTGGATACTTTTGATCACATATTGTATAAGAGAAACAGTACTGGACCTAAGATTGAGCCTTGAAGAACCCCAGAAGTGATTTCTCCCCAGTAAGAATTATGTCCCTGGATTCTGTTGGTTGAATTACTACTAAGAACGACTTTCTGCGTTCTTTTGGTTGTATATGATATGATCCATTGGTTGGCTATACCATCAATCACAAAAAACTTCAATTTATCTAGAAGTATACTATGATTGACACAATCAAATGCCAACAATCATACAGTGGCTTGTTTCAGTAATTTGATCGTCATCTTGACAACTAGTTAGGGCCATACATTCAACTAGGAAAATGAACATGAAGTGGAAATATATTTCTGTTATAGGACGGTATATAGCTTGTGACTGATATCACCACATACAGATTTAAGGTTACTGCCTTCAGTTTGAAAACTAATAAATTACATTGATACAGTCCTTAACTGGTATAATAAAGAGTAGCTAGCAGCATGAAAACTTTGGCACTGCAATCACTAGCACTCTTGACAGGGATATTTAACTTCAGACAATATTATGAAAAGAACAGATTGCTAGTCACCATATAGTGGAAATGCTGAGTCGCAGACTCCAGACAGGCGCAGAAAAAGACTGATAAACAAGGATGCTTTTGGCTGAAAAGCCTCCTTTTGAATTAGACAACATTCACACACACATACTAGTGAACACAACTCACACACACATGCCCACTGTCTCTGGCTATTGAGTGTCGCCTAATACTTTTTCCCCACATTACCTATTCACAGATGTGCCAGGTATATGGAGAAGAAACCAATATGGCTTCCTGTAGCTAAATTCAGTACTTTCTTTTGAAAGCACTCAATTTTGCGAGTTTGCAATGACTATGACAACCCTCAGCTACTTTGTCTCTCTGTTTAAGGACATGTCTAAACCTTGCAAAGCAGGTGCTGATATTATTTTGTCCTTCCTCTACAGAGGCAAACTTACAGATATTCAGACCTGCATATGTGAGCGTTTTAAGCACTTCCCTTTTGACGGTGTTTGATTACAGTATTCTACAAAAGATTCAACACACATTAGGGTGAGTGGGTTGCTTGTTTGTTGGGAGTATACCAAATCCAATAAAACCAGGACTATGAAAGGATTGTTGTTTTTCACTGATCTTCAAGTTGATGACAGTTATTAGATAAGTCCTTACCGGTATTAATTTAGGCCTATAAATGGAAATACTTTCAAAACTTTTTACTTACAACACATCTTTGGGCACATTTTCACTTAGTATCAGTGAAATAAACATTAGCCTAACTTTATGAAAAAGTATCTTCTTCTGCCATGTTCCACAACCTTGAAGATCTCCCCAATATGTATTTACAGAACATACAGTGTGTCTACTTCAGTCTATCCCAATAAATTGTAAACTAAAGGATTAATAAACCTTTACACAACTGAGTGTTTAGATTAGTGCTGGTATTATAAATAACATTTATCTCCATTCTATTACAGTCTGTGCTGTCATAACTACTCTACATCTTCAGGGGACTGAACTTTCAAACTGTACAAAGAATCAATATTGACAAGAACATCACAGCACATTCTATTGCATCATACAAAATTTGAACACAGATAAAATACTTTCCGTATGGTAGACTACATACAAGAGAAGGAAATGTGCACAGCCCGAAACAATATTGCAGATGAAACACTCAAACTGATGAAATAATTCTGTTTTTTCATTAGATGTGTATTTCAGGGGAGACTGTTGATACTGATGTCTGCCAAAAATTAAATGAGACAAGATCTTGAATGTAACAGAGGGCATCTCCCAGTATTACGAAGCAGCTTACAGCAGAAAAAAAGTGCCATCTAAATCACAGGTCAAATTCTTGTTTCCCCATTAAAAATAACCTGCAGTAGAGCTCTTGTTTTTGGTAGGAAGCACAGTAAAATTGTTCAGGCAATATGTCTACTTATAACTACTTAATAACCATTGACTTAACTGTGAACTTGTCAGCACAACCCTATGGTGAAGTGTCACTGCTGGGTTGTGTAACTAGTACAGTTCAACAGCTATGAAATTGTGAAGCAACCATCCATAAAGTGCAACAGTGATCAGCTAGACGATGTAGACATAATGACCTAGGAAATGCAACTGCTGAGATGCGACATGCTGGTTGAAGCCCCTGAGTAGCCTACTATGCATGTGGGTTTATTAATTAAAGCAGCTCACCAGTTGCTGTGCGGAAGTCAGGAGTAGAAAGTGACCTGCTGCTCTGAGTTTATATCCCACTCTGCAGATGGGGATATTGAAACTTGAAATTAATTATATAAAGCTTAGCCATTCATAGTCAAATGAGAGATCTAGGCAATTGTAGATCTGGTATGGTATCAGTAGGTTGTGAAGTTGGCTGCAATATATATGGTGCCAAGTAATGACGTCACAACTGAAAGGCAGCGGCTGCTCTCAGAGTCAGAATATCAAGCAGCAAAACTTGCCATCTTGCCTAAAGAGATATGGCCCAGTGTACACGAACGATTTCCCCCCTACCAGTTTGCTTTCTTGATCACTGTACCCCATTCTGTGTTATTCTTGGTACAGCAATGCGCTCGTTAGAGCAACAGAAAAGCGACACGTTTGTCACCACTTCCCTCAATTCTGTTGGTTGTATTTACAAAAACGTAGCACTGAAATCTACACAAAATGACAATGTGTGACCACTGCTGAATCTTGCACTGTGATGGAGCTAAATAAAATATAGTAGGGCCTACCATTGGATGATCGCATTTCACTGGTCACACATTGCGTGAACCAGAAAAGGAATCAATACTACAATCTGAAACAGGCTACTGGGGTGTTTCTCTATGGTCAGTGTATCAACTTCGATACAAACGTAATAATAAGACCGGAAAATCGGCTAACTGTACCAGTATCTTATTTATATAGCTAGTTTCTACTAACTACTGTAATTACAGTCAATTTACAGAAATAAAAAACGCACCAGTGAGTTTTTTTTTATCGTCAAGCTAAAAATCAATCACTTTGTTTATAGTGGGCCATTGAAGGCAGACAGTTACTGAAATTTTTCGGGAATCATATTAAGTAAATCCACTGTCACTCACTACATAGTGTTTTGCTCAGTATGGACGTAGATATAAAGAGTATTACAGTACACTCAATAATACCGTAAACCGCACGAAATGTTGCAATTACAGTACCAAATATATTTATTTGAGCCACGATAGTATGAGAATGTGTTGATTATCTGCCGATATCTACAGAATCCACTATCAAAGACATTTTTTTTCTATCAGATAAGAATGGAAAGTTCTGGACTCTTCAGCATGTAAACGCAGTTAAAATGGCTGAGCAGGACTGCAGCCGCAAAATGGATGACAGTACTATCGTCCTCATTTAAATTCAGAAAGGGATCTACGTCTACCTGTTATTAACATAGGGGTCCCTAAAGCGAATAATTAGTCACGAATATTGGCAACATTAATAGCACACAAAGAAATAAACCGCTAAATATGTTACAGAATATCTGTTCTAATCATACTTACAGCGTTGCCGAAAGTCCTTCCATTAACACATCACCATTGGTATAACAGATTTAGTTCGGCTTCCAGAATTTTAATCTGTAATAAACATTTAAATTATCGTATTTTCTAAGTTGTACGGTAATTTAACTGGTGCTTTACTAAAAATACGATTATACACTATTTCACTAACCTGAACGGTACTTAACTATGGCAGGCTATAAGCATTTTTCTTATTTTTACGATTCGACGTATTAATTCACCACTGCGACAAGAATTCTATGTTAGTTCATGAGAAGTATTTAAATTTTTATTCTAAAACGGACAACAAACAAAAGAAACTTAATATTGTGAGATTCTTTCTGTAAAATCAATATCGATTTGATCGTAGCGCATAGTTTACCAGCGACAAGGATTTCTTCACATATTTTAAAAATGTGATGGACAATTTCTTAGAGTACCTGTAGCGCTAGGAAAAATTTGTTTAATGCAGCGGAAAAAGGTCATAAATTTACTGTGCAGCTCATCTGCAGAAGCACATGTCGGGAATACTACATACAAAGCAGAGAACGACTTGTTTCACGAATTACCATATGTTGACTATTTGCGGACGTTATTTTCTAATTATTATTGTAAATATAAAAACTTACTTTCACAGATCCGCGGAATGTTAGGAGAAGCAGTACTCACGATGTCGACGGATTATTAACGGACTCCTTGGCGTGAAGCAAGGTACTTACGAGTAAAAGGCGCGAAACTTGCAAGGAATTCAAGGGTGAAAATGTTGTTGTTAACTTCAAAGATTCTGCAATACTGATAGAGTGTAGTCAACGATTATATTTAGTGATTATATGTTTCTAAGGCTATCATTCAGTTCACAACAAAAAAATTTTCTCTAAACAATTTCAAACAGCCAGATATTGTAGCTCATAAATATAGCAACAAAGTATAAACAAATTCGCCTTCCTACAGGAAATGCGAACCGTATCTTTAGATATGAAGGGAATTTTTAACAAATTATATAATTAAAAAAAGGAAAGATTTGGACTGTCTTCAATATATTGGAAAAAACACAACAATACATGAAGGTCACATCCATTGTTGCAGATTATCGGCAGCTGAAATTATCTCATTCACTTTAATGGCGAAATTTTGAAGACGATATTAAAATATTTGACGATGATCCAAAAGATTTTTACGCGTTTAATGTGATTTCTCGTTTGCTAAGTCTACAACAGTGTACGGACGGTCACATACTCTCAATGGATAATATGTGTAGAGGAAGCATGGATGCCAAGAAACATCTACAAACGCACCACTCAGCAGTAGTGACGAGTTCGTCTTTCCACCTATTGCTATTAGCAAATCATCCAAAGCGTTCAAAGTTTCGGGTTATCGCAATAATTCACGTCGTATACTTCAAATTTGTAGTTTCTTTATAACTTCTGCTGACAATGTTGCTCGAAGTAAAAGACGACACGTTGAGCAGAAAATCATCCCAAAGACCGGCTAAGGTTCAAAGCCCAAATAGTACTTAAACGCCTTCTATTTGAACAAGTGCCACTGAAAAAATGTAGATCTAGTATTACTTACCTCCTCCCTGAGGGCAGCATAGAACTTGCGTGCAACGGAAAATTAACAATGATGAGGTGTACAACCCACCTGCTGTTTGTTACAGCATATGTGGGTACACAGTATATTTTTGAACTTCAAAATTGCCATTCAAATAAGCGCTACAACTTTCCGAATTTACGTAGAGAAACCCTAAAAATTATTCCAGTTAGTATAGTTTGATACATTTTATCTTTAAGACGCATCTGCCGCTATATCCTCTAAAAATTCATTCACATTTTTTAAAATTATTTATTCATCCATCTTTTAGCATTCCCATCCAGGACTGTTACTGTCATACAGAACACATGATTTTCATTGAGTGTAAGTGCGATAGTAAAAACAAGGCAGTACAGTACAAAGGAATACAGTAATTTAGAAACATATCAGCAGTATGAAGTTCGGCTTACAGTAGCTTTAAAAGATAAGGTCGTCTTCATTGGCGTTTTAATTTCTTCTATAGCGTAAAATGTTTTCCGCATATACTGCAAACTAAGTGATACACACAGATGAGCGAAAACATTACGACGACTTGGTTAAATGTGCGTTGTTTCACATTTGGAAACGAATATAGCAGAGATTCTGTTTGGCTTGGATTCGACAAGTGCTCTGTCATGCATGTCCCGTAAATTACGGGCCGGTCTTTTTGTGCGTGCAGACCTGATACCTGATAGCGTCCCAGATGTGTTCCATGCGGTTAAAAGCAGGCAAATTTAGTGGCCAAGACTGTAACATGAGCTCATTTTCATGTTCTTTAAACCACTGTAGCAGAATTCTGCCTTGTCGCACAGACAGTTATCGTACTGAAGTGCCAGCTCCATCGGGGAAGACATCAAGTATGAAGGGATGCAGGTGGTTCGCAGTAATGTTCATACAGTCCACGGCAGTCATGGTGCATTCTATTGCTACCACAGGCCCAATGGAAGCCCTGGTCAACACCTCTCTTAGCGTAATACTATCCCCGTCGGCTTGCGTCTATGGCGCTATGGATGTTTCGAGAAACCATTTGCCTCGACTGCGGTGTATCTGGACACGATCGTCTACTTAGTGAAACAAGAAACGTGATTCATCCGACCATGCGACCGTTTTCATTGAACCATGGTCCAGTCTAATGATCTCGTGTCCACTGCAATTGACCTTGTCTTTTGGTCAACATGGGAACATCCAGGAGGCGTTTGCTGCAGAGGCTTATGTTGAACAATGTGCGCTGAACAGTGTGGTCCGAAACTCTTGTGCCTGCACACACATTATACTCTGTCGTTAGGTCTGTCTGTCCTGCTTCACAGAGCGGGAAGGCCTGCGACCTTCACATTCTGTAATGACGAGTGGATGTCCAAACCTTGTCACCTACATGTGGTTTCATCGTCCTTAACCGCTTTCTATAGATTGTCACGACAGTAGCACGTGAATTTCCGTTTCCGGAATCGTTCCCAGACGCTGTGCGTTTACAATCTGAACTTTGTCGAAGTCGCCTATGTCAGTATATTTACCCACTGAAGCTAAACGATTCCTCATTAACCTCTGCTTCACTTATGCAGGGTGGACACAAACAGCCTGAAAAGCTTTTAACGGTGCTACTGTGGAGGTTGTGCTGAGAAATGATTGTTCAGAAAAAAATCGATACGTTGCGCCGTTTCCGAGTAATTTAGCATTGATTTTAGCCAATCAGGTCGTTGAGCGCTGAAACTGAAGCACTTGCACACGCTAAAAACGGTAATACATATACGACTGTGGGTCCGTGAGTTACCACATGCTCAAATGCTGATTACCAGTTAAAATGTGCCTTTTTCGGAAGTGATAAATTTAAGCTAGGGGAGCAAAAGTCTCATTTGTTCGGACTGAGGAAAACAAACGAGAAACACATTTGGCGACACCGTCTCTGGTAGGCTGCTTGAACTTACTAATTTCAATCCTAATTAAATCGTAAACTGCGCAATGTATCGATTTTTTTTCTTAAAAATTATTTCTCAGTACAACCTATCCTGCAACACCCTACAGGTTTTTCAGACTCTTTCTGAGCAGGCTGTACACCCATACTTTTTTTACCACCTTATGGGCCTGTAACGTCACCAGCCGGCGATGGGCAGTTGTCATAATGCTTTGGCTCTACACTGTAGATATTGTTACTTGAGAAACAACCAAAATCGCTAAAATTAAACAAAGCTCCACGAGCCGATGGGATCTCTATCAGATTCTGAAATCCCTGTTATATTCTGTACATAATTTTCAATGGAGTTAGCTCATATTTCGACCGTAATACACGAGGGCTATTTGGAAAGCAGGGAACCATCAGTCGTGAACTGGAAAGGTGTTTCCAGTTCACGATCAAAATCAAAACTTTTTTATCTGCAACAGTTAGCTACAGCTTGCAGCTACTTTTCTACATAGTCGCTACTCCGACTTAGACATTTGTCGTAGCGTTGTCCCAGCTTTCCAATACCCTCGTCATAGAAGGCAGCATCCGGTGTTTTCCGATAATTTTCTTCTCTTTACTGCAGCTCCTTGTCTGTCCTTCACAGCCAGCGGTTCATTAGAGGGAGCCAAGTCCGGGCTGTGTGGTGGGTGGTCAAACACTTCCCATCCGAGATCACTGCAGGAGCATCCTCATTGCCCCTGCACAGCGAGGACGAAATATAGCATGAAGAAGGAAGTGCATCACAATTACTTTATGTGGACTGCATGAAATCAGGTGAAATCTCTCGGCAGGCGCCTATACTTGGCGGGAGTCACTATTTTCTAGGAATCCTTACGCGCTCACTGTGCGCTCAGAACTGAGAAGAACGACGTGACGCTATTTCTGGGCGTACTGGAGACACTACCCAACACATCTGCGCAAAGTTTCATCGAATTTTCACTGTTGTTTCCGTTTTGTGACCGATCGTTTTTACTTTCCGAATAGCGCACGTACCATAAATGCCTTGAACAAAAAATTATGCTCAGTGATTGTAAAAGAAGGTTAACAGAAGCTATCCACAAAACTACCGTTTCGTTCCATTGACGTCCATCTGTCTGTTGTAAGATCATAGAACATTCACTGAACTCAAATATAATGAAGTGTCTCGAACATAATGACTTCTTCAATGCCAACCAGAATTGAGTCTGGAAACTTAAATCATGCGAAACCCAACATTCGCTTTTCTCACGTGACATCTTCAAAATTATGGATCGAGGAAATCAGGTAAATGCGGTATTTCTTGACTTCCGAAAAAAACATTTAACTCGGCATCACCTCAACGTTTATTATGTGGGTATCAAACAAAAGTTGTGAGTGGGTTGAGGATTTCTTCTTTGGCTGGGGAGGTATTGACTGAAGTAGGAGCAAATTCAAGCGTGCACCAGTGAAGTGAGTAGGGGTCCTTGTTGTTCATGTTGTATGTTAATGACCTGAAAGACAATATTAATAGTAGGCTCAGACCTTTCGCAGATGATGTATTTACCTATAACGAAGTTACAGAAACATTCCATCAAATCTTGATAAGATTTGAAAACGGTGCGAAAGTTGGCAACTTGTTTTAAATGTACACAAGTGTAAAATTATGCACTTTACAAAACGGAGATATTAAATCGAATGATTCCTTAGGCTCAGTCGTTAAGTAAGTGACAGTCTACAAAGGAGACTGTTTACGAATCCTTTTGCGTCCCACCTTAGGCTGTTGATCTATCGTGTGGGTCCGGTACCAATTAGAAATGACAGAGATATTGAACGTATACAAAGAAAAGCGCCACGAATGATCACAGGTTTGTTTGACCCACCTGAGAGGGCCACAAAAATGTTGAAAAACTTGAGCTGGCAGACTCTTGACGATATAGGCAAATTATCTCGCGGATACCGACTTACTGAATCAGTATCAACTGAAGAATCTTCACATATTCTTCAACCCCCTGCGTATATCTCCCGTGGAGACCGTAAACACAAAGTTAGACTAAAATGCGCTCACAAGCGTTTAAGCAGTCAGTCTTCCCACGCTCCGTACGTGACTGGAACCGAAAGAAATCCTAACACGCGTTACCATGCTATCCCATGCATTTAACAGCGGTATACAGAGTATGTATGTAGATAGAGACGTTTTTGCCATCAGGGCGCTGTTGAAGCAGGTCATGGAAGTAATTTTATGTAGGTTATGTTAACATTAAGACCCTAGATAAGTCTGGTCTCGTCAAACACTAGCTAATGATATGTGACCATACTGTCCGATGACTTGAGTCTGTTCGTTCGACTACAGTATCCTGCAGGTAACCCATAGCTTTTACATATGAGTGGAAATTCTTACAGCCGGCTAAATTTTTTTCGACAGATTACAAACAAAATACAGTGCTGCCCATTAAAACTGCAACGCGATGAAGGTGACGTGCAACAGACGTGCGCTAGATGCTTGGATATGTCAGTGATCAGCATTTCAATGCAACAATGCAAAGTAGGCAGGACAGATTACGAAACCGGTTTCTAGTCCGGAAATCGAATTGTAATGTTTTTTGGTTGTGAGAAGACAGTGTTATGCCTCATGTAAGAAGGAGAAATTCCTACCAGGGCGTCTCGGAATTCGACAGCAACAGGATCGTGGCTTAAGGGCAGATTGCGGCTTATCATTATGCGATATTACTCCTCGTGTTAGTCGGGAATTCACGACTGTCATGCAAACCTGGAATCGACGGGTTCAGGAGTACCAACTCCATGCAGGATCTCTGCGACTCCGAGCGATTAGCGCCCGACGGGACAGACATTTTTTCGTTCAGCCGTGCAGGATTGTACAGCCACGTCACGTAACTAGACTCGGAAATGAGCTTGTCTGCAGCAAGACGAGTATGTAAACAGACAGTAAGACGGCGTCTGTAGCACTACAGACGGTCAGCATGGCGGCCATTTTTGCGGCTTCCTTTGATGCGACAACAGAGAGAGGGGCGCCGACAGTGGTGCACACAGGCCGCAAGAATCTTTTCAGGCGAATCTCAGTTCTGCGCTCAGCAGCACAATGGACCTGTATTCACGCGTGGTGTCTCTAAAGACATCAAACGTTGCCAAAATGCATTCGTCATCGCAGTACGGCCTCATCACTTGGTGTCGCAGAATGGGTGCTGTTGGGTACGCAACACGATCGCCTCTGATTGGTGTGGCCTATAATTTAGACAGCAGCCATTCTCCGTCTCCTAGCCTCAGTTCTAACGAAGATCGCTGGGGCGAGTGATAGAGCTCCGATATTGTGGACACTGCCTGAGCAACCTAGATCCCCAACGCATTGGAATCCGTGGAAGGATTCGTCAGGGCGAAAATTGCTACTACAAGCTACTACTAAATATGCATCTATAATTAAGTTGCTCGTGTTTTGTACTTTGAAAAAATATGTTAATATATTTACTTTCGCAATAGTATGTTGAAAGAACATACTATTGTAGTGGCAGCTTATAATATTCTGCACTTTAGATCCTATTGCAGAAAAAATGTTTTTAATAATATAATTAAATTTTCAACAAAAGTTGACTTTTTGTATGCTGTCTGGTAACTGAATCCCTTATCCACCGCTCTTATCTTTTGATTCTCAGAAAGCAACACTCCTGGTGCTATAGGGTTTCAGTTTTGGTTCAATCTGTGAGGTATTCCTGGTACTTGATATACAGCTGACTTTATTTTGTGGATAATCTGACTAGTTTTATGCTGACTGGTACAAATTCCAGTATGAATCTCTTCATTTCACGCAGAGTCATCAGTCATTTACTGTATATATTTCAATCTCTGTCATCCCCTATAGATTTTCCCCTCTACAGTTCCCTCAAGTATCATGGCAGTTACTTCCCGATATCGTAACTCATATCCTAGCGATCTGTCTCTTCTTTCTTTCTTTGTGTTTTCCACAAATCCCTTTTCCTGTCGATTCTGCTAGGTTCCTCCTAATTGCTTATTCTATCAGTGCGCTTAGTTTCCATGATCCTTCTGTAACACAACACATCAGAAACTCCGATCTCTTGTTTTCCGATTCTACCACTGTCTATAATTAGCCGCCAAGCCTCCTGCAGCCGCCACAGCTACTACGGGGCGTGCAGGCCGCGGTACACAGCGCTGCAGTCGCAGGCACCTACTCGCGTCCGCGCGGTCGCGTGTCCGCATGACGTCACGCATGTGCCCTTCCGTGGACGCCTACTTTGGTCTGCGCTCCACCTATCGAGAGCCATCAACGCTCTGGCTCTGACCGACGAAGTGTTGTCTCACCCTAGCCATGAGCCCCGTACGACGCTCGAGGCCCACGACGATTCGCTAGGCGGAAACTGAGAGGCACATAACGCGTGTGGTGCGGCGCAACAAATTGGAACGCGACGTGATGGTGCTGCGACACACGCCTACGACTGGTCTCGTGGTGTTGTGGTTGTGGCAGTTTCTCGAGCCGCGCGCCACGCTAGCCCTGCAGGAGAGGTGAGGCGGGGAGCGGGAAAGCAGTTATCCCATAGGCTCCCTTCTGCAACGCACTTTTGGGTGGTGTTAGTGTTGGCCGTCCGAAAAATATTTCCTTAAACCCGTCTCACACGGAGCAAGGTTCGCCGCTTGCAGGGAAAGGAGCCGGCTGTCTTCCATGCCGAAGCTCTCCCACGGTGCAAGATCGGCAGCTAGTTGTGTTGTGATCGGTTGCATGTTATATCGAACGAAGATGGATGTTTCAGGTGCAGAAGGTGCAGATGTTCAGAGCAAACTGGCGTTATTAGCTGTTTTGGTGCTAAACGGTTCAGAAATGCATGCTAATGAGAGAAGAAGAAAGAAAGAATGGACGAAAAACTGGATTAAGAGGAGAGTGGCTGGAAAAGGTGTGCTCTCCATGCTTCATAAAGAGTTGAGGTTGGTTCGCATAACATCCACTTTCGTTTGAAAAGTATCACCAGTTCATTACTGTTTGACTTTATAAATATACCAATAATGACTGTTATATACGACTTTATTTTGTAGGATAGAAGATCGTACATCCTTTGCAAATTTTGTACGAATGGATGTATTAGTATTTGAAGAACTGCTTTATATGATTTCGCCTCTGATTCAGAAAAAAGACACGGTGATGCGTCAGGCAATTACGGCCCTGGGAAGGTAAGTGGATTATTATATGTTCGAAAGAGAAAGTTAATTTTTATTTATAATCCATTGTAATTTTACGATCAGTCTGAGACATGTTTAATATGCGTCTCTCGGCTTGCTGTCCCAATGCGTTTCCTAGCGACCGGAAACACAAAGATTTGGCCTATTCTACACGAATAGCGAACAACACGCTCTCCCGAATGATACCAGAGACTTTGACGGCCATAGTAAGCGTGTTAGGAGATAATGCGATACAGGTAAGCCCAAGATAAATGCTATAGGTATTTGCTACGATTTTCTTCTTGGTGTGGCACGACTGTGAAATAAAATGTAACTTGCAGTGTCCACGCGATCCTGCCGAGTGGAAAGTAATAGATGGGTTCCACAGCCTCTGGCAATTTCCGCATTGCATTGGAGCACTTGATGGGAAACGTGTCTAGTTTAAGCCTCTGCGTTCTGATGGCTCATCATTCAGAAACTACAAAGTTCACGACAGCATAGTTCTTTTAGCTCTAGTAGATGCTAATTATAAATTTATGTTTGTGGACATCGGCAGAAATGGGAGAATGAATGATGGTGCAATATTCAGAGAGAGTGCCTTGTTCATGAAACTCATGGATGGTTCATTAAATTTGCCACCAAAGTCTGCACTTCTAGGTAGTGACATCTGTGTTCCCTACATGTTTGTGGCAGATGATGCTTTTGCGTTAAAGGCAAATTTAATGAAACCATATCCTGAACGTGACATGACACCTGAAAAAAGAATTTTTAACTACAGAATTTGTAGAGCACGTAGAGTTGTGGAAAATGCCTTTGGCATAATGTCAAACAAATTCAGAATTTTGCTGCAGACTATTCCACTATCTGTTTCCAAAGTAGAGCTAATTACAAAAGTGTGTTGCTTGCTACATAATTTTGTACTTGCCAGAAACTCTCAAGGATATATCCCTTCACATGTAGATGAATTACCATGTCTTCGTGGTATTGCTGCTCAGAGTGCAAATCATAGTGCGGCCAATGCAAGAGAAGTGAGACGACATCTGATGTGGTATTTCAATACTGTTGGCAGAGTTCCATGGCAGGAAAGGTGTGTTTAGGAAGGTAACAGATAATGGTTTAGTATGTTTCTGAAACACTATCTTATTCATGCTTTCATCTTCAGTCCTTTGGTATATTGACAGTGATTTTGTGTGTGTGTGTGTGTTGTGTGTGTGTGTGTGTGTGTGTGTGTGTGTGTGTGTGTGTGTGTGTGTGTGAGAGAGAGAGAGAGAGAGAGAGAGAGAGAGAGAGGGATATAAATTTATATGTTTCTCAAGCAATTATTGGAACCTGTGCAAGACCTTGCAAAAATCTTATCTTATTTTACATAACAGCTCCACAATTAATTACCTGGGGCATGTAGAGAACCACTATTATGAAATAATATTTTTCTTTGATGGTTATGAAAAAGGTATGAAAAGACCTACTAAACATTTATGTATCCCAAATGACCAGTTTTGGAAGATAATTTTGTGCTGGCTGTATTTGTGGCAGTAAGGTACTGCACAATATTTGTTATTGATTGATAGCACTTGTATGGCATATTCCTTTACTGTATGTTGCACATCAAATAAAGATATTGTTGGCCAAGATGTTAGTAAAAATTAAAGGGAACTTGGAAGAAAGGAATAAAGTAAATAATTTTAAATACCATTTATTTTAAATTATATGCTTTAGCTTTATGTACTTACAGGGGACAACAGAGTCTGTACGTCGTGAAAATCACAAACTTTTACAATAAACACTTGCATGCAGAAGCACTCGAAAGAGTTGCAGGTGCTGTGTGTCTTGATCAACCGTATACAATAAGCAAAGAGAACTATACCAAAATGCACAATTTATGCAATCAATTTAAATTGGAGCACACAATTTCACTTTCACTTGTTTGAGCTCTGCATTTGTTTCTGTAGGTCTTTGAGTTTTGCCTCTGTGGTTATGTTAACGAGGTCTCTTATTAATTGCATCCTGATTTCACTGCACTTTATTTCCTTTGAAAGGTTAGCAATTAATACCATCCAACTATCCATTGTTAACTCTGCCGAGGGTTGTTGGCGGTCTTGGGTGGCACATATTTTATCAGCTATTACTTCAACAGCACTCATGTACCCATCACCAGGCCTCTTCCTTCTTCTACCCTTGCTTTGAGTGGCATGGGTAGGTGGTTGTGGTGGTGGTGATGGTAATGCTGCTGCTGCTGCTGTTGTTGTTGTTGTTGTTTGTGGTGGTACTTCTGCACATTGTTCCACAACGCAGCACATCCACATCAAGACTATAACATTCTTTCAAGTACTGATGTGGAGATGGCTGCATATCCACACTTTGGGAAGATGAGAGACTGCATGTTTGTAAATTGCAGAACATTCTGAAATTTATTGCAATACTGTAACTGAATGAAATGCATAACATCACAGTGAACAGTTGAGCATACTGAAGTTTTCTAAATAATGTAAGAAACAGTTACTACAAAGGGGTAACTTCTATTTAAAGCACATTTTGTTATTATAAAAGTGGGGGGCGGGGGTTTCTTTGCCCCAATTTCAGGGAAACTGAGGCAACGTTTTCCCACTGACAAATTTGATCAAAGTAGCTCCACAATATTTTCATTGCTGTCTTTTACGCCCAAAGCAACTTGGGATGAATTTTAACACATTGAAAGGAATACTTCTTAAGAGATTAGTGTTGTTACAGTGGGTACGAATGCAAACAAAAGCCAAGAGAACACCAATATGCAAATTACAATGCACACAAAATCTGAAAGAATTCCAGTAATCCATAACAAATGGAACATTTGCTAAAAATGTCACAAAATGCTTCTGAATCAGTGAAAGGTACTAGTAAACAACCTGATAGAAGGAAGAAACCAGGTAGTGCTTGAGTATTCTAGTGATGAAGACCTACCATAAGAACAAATTGCAGATGAGAAAGTTCATATGAAGACTGGGAATCATACAGAAGAAATAGAACCATATCAAAACCACAGAGAAGTCTGATACCTAAAATAACAAGCAAATTAATCCACGCTAGGGCTACTTTGCTCCAGTTTTTAAAAGGTTAAACAATTTAAAAAAATATTTCCTTCAGGGTTTACTATTGTTCTTAAATAGATTTGAACAGAATAAATTCATTTTCAAAAGCAATTTGACAAAACTACCACCCACTACATGATTTTGTATGAATAACTACGGCAGTGGAGCACAGTATTCTAATTGTACACGCAGTGTGTCTAACACCCATGAAATTCAGTTTTTGTCTTAAGTAGATAGGTAACTTACCTCTTCACTTTCATTGTCCTCAGTCATGGAATGTTGAGTCAGGCCTATGGATGTACTTTTGCTTGGCAAGCAATGATCCGCCAAAAACAGTAACTTATCATAATACCATAAAGATGGTTTGTATATCTGCAAAATTGTAAGTTCATATTAACATAGTAAAATGTACGTCGGAGAGCTACATCGTAATCCATTACCATTCAAGATTAGGTGCTTTCAGAAATCGGGTGAAAATTCAGTATGATATTTCTAGGAAATAGTCTTAAATGTGTCAGATTTTTGCAAGTAGTAGGTTTCTACATTCAACACACAATTAATAGTTTTGTACTAGCGTCATTCTTCCCAGCGCCACTGCTTTTCGATGATTTTACTTTGGCGTACTCCACTTTAAATTGGGTAAGTAAATTGTGAATTTTGCTATAGCATTCCTTGCTCGTCGTATATGGTCGAACAAGACACACGGCACTTGCAACTCTTTCGAGTGCTTCTGCACGCAAGTGTTTATTATAATAGTCTACGCTTTTCACGACGTACAGACACTGTTCTACCCTATAAGTACATATCAATGCTTCAATCGGTTCTTTGGACCGCTGCGGTGCCATTATTTAATAATTATAAGAACTTCCTACCGCACCTCACAACACCAGAAAAGCGACTATCAACAAAGGCTTCCCGCCCAAGTTTTCCACGTCTGACGTCACAAACGAAACGTCTCATGATTGGCCAATGCAGGTAGCACGTAGGGAACCTTACAAGAAATATAGCACCGGATCTATCCTGGAAATCTTACAAGGTTCCCAGTAAGGTATCCCGCTAGCAGACTACGGAGCCCGCAAGATAGCCGTCGCGCGAGCCAGCAAGGAAACTTAGGCGAATCTTGCTCCGTGTGAGACGGGCTTTAGTACTGAACGCTATTGTCATTGAGCCGTGTTTTGTTTTTCGCCATTTAAGCTCTCGATCTTGTCTCATTAATGCGTTATACTACTTTTCAGTTACTTATACCAATATAGGTCTGCTGCTTTGTTTCGTTATAGCTTTTCTTTTGTAAAGAACAGTCCTCCCCGATAGCTGAATGGTGCCAGCACGGTAGCTCAGCGTGTTGGGTCAGAGAGGCAATGGCCATCTGTAATTAAAAAACTGAGTAAAGGAATCAGCGATCAACGTGAATGGATGTCTTGTGACGTCCGCCCAGACCAAGACGCAACGAACAACAATGAACAAAATAAAAGACAAAAAAAATGGTCAGCGTGACGGACTGCCGTCCTCAGGGGCCCGGGTTCACTTCCCGGCTGGGTCGGCGATTTTCTCGGCTGAGTGATTGGGTATTGTGTTGTATTCATCATCATTTCATCCCCATCCGGCTCGCAGGTCGCCCAATGCGGCATCGAATGTAATAACACCTGCACCAAGGCAGCCGGACCTGCCCTGTAAGGGGCCTCCCGGCCAATGACGCCAAACCCTCATTTCCCTTTTTTTTTTTTTTTTAAGAACAGAGCACAATTCAATGTCTGGTGTGCCACTAGCCACCGGAATGATATCTTCTGTCCCCATGATGACTTCGGATCGCAAGAAGGGACAGACGATTCATCGTGAGGGTTGTGAATTAGGAATTAATATTCAAATGGCTCTGAGCACTATGGGACTCAACTGCTGTGGTCATAAGTCCCCTAGAACTTAGAACTACTTAAACCTAACTAACCTAAGGACATCACACACATCCATGCCCGAGGCAGGATTCGAACCTGCGACCGTAGCAGTCGAACGGTTCCGGACTGCGCGCCTAGAACCGCGAGACCACCGCGGCCGGCTAGGAATTAATATTATAAAATCATGTGATCAAGAAGTAAGACAGGAAATTTTATATATTGTACAGTGAATCAAGGTTGTCTGCGTGCTGCCTATTATGCTGGCGTATTTGTACGATCTATTCCAAAAATGGGAAAAGTGGGAATTTCCACAGATTTATCCCCTTTGTACTCTTACTAAAAAGCTACCAAGATATGCAGTATATAAATTTCACTGTGAAATACTTGGATATGCATGTAATAACATACGTTATACTACGTTGATGTGGACATCAAATTTTCACTGTAAGCTAGAAACAGCTGAGAAATCCCCATGAATCACAAAGTTTCAATGGGCGCGTAGTGACCAGAAAAAGCAGTTCACAGGTTGCATACACGGTATCAGCGTCAATAAAGTAATTACGCAACAGGGTACACAAATGACGACTGTGGTCCCTATTATTCCGAAAGTATAAGTATCCTGAAAGAGAGTGTTGATTTGACATAGCCAATTTAGTTTGCTGAAATGTATTGCTCACAAGGCTGTGCGCATTATTCTCAGCTACTGACAGTACACTAACCGTCGTGTTGCGCGGTGGATCCACTATTTACTTTTCTCAATAATAAATCTTTTATTCGTAAATGACACATTGCCACTTTGGCAAGCTGTAGGTGAGTTACCAGCATCTACCATTTGCCCGTCATTCTGCCTGAAAGGACATTTTTAATATTGCTCACTTGAAGAGCAGGAAGAAAATCCTTTGGAAGTTTTCATTCACATCGTTCACTAATAAAACTACTATAAGTTACGGGGACTCCGCCAAAATTGTAGCAGAACTGACAATTCATTTTTGTGTGAATTGCTGACCTTTTCTTATTCGAAGAAGTACCATGATTTATGAGCAACGGCTACGTTTGTCTTGTTGACAGGTTTAATTGTGCGTCTTTTGCCAAAATACTGTATAATTTGCAGAAACTCATCTTCCAGCAGCTACTGTGACAGTATTCTGAAACAGAGTGTCTCATGAAACAAGCAGTTGGTGACCATAGAGGTCATTCGCTTACGGAAAACCTCACTGTGTCGGTTTGCATTAACATGAGAAAAGAAATTTCATGTTTATTTTCTTACTAGGAAATTCTCTTTTCACTAACGGTCGATGACCCTTAAAAATTGCTGTACTGGATTGAAAAAAATAAAATGAAAACAATAATTTCTGGTATATCGCCGTAGATAAGAAAGTTCCGTGTGTTAACGATTTGCTAGAATGCTCTGCTCCTTGTGTGCTGTCCTTTGCCAAAATCTCGTTTGGATATCTCGATCGGTTTAAGAGATATGAGGAATGCCAGAAATATTTCACTTTCGTGCGCGTGCAATCGGAAGTGAACGCGGTACATACGATCCGTTTTCTCGAGATCGGAGAGAGACAGAGATCTCCTCCCACGTCTAAAGAAAATTTCAACATGTTAGGTAAATTCCATACGTAGCAACATGTGGTGTAATATACACCAAACGCAATATCATAGGGACTCCGATTTTTCATTGCAAACTTTTGGAATTTGGTGCGGTGTCTTCCTTAAACGCGTATATCACAATAAGTATGACCATTAGTGAGATGATGGAGACCTCACCATGAAGCTGTCATATAAAGCTACAAGTAAGTAAAAATCTAATATTTTAACTGAATAGTTTCTGCAAAATGTTTGAGGTTACAACGTGAACGCTTCGATTCCGTCAGCGCAGCGCGTCACCAACGCGTTTCAACATGCGCAAAACCTGCCGCCAGTTGCGGAAACGAGTAACTATTTCAGACGAGTGTAGTAATTCTTCACTGCGCATTTACATTCTCTCGATAGCACAAGACGATGTAAGAGCTTTAAGGGGTACCTTTCCATTGACATATTGATTTCCCGTAAGCCCTGCATGGAGCGGAGTGGTCGCGAATTATGGCTGGCAAGGCGACTAGTGTGATGTCACAAATTCGTTGTGGGGCCCACATTTCTCGTGGCCCCCGACGATGCTGCACTTGTCAGCCGCTCCCGAGGACACCGCTTAGCAGGATCTGCATATGATTGCCCACGAGTTCATCACCTCGTGGGACTGTGTCGTTACGACACCCTGCTGCTCATCAGTTGACTACCTGTCATCTCCCAGCCTGTGTCCGTCACTTATACTCCTTGCTCCTCGCCACATCAACGCTTACGGACTTTGTTCTAGTGTGCACCAGTTAGGCACTGCCGAAGATCCACAATTCCGTTATGAAGTTGTGTGGACACTGGTTGTCAGAAACTGTCATGGTTTAGACATGTTAATGAACAGTTGTTATTGCAAAGTGTGTATCTCAGCCCTGTCAGTCACATCACCCAATTAACGGCTACTTCAGATATAATGCTGCACTCCAAAAGTGCATTCTCAGACATTTTTTCCTCAAATTAGGAGCTATGTTTAATATCAGCCTAATTATTTTAAAATTAATATAAGTTAATAAATCTAAGAAAAATATTAGCTGAGGCGAAAGCAACCTGATGTGGCAAAGAAAAGAATTGAATCATCTCTGTGTTGTCTGTGTTGCGAGGTGTTCGTTAATTTTATCTTTAAATGTTTGCATACTTTGCGAGGGTTGTCTACCAGTGTGCTGTGCCGTTGTGTCAGTCAGGTAGTGCGCGTACGTGTTTCATAATTCCTATTCATGCTTCTAGGGGTTGTAGAATGAACTTAATAGAGAAAGTTTTGATAAGGAACCCGTCACCAGAAGTGTACCGTTTTAATATAAAATAAGATTGATTATAGCGTCACTGCTATATCTTCCGCCTCACGGTACGCATACAACAGAGACAATGAACCGTTTGAATAAAACTGAAATACAAGTTTGGAAGATAAAGGTAGAAATCGGAGCACTTATTTTCAAGTAAAAACAAGAAGTGACATTTTTACTTTATAATATTAATAACCTTTATCTTTTCCTCCTACTTTCTACCCCTAACACAAAAGAAGAAGCTACTAGCAATCTGCTTCGTCTGCATAGTCAGAAACGTTTGTTGAGTAAGCGAGGGCATCTAATTTCGTTCTTTTGTTGACCATAATAATTTCTTTCGTTTTATTAGTTGTAAGTGAGCGCATGTGACGTGCCGATTAAAGATGTCTTCATCCGATCTAGATGAAAGCTCGATATGTGCAGAAAGTACAATGGCGTTTTTAACCATGGCCTTAGAAACGTATCTTGAATTATGAGAGAAATCACTACTCCCTGAAGCAAAAAGGAAGGAAGAGGAAGCAACTCAGAAAAGAATACACATATCTGAAGGTAATTTCGCCACACAAACTGACAGAAAAAAATTGCTAAAGGAAGTCAGTAACATGAAAAACAGGCTAAAAAGGAAAACGGATAGGAGCAGAACAGGAAATAAACCAGTTGCTTTAAATGTTTGGGAGAAAAAGCTTTACAACCTTCCACATGAAGATGGGCATTCCACAATGAACCAGATTCCAGAGAACTTAAAACAGAAACCAGCGTATTACTAATATTTATTTTGACGCAGGTTAAACAAACTACATGCATTCTGTGTGTAAAAATAAAAGTATTTTATAGTTCTTTTCTTCCAAATCGTAATTTTGAGGGCCAGTGACACTGGGACATTCACCGTCCAGATTAACACCCTGGCCTGTAGAGCACACGAAGTCATGTGGTAAAATTCAGTTCCAGTTTTTATTACTATTCGCGGAAAAAAGAAACTTTTCTCTCAATATTACTGTATCATAGCCACTATCATTCTTACTACTATTAGCAGTAGTACTACTAGTAGTAGTAGTCTCTAAAATTAAACTATGCGAAAGTTCTATTGTTTATTGCACTAATCATGTTTTATTTCAGAAATATTGCAGTACAATGAGTTTATGAGACACACACATTTGCTTATATTTATAAACTTATTGTGTTATTTATGATGCTTCATTCGTTAAGAGAAAGTCCAATTGGGTAGCTTATTATGGTTCTTGCATGAGCTTAATCTGGAATATAAAAGCAATCTTTATTATATAGTATTCTTAACTGCCATAGCCAGAGTTAACTTAGGCCGTCAACATTTTATAGCCCTTTGAGAATGGAAACTTCCGCTGTTATCTTTATAAAACACATCTATTTAGAAATATAAACACGCGTGAAGTTCTGTCGCTGTAAAAATCTTTGACAAACATGTATGTTTCAAGGAACAGATGTTACACCTCTTGCTACAACATCATCATCCTCATGTAAAGCAATTTCATATGACAGGTCACCACACTTGAAGAAAGCAAAATGTTTTCCAGAAACAGATGAGGCAAAGGTGCTCAGTGCTACAGAAATACATAATGAACTTCCTTAATGCAAAGCTGAACAGTGAAAAGAATGCGCAAGAGGAGGAAAACAAAAATAGTTTTAACATATGTACTGTTCTTACAAAATGTTAACTGGATTGCGAATCATTTTCTTCCGAACACAGGGGAAACAGGAGGTGAAGCATTATTGTCAGAACGGAGGATCAAGATTTCCCTTCATTATGTAGCTGATTCAGATTCTATCGTGGCATAGAAGAAGAAATGGGGATTCATCAAACTACAATGATCAAAACAGCGAGCAATGGTGAGACTGTGGCAAACAACGACTGGCTAGAAAAATGTAAATCTCTAAGTGCTACTGGTGTAAGTGATTGTACGCAACTATGAAATCAGAAACCTATGCAGTATGGCGTCGAATATAAATTGGGTTACGCTACTATAAATGAGAGGGCTACATGCAACGTAAAGGAATAGTTGACTAGTTTTGAGGCTAGCTGGTCCGGGTTAAACATGACAATCGAATATGGAAAAAGTCAAGTGTCTGGAAAGTGCTATCTGAATTTAAAAGCAATGTACTTTTGGGTGATGAATTCTATGGTCTAGAGTCATGGTTGATGACCCCATATCGTAATCCAACAGAGGAGAGTCACATATCACTCAACAAGATTATAGAGGAAAGAGAGTGTCGTGATAGAGCGTTGTTTTGTTCAACCAAAGAAGCATAATGATGCGAAACATGTACAGGATAAAGATTTTGAAGACACTCCACAGAATTTCCATAACAATGGCGATAATGAAGAGGAGCCTTTAACTCAGAGGGAAATTCTTGGGAGGGGCATGAAAAACAACAACAAACTGCTGCTCTAACACAAAATGCAGAATTCTGAATTATTTTATTAATGAAAAGATACAAAACGACTGATCATCTACAACAGGCTACTGGTAAAACGATCTAAAGAACAGTATATATATATTGAGAATATTTTCATTTTCCTCCTCTCGCGTATTGCTTTCGTTGTTTATCTGTGCATTAAGGAAATTCTTTATCATAGCTTCCTTTTAAATTTGCGTCCTCGCCGATTTCAATTGTTCCAACAGCACTAGCTTGTGTAACTCCGTGGTACTGAGCACCTTCATCTCACCTGTTTTTAGCAAACATTTTTCTTTCTTGACGGGTGACGGACTGTCGTATAAAGTTGGTCTAGACGGGAAGGATGGGGGGCAGAAGTATTTCTGAAATAAAACATGATTTGTGCAATGAACAATAGAACGTTAGCCAACGTTAGATTACTACAGCTGCTGCTGTTACTACTAATACTACTACTACTACTAATAATAATAATAATAACAATAGTGATTGTGATAGAGTAATATGGAGAGAACATTTTCTTTTTCCTCCGAAAAACAAATTTCCGCTATAATCTTTGCGAGGTTGTCGTGATTAATGTTATTTACCTGTAAAAACTGGAGCTATACCTTAGCGCGAGACTTCCTGTGCTCCACAGGCGATGGTATTAGTGTGAACTGTGCAAGTCCCAGTGTCACTGCTCCTGAAAATCACGATTAAAAAAAACTATAAAAGACTTTCATTTTAACGTTGCAAAATGTGTATAGTTCGTTAACCTGCATAAAAATAAATGTTTCTGTTTTAACTTACTGGAATCTGGTTTATAGCATTGGTTTATTTCCTGTTTTGTCCCTGTCCTTTTCCCTTTTCAGCCTAGTTTTCATGATACTTTCTTCAGCAACTGTTTTCTGTCAAATTCGAATAAGCATGTTACTTTCTCAGTTTCTTTCTTTTTCTTTCTTTTTGCTCCCGGAAGTTTTGATTCCTCTGGTAATTCAGGATACGTTTGTAAATCCATGGTTAAAAACACTATTGTACTTTCTGCGCATGCCGAGCTTTCTTCTGAATGGATGGGGACATCTTTAATAGATAGATCACATGTGCACATATACTGCAAATAAATCAAAAAGAAGTCTTATGGTCAACAAAACAGAGAAATGAGATGCCCGCGCTTACTTAGCAAAGGCCGCTGACAATGCAGACGGAGCAGATCACTAGAGGCATTTGCTTTTGTGTTAGAAGTAAAAGATTGGAGGAAAAGGTAAAGGTTATTCATGCAATCTGAAGCAGAAGTTTCGCTTCTTCCTTTTGTTTGCAAGTAAATGCTGTGACTCCTACCTTTATGTTCCAGTCTTGTATTTTAGGTTTGTTCATATAACCCATTGTATTCCTAAATTACGAATCTTAAGCTTCAAAGTTCGCAGGAAACTTATTTACTTCTCTTTATTCATAAGGCCAAATGAGTTATACAGGAGAGTATGGCATTGACAGTGTTTCGGGTGCTAGTCGTCGGGTATCAGGACACCCCCAAAAACATACGTTTTTCATATTATGTGCATTGTGCTGCCAGCTACTGCCAGGTACTCCATATCAGCGATCTCATAGTCAATAGACATCGTGAGAGAGTAGAATGGGGTGCTCAGGGGAACTAACGGACTTCGAACGTTGTCAGGTGATTGGGTGTCACTTGCGTCATACGTCTGTATGCAAGATTTCCACACTCCTAAACATTCCTACATCCACTGTTTCCGATGTGATAGTGAAATGGAAACGTGAAGGGACACGTACAGAACAAAACCGTACAGGCTGACCTCGCCTGTTGACTGACAGAGACCACCGACAGTTGAAGAGGGTCGTAATGTGTAATACACAGACATCTATCCAGACAATCACACAGGATTTCCAAACTGCATCAGGATTCACTGCAAGTACTATGACAGTTAGGCGGCAGGTGAGAAAACTTGGATTTCATAGTCGAGCGGCTGCTCATAAGCCACACATCACGCCGGTAAATGCCAAATGACGCCTCGCTTGGTGTAAGGAGGGTAAACATTGGACGACTGAACAGTGAAAAATCGTTGTGTGGAGTGACGATTCATGGCACACAACGTGGTGATCCGCTGGCAGGGTGTGGGTATGGCGAATGCCCGGTGAACGTCATCTGCCAGCGTGTGTAGCAAAATTCGAAGGAGGTGGTGTTAGGGTGTGGTCGTGTTTTTCATTAAGGGGCTTGCAACCCTTGTTTTGCATGGCACTATCACAGCACAGGCCTGCATTCATATTTTAAGCACCTTCTTGCTTCCTACTGTTGAAGAGCAATTCGGAGGTGGCGATTGCACTTTTCAACACGATCGAGCACCTCTTCATAATGCACGGCCTGTGGCGGAGCGGTAACACGACTGTAACATCCCTGTAATGGACTGGCCTGCACAGAGTCCTGACCTGAATCCTATGGAACACCTTTGGGATATTTTGGAACGCCGACTTCGTGTCAGGCCTCGCCGACCGACATCGATACCTCTCCTCAGTGCAGCAATACATGAAGAATGGGCTGCCTTTCCCCAAGAAAGTTTCCAGCACCCGATTGAACGTATGCCTGCGAGAGTGGAAGCTGTCATTAAGGCTAAGGGTGGGCCAACACCGTATTGAATTCCAGCATTACAGATGGAAGGCGCCACGAACTTGTAAGTCGTTTTCAGGCAGATGTCCGCATACTTTTGATCACATAGTATATCTGTGAACGTAGCAGTTGTTCACATCCATTGTTGTAGTCGTACGAAAACGGTATGTGACGTCATCATTACAACAGGGACTGACGACGGGACCTTCTTCTCAGTTTGTGAGCGCGCCATGAAGCGGGAGATTTGAAAGTGATACGATCTTCAAACGTACACTGACGGAAATAATCTCTATGCCAAGAAGGAGTTGTACGACGTAAACTAAATTTGGTAGGCGTGACGGTCGAGAGCATTAGTTACCTTCGAGACTGGACGTGGTGAGTTGATGTTAGTCAAGACTGCCTGTAAGACAACAAAGACATCTTTATCAACACCTCACTGAGTTTGAACAAGGTCGTGTAATATGGCTACGAGAAGCTTGATATTCCTTCTGCGGAACTGCAGAAAGACTTGGCAGAAATGTAGACACAGTACATGATTGTTGGAGGCGGTGGTCACGAGAATGTACTGTTGCAAAAAGACGGGAATCCGAATGGCCAAATGTCGCTACTGAGAGGGAAGACGATCGTGTTCGGCGTACGGCTCTGTCACAGCAACAACTTGAGAAGCAGTTGGCATCACAGTGACACAACAAACTGTTACAAACTGGTTACTCCAAGGGCAGCTCCGAGCCAGATATCCCGTCGCGTGCATTCCACTAACCCCAAACCACCGTAATTTGAGACTTCAGTGGTGTCAAGCGAAAGCTCATTCGAGGGTAGGGTGAGGTGCTATACCACCTACTGCACTCCCCTGACTTAAGCCCTCGTAAGTTCAACTTGATTTCTAAACTGAAGGAAACACTTCACGACATTCGCTTCGGAACTGCTACAAATTCGACGGGCAATAGACCGCGCCGCTCGAACTGTCAACATAACTGGCACTGCTAAGAGTATCCTACGACTTCCACGTCGCTGGCGACGGGTTATACACAATGCTGGTGACTACCTTGAAGGTCAGTAAAACTTTGAAACACGTATCTATTTTGTACGAGCTGTAAAGAAATAGTTGCCACTATGAAAGTTCCACTCTCGAATTCACTCTTCAAAAGCTATAGAGTACTCCCCGTTCACCTAGAGTCATGAAATTTGGCAGGCAGCAAGGTTTCACAGTACAAGTAAAGGAATAAACCCGAAATTTGTTAATTTGTAGTTACATGCCACGAAAAAAATACACTGCTGGCCACCGTAAATGCAACACCAAGAAAGACAAGAGGTAGCACAACAAAATTTATTTTGTAGATAACATGTTGACCAAATATCAAATGATTACGTTTACAGACGTCTGTGACATGTGGTTCCTGCCAGAATCAGTAGCCAGAGTAGCCGCCATTGTTGGAGATCACCGCTGCCACGCGTCTCGGCATTGAGTCTAAGAGACGTTGGATGTGTTCCTGAGGTACAACAGCCCGAGCAGCTTCCACACGTTGATATCTCCAATATCATCTGGTGTGGCAGCTGGGGATGTAATCTGGGTCACTCGTTGAGCAACCATGGACCACATGTTTTCTATCGGCGAAAGATCCGGAGAGCGAGCCGGCCAGGGAAGCACTTCAATCTGGTTATTGACGAAGAACCTTTGGACAATGCGTGCCACGTGTGGTCGCGCAATATCCTGTCGAAATATGGCTGTGGCCGAGCCCTGAAGGTAAGGAAGGACAACTGGCTCCAGCACCTCGGATATGTAGCGCCGGCTATTTAAAGTACCGGCAATGCGTACTAGAGGCGTGCGTGAGTAATATCCAATACCGCCCAATACCATAATACCCGGTGCAAGACCAGTGTGGCGGTGCATAATGCAGCTGTCCAGCATTCTCTCTCCACGGTGTCTCCACACTCGAATCCGACCATCGTGGTGCTGCAGACAGAAGCGTGCCTCGTCAGTAAAGACAACGTCATTCCATTCTGCCGTCCACATCCGTCTGTCATCACACCATTGGCGACGGAGACGTCTGTGGCTCTGCGTCAATGGTAGATGAAACAATGGACGTCTTGCGGACAGACCACTTTGCTGTAAACGGCGTCGAATGGTACGCGCAGACACTGGATGATGCGTTACAGACGCAATGTGCTGTGCTATGGTTCGGGATGTCACTGAGCGATCCGTCATTGCCATGCGCACAATTTGCCTATCAGCACGTGCAGTGGTGCACCGAGGTGAATGCGATCGACCACGTCGGTCCGTCGTACCCTCCTGCATCCAACGGTCACATATCCGCATTACAGTTGTTTGGTTTCGTCCAACACAACTAGCGATTTCTCAGTATGATAATCCACAATCTCGGTAAGCCACTATCCTTCCTCTGTCGAACTCGGATACTTGATCAAACGATGTTCGCTGTTGTCTACGAGGCATAACTGATCGTCTTGTGAAACAACCACAAGGTAAACACACGTGCCGAACGTACACTCGTCGAAATCGCCAAGCCTTAAATGGCGCTATGAGGTGGTGCCACAGGCACGCGTGATGTGCGTCTGCGCTGAAATTCTAATCAGTTGCATATCTCATCATTGCAAACCCATGGTGTAAATTTCACTTGATTCGGATGCTTCCTTCAGGGTGTTGCATTTACGGTGGCCAGCAGTGTATTTTGTTTGTCATTTGTTATCCAATCGTCTGGCAATATGTCTGTTAAGACCAGTTTTTCTCAGGAACGGGAAGACATATCAAGTTAAAATTTGTAAAAGTTACTAAGGTCTATGGGCTCTTGGCCGTGTAGAAACCTTCAGCTTCTAGGTCACTGAAATCAAAAGATACGGCCATTTATGTCTTATATTTTATTACTCCTGAACCAAGAGTGGGATTAAAATTCAAGGTGAAATGTTATCAGCGTCAAGGGTGGCTGATGACATTGCTATGCTCAGTGAAAGTGAAGAAGAATTACAGCACTTTTGAATGAACAGTTTAATGAGTACAGAATATGGACTGAGAGCAAATCGAAGAAAGACGAATGTAATGAAAAGTAGCAGACATGAGAACAACGAGAAAGTTAACATCATAACTGTTGATTACGAAGTAGATAAAGTTAAGAAATTCTGCTATCTAGTCAGCAAAATAACCAGTGACGGGCGGAGCAAAGGGACACAAAAAGCTGACTAGCACTGCCAATAAGGGCATTCCTGGCCAAGAGAAGCCTACTAGTGTCAAATATAGGTCTTAATGTGAGGAAGAAAGTTCTGAGAATGTACTTTTGGGGCACAGCATTGTATGACAATGAGACATGGACTGTAGGAAAAGCGGAACAAAAGATAACAGAAGCATTTGAGATGTGGTGCTACTGAATAATGTTGAAAATTAGGTGAACTGACAAGGTTAAGAAATGAGGAGGTTCTCCATAAAATCGGCGAGGAAAGGAATATATGAAAAACACTGACAAGAATAAGGGATAGGATGATAAGACATACGTCAAAATATCAAGGAATAACTTCCACGGAAGCAGAGGGAGCTGTAGAGGGTAAGAACTGTAGGGGAAGACAGAGATTTGGATACATCCAGCAAATAATTAAGGATGTAGGTTGCAAGTGCTACTCTCAGATGAAAAGGTTGGCACAGGAGAGGATTTCGTGGCGGGGTGCATCAAACCAGTCAGAAGATTTATGATTAAAAAAAAACTTTTTTATGCTCACAAGCTTACTCATCAAAACCTATAGGGTAATTCTCGTTGACTTAGGATCATGAAATTTGGCAAGAAGCAAGGTCTCACAGCACAAGTAAGGAAAAAATTAAACAATTGTTAATTTATAACTATATCACACGAAAAAATACTTTTTTATCATTTGTTATCCAACTGTCTGTCTGTTAAGACCCCTTTTCTTAGGAATCACAATAACAATGCGAAATTACACAAAAAATTTAAACGTAAAACTTAAGAATTAAAACATTCTCGAAAGTTCTGGATTTCCTGGGCCCAATATCTTCCCGGTAACGATGTCGACAACAGGTACAAATCGCCGAGATTCTTGATTACTGAGATGGATGTACTATAAATATACATCATTAAGTTTGTACAGAACCCTCAGTGCGCGTGTCTTATTCGCACCTACCAAATTTTTTGTTTTCTTGTTCACATCTGGTGTGTATTGTAACTTTAGTGGTCCGTATTTATGCTGCCTACAATTCTATAGTCGGTAGTTTGAAATACTGTTGCGGTCTGTTTGTAGATTCTTAGTTAATCTGTGACTTCTTCTTTTAGTACATATTTTTCGTAAGTATGTATAGTTTTGCGTAGTAGTAAATAGATGTGAACTGGTCTTGGTGTGTATAGATACAAGGTGAAATGGCCACTGAACGGAAAGAGCTAGAAGGTGTGTTTTCCACGTTTGACAGGCTTCAGGCAGCTGCTATATGTTGCGGCGACTTTGGAGCACCTATTGCTAAAAGTGCGACGCCTCTGGTGCCGCTAAAATCCGCTGAAAAGTCCATTTTCATCTGACTGGTATGTCCTAACTCAAGTATGAGCAGCAGATACTGGTAGGAACGCATATCTTTGGGTGGAAAGCTGCCCACTTTAAGCCTTAGCAGCAGTGTTTCCCAGTGTTCATAACGCATCTGAATCAGCAAGGATGCCTCATATCTTGGCCGATGTCCATTTTACCTCCAAGTTCGGACAGGCACAGAAGTGGGGTATATTAGTCACTGGGAGCTTTAGCGTTGGTGGGTAATGAAGCTCCTCTGGGAAATACACTCTAAGACAAAAAAAAAAAAAAAAAAATGACGCACCACGAAGGAATTATCCGAATGAGGCGGAAATCATTAGATGTGATTTACATGTACAGACAAACAAATGACTACATTTTCAGAACAATTGGATCATTTATCCAAGAGAAAGAGCTTCACAAATTGAGCAAGTCAATAATGCAGCAGTTATTCGGCTTGGAATTGATTCATACAGTTATTGGATCTCCTCCTAGAGGAATGTCATGCCAAATTCTGTTGAATTCGAGCGTTAGATCGTCAAAATACCGAGGTGGTTGAGGCCACTGCCCATAATGCTCCAAATCTTCTCCGTTGGGAAGAGATCCGGCGATCTTTCTGGAGATGGTAGAGTTTGGGAAGCACGAAGACAAGCAATAGAAACTGTCCCCATGTGCGGGCGGGCATTATCTTGATGAAATATAAGCCCAGGATGGTTTACCATGAAGGGAAACAAATCGGAGAATAGAATATCGTTGGCGTAGTGCTGTACTGTAAGGGTGCTGCGGATAACAACCAAAAGAATCCTGCTATGACGTGAAATGGCACCGCACACCATCTCTCCTGGTTGTCGGGCCTTATAGCATTTGACAAGCCAGGTTGATAGCCCACCACTGTCCGGGGCGTCTCCAGACATCACTGAAGACAATTCTACTCCATTCAAAGAGATTGGAGGCCGAATGTGCTCGACCCTAGTGTAAACTGGCTTGTTGGTTACAGAGGTCAATGGTAGTCGGCGCAAGGGGCGCTTTGAGTTTAGCCCCTTTCTGCCAGTCGCCTGTTAATGGTCGTTGTGGTCCCTGAAGCACCAGTTGCACGTCAGATCAATGACAATGATGAACCCGGGACTCTGAGTGCCTCTCTGACAATTGCTCGATCCCCTCGTTCTGTCGTTTCTGTAGGTTAACCACTTGCTTCTTGACGAAGTGTACGCGCCAACCTGCGAGGCATAGTTACTGTCCAACTAAGCACACCGAATGAAATGCCTAAAGACTTTATGCCCTTATGTCGACAAGTTCGCTGTCTGCTTTCCTTGCCAGATACGCGGTGAAATTGCTCTCCAGCGTCATCCATTCATCCATCGGCCACCAAAGTTTCTAATTTTGCGTTTTACGTCGATACCTGTACGAATATCAATTAAGGGTGTTTTTCCCTTTTGAGAGAATACTATGGGTGCAACCGGCTGCCAATTCTAGCAAGAATGAGTATTGCTGGCTGTATTGTGAGGCCGTTCTCGGTTAGATGCATGCAGCAGTTTACCCAGAATGGATCGCAATTCTCTGGCTTGGAGCTGACTGGCAGTTCTAAACCAGAGAGTCAGACGCTTCTGCGACGATCTCGGACGCGGATTTCTTGATATCCGCTCTCAGGTCGAAAATTGTAGGACCTACTGGAATGGGAGAATGATCTATCAAGTTACTCTCAAAAGAAATGGTCATCGTTGCAGCTCAGGTAGAGAAAATGTTTGCGTGGTATCACTAAACTGCAGAAATATCCTGGTAAAAGGTCCCATAATTGTTCTCACTTGTTAAAGATAATAATATCTAAAAAGCATCAGGAACGGGAAGTGAGTAGAAGTGAAATCCGGAATTCGCATTGGAATATGTATCATACAGGCAAGCTAGATGCCAATGATGGCGGCGCATTTATTGCCATAAAGAACGCTATAGTCTCTATAGAATGCTTTGCGTTGGAAGGCGCCTCTGCGCAGAGGCCTTCCATGCTGCCAAGTTTAACGAAGTGTTGTTATGGACATCACTGAATAAAACTGCGTCACAACTGGAGTATCGCTGTGTGGCAGTCTGGAGGAGAGCGTCTTTCGTCGAAATGCGCTGCTCACAGCAAGAAGTTACCAGAAGGACCAAATTTCATTGGCCGCTAGGTGTTAGTAGACGGGCATGCGCAGAACGGTTCAAAACTGGGCCACATTGTGGTGTGACGTATACTGTAGTAACGTTCCTGGACTCGCATTGGAGAGGACAACGGTTCAAACCCGCGTCCGGCCATTCTGACTTAGGTTTTCCGTGATCTCCGTAAATCGCTTCAGGAAAGGGCACGGCTGACTTCCACATCCTTCCCTAACCCGGTAGAACCGATGACCTCGCTGTCCCCTCCCCCAAACTCAACCAACCAACAGATTAGGGATGTGGAATTACCTGGCTGAGGGTAAGCAGGTAATCGGGTGCTTTTATAGAGCACTTCAGAGAAAACTTGGCGTAAGATTCCTATTAATACTATTGTATCTGAGGGAGACTCCAGTTTCCTAGCAATATAATTGGAGCCTCGTGCCAGAAACATGAATTTGTGTGAGATTGGGCTGAACGTTTTTTCCGAGAAATACTTCGAGCAGTTAATTACAGAATCAACTCGTGACGACAACGCCTTACACCGCTTAGTAACTAATAGAACGTATCTTTGCGAATCAGTTAACTAACAGGAGGAACTCTCTGACTTCAAGCACTTACAGAATAGTTGTTAACAACCAAAATCTGAACGAATTCAAAATGAGCGTAAGGAGAGCAGTTCTAGGCACGTCCAATGAGTTCTGAAGCAAAATTCTGCCAACAGATCGGACCAAAAATCCTAAGACGATTTAGACTTACGCAAAACCAATAAGCGGATATACAGGCTGAGTCGCGTAAGACGTAACATCCCCTTTATTCCGTCGGCGATTGCACGTATCGGCATGCGGTTTTCGGCGAATCATAGCGGACTATGAGGCACATACGTTGGTACGTGCACAATAATCACAACGTTTATATTGACCGAGATAATGAGGAGAGTACATGTTTTTTAAATGGGACGCTACACTTTTTTTTACCATCATTCGAACGCCCTGGAAAAGACGCGTATTGTGATGTGACGCATGTTGCTATTGTGATTCAAACTTTGCTTAAAAGAGGGTGGATGAGGATTTACCTACGTAGCGCAGGCCGTGCATGCTGCATAGAGCACGGCAACTCGGCCTGCGGGTCGCGCGAGGCTTGTTTACAGTCTGCAGCCGCTTCCGACCGCCTCCACCTTCAACCGTACAATATTTCCCAGTGTCTTTTAAGCGAAGTTTGAATCACAATAGCAACATGCGTTACATCACTATACGCGTCTTTTCCAGAGCGTTCGAATCATGGCAAAAAAAGTACAGCGTCCCATTTAAAAAACATGTACTTGCCTCATTATCTCGGTCAATATAAGCGTTGTGATTATTGTGCATGTAACAACGTATGTGCCCCATAGTCCGCTATGATTCGCAGAACACCGCTCGTCGATATGTGCAATCTCCCCCGGAATAATGGGGGGGGGGGGGTGTTATGTCCTACGCGACTCAGCCTGTATATCTATTCAGTCGTCATGTGACCTTACTGGTACCGTAACGAAAAATGAATGAGAGGAGACCGAAATACTGAATTCGGTCCTGTTTTAATGCAGAAGCTCGCAATAACAATATCTCCTTTCAGTCACGACACGAACGTCGAGATAACATATTTTGAGATAAAAGATTGCGGAATATAAAAATCTACTTAAATCGCTGAACTGTAGAAAGTTGTTTGGACTGCATAAGATTCCTACAAGGTTCTACAAAGACTGTGAGAAAGAAGTTGCTTCCTTTCTAGCAGCAGTTTATCGAAGTTTGCTGAAGTAACGAAGAGTACCAAGCAATTGGAAAAAGCGCAGAGCATCCCCAATTACAAGGAGGATTGTCAGATAGACGTACACAATTAAGGTTTACTGGCGTCAGTCTGTTGTATAATAATGGAACATATTTTGTGCTCATCCGTGATGACCTTTTCTGGATACGAAAATGTCCCCTATGAGAACCACATACGTTCTGCAAAGAAAGATCTTGCAGAACTCAGGTCTGTATTCGTCCACGAGATCAAGAACGCTGTAGACAACGGTGCCCGAGTGGATATCGTGTTCTCCGGCTTTCGAAAGGCATATGGCACAATTCCGTACAGGAAATTAGTGAACAAAGTACGAGCTTATCCAGTATCAGCAAATTGATGTGATTAGACTGACTCGCCCGCAAACAAAACTCATCATTTCGCTCTTAACAGATCGAAAGTAACAGATGTAAACGTAATTTTGGTGCTACCCTTATGAAGATTTATGGGGCTGTTATTGTGTAAGATACATATAAATGATGTAGTGGATAACGTCGGAAGTTCTATGAGAATTTTCACGGATGATGTTGTTGTCAATAGGGAGGTCTGAAGTGCAAGTGTAAGAAGACAGTAGTGAAATGCCCAGAGGATTGACAACTGGTACGCGGACTAGCAGCTGACACTGAAAATCCTATTCATATTACATAAAAATAGGTGAAGGAAGTCATTACTCTTCGACAACGAGACAAATCACTAGAAAGAGTAACAACTATAAAATACCCAGGAGTAACTGTCCAGAGTAACCTGAAGTTGTATGATCAGTTACAAATAGATGCAGGAATGGCAGATGCAAGGATGACATTCACTGGAAGATTATTGAACTAATTTAATTCATTTATCAGGAAGTGAATGACAAAACAGTCGTTCGAACAATTCTTGAGTTCTGCTCATCAGCCTGGGACCCTTATCAGGTTGGCTTAATAGAGAAAAGAGAAAATCCAACTAACAAAGTGACCACGCCGACTGGTCATTGCAGATTTCGTCCAGATTTGTGGAATATGCAGGGCTTGACCAGAAGTGGAAGTGAGAGAAGTTGAAGCTCCAGATAGCCAAGCGTTAAGAAAAAAATCCCGTTTTTCTCGCGGGTCGGGCGAGGCATGGGCCATTTACGTCACCAGAATTCCCAGGCAGCCGCTGGCGCAGCGGAAAGAGTACAGAACGATAACCCGACGATGGTGAGGTCGAGCCTTTATACGGAAACTTAATTTAAACTTCTATGTTACTTACACTGCAAATAAACCGAAGCTTAGTATTTACTAACATCTTCATATGAGGCACGAATAGGAAAAGCAAAGAAATATTGGGGTTGGAAATAAATGTACGAGAAAGAGTTGTACTTATAGCGACCACGAGGTCTCTGCAAGTAACTTTCCAAGAGAAGATTGTAATCGAAGCGTACTGGACTTCGTATTCTGTATCCGTTTGTTTTTATTTTGACCTTCGAGTACACTGCATCAAAGTACATTCCACCGTACATAACCAGCTATCCTCACCAATATTTGGCGAAATGAAGCGTTACACGTGGTTTTCTGCCAAATTGTACCATGAGAGATAACCTTTTATAATGTAAACCACGTTTGATTTTCTATAGAAACTTTACAACTGCAAAAATACGGTGTTTATAACGTGTACTAGATGTCTTGAAAATTATTGCTTCCCCTATTTTTACCATGAATATCACCGCAGAACGTGCAAATCATCAACTGAAAAATAGTAAAAGTATCTAATTTTATTTACGATTTTTTCGTGTCCACATTATAATTCCTGCCTAGAAATTTATTTGTGATATCTAATTTTTCTTTGTCTTTCCTTTTCATTCCCTTTATGAAAACATTAATAAATACATTATATTGGGAATTATTTCGGTTTATTTGTAGTGGAAGTAACGTAAAAATTGAAAATGATAAAAATCGTCCTTAGGGACTCGAACCCACGACCTTCGGATTACCGTTATTTGGTCTTTCCTCTGCGTCATGCGCAGTCTGCTATTTACGTTATCATAAATGGCTAATGCCACTCCCGATCCGCACCAAAAATACATTTTTTTTCTAAACGGTCGACCATCTGGAATTCCCACTACTACCATTGGCATTTCTGACCAGGTCTTGCGTATAACATAAATTTGGACGAAATTAGTGATGACGAGTAGGTCAACTTGTAAGACAAGCGTGTATCGTCACTGGGTCATTTAGTAAGCGTCACGGCGTTTCGGAAATGTTCAATAAACTCCAGTAACAGACCCTTCGCCATACACTTTACGGTAATTTGTGCACTATACATGTTGATTTAGATTATAACGAAGAGAAATTATTAAATAGGTTAAAGAAACCGAAAAAAACTGGTGGTACTGCTACTACACTGCACAACAGACTGAAGGATCACTTTTTCAATTTCCGTAACTGTCTCTGATTGCGAAGCATAAGTTTGAAATTTGGATCAAAGGGGTCTGCAACCTTCCTCCGTAATGGTGCAGAAACGTGGCTCCCTGCAACGTTACCCTTGGGCTCGGCGACACTTCAAATAGCAAGGTGTCGACACATCCGGCAAAAACGCCACAGCTCATAAGTTTATGAGAGCTCTAAGGTGGGTTAATGACGTTACGTTGGCACCAGATTCCTTCACAATTCTGCCGGATGCCACAGTCGACGTGTCACAAAATGAAAGGGTCGTCACAACACCTCTTATGATCATTCCACCCCTTCTTCTCATGTTTCTGCGAAGGAGGTCAGGACCACGAGAAAGCAGGCAAACCGCACCTAAGGGTTGTCGAAGGTTTGCCTAACCCTGTGTCGAAATTTATGAAGGTCCATTTCTAATGTGCTCAACAAAGGTGCGTGGGTGGCACCGACAGTATTGGCGAGGGTTTTGCTGTTTTACTGATGCACGTGTTAACGTTGCACTCCCGTGTGATGAAGCCTCCGGAGAGCGCAAACAAGATTGCTGAAAAAACATAATTACCCTTTAATGCTTCGGATCACTTTCAAATGTCGTTGGGTGGTTTTTAACGTCCCCTAATGGCTCAACCTGCACACGAGAGCGAAATTTGCGGTCGCACTGCACTGTAGAAGGGAGGGATCATGTTCAGTGGGGATGCAGCCGCACAGTCTCCTTAGAGTAGGTTTGAAACGTCTGACGTTGTCAGCAGATTTAAAAGTTGTCAAGAACATCCTCCTGTTGCTCACCGAACTGCGAAATGTCGTTTCCGACGGCGAAATGCGTGGGAATCAACGCACCCGGGAAAGGGGTCGTTTCACTGACGCCGTTTATGACACACCTTGAGGCCTTTTCATGTCAGTTCTCAGCGGCGGTGTGTCTGAAATGGTCTCCTCTTCAGCTCATAAGAAAACCATGTGATTTCAACCCAGGGTTTCGTGTTATGACCTCCACTGCAGAGAAGTCAAAAGAAGGGGTGAAACGTGGGTAAGAGGGGCTGTGACGACCTTCTCATCGAGTGACACGTCCACGGTGGCTTTGGGCAGAAATGTGGTGAAATCTGGTGCCAATGTGACATCAGTAACCCACATTACAGCTCACGTCATATTCTGAGTTGTGGCATTTTTTCCGCATGTGTCGACATCTTACTGTTTGAAGCGTCACCGAGCCCGAGGGTGACGCAGATCGCCACGCTTTTGCACCGCTACAGAGAAAGGTTGTAGGCACCTTTGAGCCAAGTTTCAAACCTTGCGTCGCATTGGGAGACAGGTACGGGGATTCAAAAAAGTGATCCTTTAATTTTGTTACACAGTGTTCTAAACGACCACCAGCCTTCCCGTGTTTTATTATAAAAGAAAAAGCAAAGTCATTTTCGTCTTTTCTTCTTCCTCAGTTACGCCCTACCCTGCCGGTTGTGTTCATCTCTGGCACACGTGAAGTGGAATCCCGGAGACAGACAGACTGTGTGCAAATGGGCTAATGTCCTTCATCTTGTAAGTAGCCTGTTTGTATGTTGGCAGCGCTATAGACAGTGTTAATATCGCTGTCAGCGCTCTGCGGCCTCGGCAACAGTTTCTGTGTTTGGACGGACTAACAGTTAGCGAGTGGATAGGGAAGTGTATGGACGTGGTATTTTTAGTGGCGACTCTGTGTTGGTAGGATATGCATTGTGAGTGAGATGATATGATGTGTTTATAAGAAAATACGCAAGGAAATTTGTGATGATGGATGTTTCGTCGATAATGTTTGGGCAGTGGGATTATTGACAACTATATCATTTCTGGAACTGGATGCCACATGAGTAAGGTTAAATTTTCTAAATACATTGTTTGCTCTTCAATAAAATCTTTCTTTGGCTAACCATATGCCTCTTAGTAGTTAGAGTCTATAGTAGTTAGAATTTTTTTATACAGCTGGCTGTAGTTGCCTCTTGCTGTAATTGCTGTAGTTCGTGTTATGAAAATTTTCTGTGGGGTAAGTGACTTATGAAAAAGAATGGGATTTGCACTGCTGGGATTCGTGATTGAAATGAGTTTAGGCAGTTAACAGAGTTGGAGGTAGTTTCAATCTTAACAATTATGTGGATGGTGTAGCCTTCTCTTTTTAAGATTCTGCTTATGTTACTCTCTCGACTGTCCCTAAGACGCAGATCCACGACAGACCATTAGGGAGCTGTATATCGCTGTAAGTCATCATCGTCAGGCAGCGATATTTTCCTGCTCGTATTCTTCTTCTCCATTCTTACGTCACTTTAGTTACTTTTTGATTTTCTGTTTCATCTCGTCACGTTACTGTTCGTGTTGTTGTAACCAGTCCCTGCGAGATGGTGTCATAGCCTTTCTTTTCTCATTATTATAGAGACTTTTTGATTCCAGTAGAAATTCTTGTGATCTGTCTCTACCGACTACATATTGCACTCCATCCCAAATGATACGTAGTTCCTTCATAGCCCCACTCGCATGATTAGATCTGTTTTGGGATGAAACCGTAAACAAGCCTTTCTGTTTATTCTGAGTCGCAGTAACATTGCTATTCTTGCAGGAGCAGTAATTTAATTTCTTATTTAGCTGTCACAGGTTGTCCTACGACTTCCTTCGACCTCTGGACGTCTTCCTTCTTCAGCCATTACTCTGTGATTTTCCTCCAAATTTGCCACACATGGTAGCCGTGCGGTTTTAGGCGCCTTTCCACGGTTCGCGCGGCTCCCCCCGTCGGAGGTTCGAGTCCTCCCTCGAACATGGGTGTGTGCGTTATCCTTAGCGTAAGTTAGTTTAAGTTAGATTAAGTAGTGTGTAAGCCTATTGACCAATGACCTCAGCAGTCTGGTCCCATAGGAACTTACCACAAATCTCCAAAATTTCCTCCAAATTTTATATTCTTATACTTTTTAACGAATCTCCGCACCTATTCTGTGGTGGTAGTATTAAGTTCCTATGGGACCGAACTGCTGAGGTCGTCAGTCCCTACGCTTACACATCAGTTAATCTAACATAAACTAACTTACGCTAAGGACAACACACACACCCATGTCCGAGGGGGTGAGAGCTGGAGGACTAGAACCTCAGACGGGGGGAGCCGCGCGAACCGTGAGAAGGGGCCCTAGACCGCGCGAACCGTGAGAAGGGGCCCTAGACCACGCGGCTACTCCGTGCGGCACCACCTATTCTGTCCTATATCGATTTTTTCATTACGTAGAGTCTTTTTCAGCATTCTTAAGGGATGTAGGAAAATAAATTTTGTCTCTCGTCTAACATCAATTCCAATTATCTGGTTACCTCTTGGCTTTTTCGTGGTTCATTCTTTATTTTTATTATAGAGTCTCTCCTTCTTTCGAGCTTTGCTTTAAACACTAGCCAAACTGTCTTGCTTGCCGCCATCTGTAGTTTATTCCCTGTATTTGTAGAATGAGTTTGCTGTTGCCTTCTCGTTGCACATTGGACTCCTGTTACCACCAATAGTATATCGTATCCCATTAGCCTCTTGCTTTTTGTATAGATCCTAGCTCTTACAAAATCAGATAAAGGGCAACATCACCAAAAACAGTACTTCAAACGGACCACTCTGGGCACACTTTACGTAATGATGAGAAGTTCTTGGGTCTCCTGTAATGACTATGACACTCTTCCAAAGGTCGTGGTATCTTAGCACTGCCACCCGACTAGACACCTCAGAGCGTTTCACAGCATTATACACCAGGAAAATCTACATTCACTCATCCTTTGTTCAATTCTTTCTCATAAACTGTGTATCGGGTAAGTCTGGATTTTCTCCCACAGCAGTAAGGCATTAGAGGTACTGACGATGGTTAAAGCGTCAAAGCGGAAACTTCATTTGATTTTCCCTTTCTAAACCAGAACTGATTGGAGTTTATACTTGCAAGAATGTTATGAGTTTCTAATCACCCACAGAAGAGTTTTTCTTGAATCTTTCCCATTACGTTTAACATGAATATTGGCCGGTACGCCTTCGTCATTGATGGATCCTTAAACTCTCGATTTCTCATCATGGTGATCCCTCCTGTTCCCAAGTATTTTGTATTCTTTCTTGAAGTAGGCATTCGTTGTATACCTGCGTGGTATTCTTCTATGTCTTAGTGCCTGTATAACATCGACTTTTATTCCGTCAGGCCCTCTTCTTCGACGTTATAATAGCCGTAGTTACTTGTTGTTCAACAAAAGGCATAACTACAAAGTTTAATTCATCTCTTGTCTCAGCTACTTCTGTCGTCCTGTCTTATTTTCACAGTTGTCGTCTAGAAGCAGCGTTCACATTAAAATCCCTGCTGAACCTAACCCCCCCCCCCCCCCTCCTCCATCAAGTTCAAAAAATGGCTCTGAGCACTATGGGACTTAACTTCTAAGGTCATCAGTCCCCTAGAACTTAGAACTACTTAAACCTTATTAGTCTAAGGACATCACACACATCCATGTCCGAGGCAGGATTCGAACCTGCGACCGTAGTGTTCGCGCGGTTCCAGACTGTAGCGCCTAGAAGCGCTCGGCCACTCTTGCCGACCTCCATCAAGTCCTTGTAACGGTACCCTCTCCTGTTTCTCCAGCACCGTCTGAGGACAACTACCACCTTTTGTATTTTCTGAATCGCTGCTGTGATTTTTTGTACCATCTCATCAATGTAAAATCTCCCGTTCTTGTACGACGAAGGTCTAAATGAGGACCTCGCCCTTTTTAAGTTGGGAACTCTGTTTATTGATAACCGGTGTACACAGTTTCCGACTGCGACTTTATCTGTCAGAACAAAGTATAGAAAGTTATGGTCACTGATCGTAAGACCTTCTTCACCTGTCCATGACACTCTCTTTCTGCTGGTAGCTCAATTGACTGGGGTTACGCAAATCTTGAATCTTGAGAACGCACCAAGTCTGTTGTCAGATGTGGGATGTTTTAGAGTTGTAATGACTTATGTAGTAAGTTAATGGCTTGTAAGCATAATTGATATGTTACGGTGGGCGTTCAATAAGTAATGCAACACATTTTTTTCCTGAAAGCAGATTGGTTTTATTCAGGGTTCAAATACACCAAGGTATTCCCCTCACTCTGGGCCACAAAGCCCTATTTTTCAACATAATCTCCGTTCAATGCGACGGCCTTGCGCCATCTTATTGCGAGGGCCTGTGTGCTAGCATGGTAACACTCTACTGCTCGACGTCGGAGACAACTTCTTACTGCATCAGTAACCTCCCAATCATCTACATACTGCTTACCTCGGAGTGCATCCTTCTTTGAACCAAGCAGATGGAAGTCGGATGGTGCGAGATCTGGGCTGTAGGGTGGATGAGGAAGAACAGTTCAATGAAGTTTTCTCAGCTCACATCGGGTGCGCAGACTTGTGCGAGCCCTTGCGTTGTCAAGGAGAAGGAGAAGTTCGTTTGCATCTGTGTGCCGCCGGCTGGCACGCGAGAGATCGGACAGGTTTGCACGACCTTTTTTGCGATGATGACAGATGCCTCGCCCAACAACTTACCTCCTTTTATTCATTGCCAGGTCTCCGTAGACATTCTGCAAGCGTCTATGAATATCTACAACCCTCTGGTTTTCTGCCAAAAGAATTTCAATGTCAGTTCTCTGCCTAGAACGCACCTCCGTTACGGTCGCCATTTTCAAGGCTACGTACAGTGCCGTTGCCTACCGGAACTTAACGAAACTATAAATGCTGAAGCGGGAGTATCCCACGATGTACAGCAACAAATTCTGAATTTTTTTCAATAGAAATTGGCCGAGAAAAAATGTATTGCATTACTTAAAGAACGACCTCGTAAATCTCGCATCTCTAAACCTATGTCTCCTGTTTCCTTGCTGAACAGAAGTGATAATTTTGTGTTCGCATCTGTTGTTATACACTGATGGAAATGGAAAGTGTTACATCAAGATGCACCGGTCCGATATTTATCAACCTTTGTGGAGATGTTCAACACCTAACAGTATTAAGTTATTAACTTTTCATTCCATATGGATCTGATGTCCCTCATCAACATCAAAGGCGGTGGACGGGGACGGGGGGGAGGGGGGGCGACCCGCAGATAGCAATACTCATACTCTCTTGTATTCGTTATGACATGAAGCAAACAGGCTTCAAATTTTATTTCAGTTTCCATCCATATATCTTCTGTCCCCACTGGATTTGTTATGGTTTTATGTAACCATTCTGTTAAAATTTCCATTGCCTCTGCAAAAGGGACATGCTCTCAATGAATGTCATTCATACGGTGTGAAATGTGATGTTCTCCATAAGGGAGAAAACTAACATTACTTGATATTCTGGACATTAGTAAACACCAATCAAAGAATCCAGGCCTGGTCCTTAATGACCAAACATAGTTCCGTTACTCGCCCTTATTAAAGTAGCATCATTAGCTAATAAGTTTGTTATAACTTTTCCACACCCATATACCCCTCCCTTTATTCGGACTGTTCATAACATTCATTAGTTTTCCATACGATATAGTAGCCTGTGCCATTGCTCGCTTGTAGAACATTTCTGTTTTATACACTCAAATAGTTTTAATACTTGAATATACGGTAATATTAGATTTATTTGCTCGTTCATAAAATGTTGCATATCTTTGTAGAACATTCTTTGTGTATCTATGAATTTTCGCTGAAGTTGTGTTGACTATCTATTTAGCATTAACTTATCAGACGTTGGCCCAAGAAGCCAAAAGCCTGTTCACAACTAACTAAGAAATATCGTTGTGGAACATTAATACTTTGTATTCAAGTTATTAATAAGTCTATGTCCCTCTAAGAACCGACGGAATATTTCGAAAATATCATCAAATGTTCTAACGTTGCTCAATTACCCGCCATACTCAACAGGTTAGTGAAACCGAAGTCCAAAGTCACGCAACAAGTATTGTGCACATTAAAGAAAAATCTGTGTTCTCAGGATGTGATTGCCACCAAGGGCGACAAGGGGAACAGTTTAGTGTTACTTAATAAGGCAGAATGTAGTAAAAAAGTGTTTAAATTCCTCAACCCAGTAGAGTTCCCTGAGTTACTTTATGATCTCACAGTGAAATATGATGTAGAAGTGAAGTACCTTATTAAAACCTGCAAGTTCACATTTAATGATAGTGATACTAAATACCTCACAAACATGAGTGCAATAGCAATCGGGTTATATGGGTTACCTAAGCTTCACAAAGAAGGTTGCCATTAAAACCTGTATTGTCTTTAGTTTCAGCACCTGTTCATAAGTTAGCAAAAGAGTTATGTTCACTAAATAAAACAAAAACTAAATTTCAACCATTTTTTTGGAATGCCTGATTCACTTGCATTAACGAAAAAACTAAAAATGTGCCCATTCCACCTAGTGCAAAACTAGTCTCATCTGATGTTGGCAGCCTGTTTTCTAATATCCCTGTTGCAGATGCAATGGAAATATTAGCAGAATGGTTACATAAAACCAGAACAAATCTAGTGAAGACAGGAGAAATCCAAACTGAAACATGTTTAAGGCAATTCCTACAGTCTCTGTAGAGTCAATCGGATGGGTTAGCAAGCGGGTCCGCACTGAGTCCCTTATTAGTGATAATTATTTATGGATAATGTTTAGATAAGGAGCCCCTAAGTTCTAAAATACAATGTTATACTAGGTATGTTGATGATGTTTTGTGCTTGTCGACAGGTACCACCAGACGATTAAACAAATTTCATCAACATTTGAATTCACACCACAGTAAAATCAAGTTTACCATAGAGTTGGGAGGACACTCTATCAAAGTTTCAGACCGCACCATTGACATCAGTAGCCAACAACACTCATTTAAGATATAGAGGAAAGTAACCTCAACAGACACAGTAATACCAGCCAGTTCCGAGCGTCCCATAACACATAAACATGCAGTCTTCCACTCCATGATGCACCACCTACTTCCTGTACCTCAAACTAAACCAGATTTCGAAAACTGATTGAAAATAAATAAAGAAATGGTATACAGTAACTGTTGTAGTCCTACACTGATTGACAATATACTCAGCAAAAGCAAGAGACAGAAGATAACAGGTCTCCTTTATCCACCTCAGTCAGCACAAAACCACACTGCTAACAAATGGCCTCCCATCGTGGTTAGGAGTTCAGAGATTATTTCCAGGAAACAAAAATCCAGAAAATATAATCCAGCTTTTTACGCTATGAATACTGCTGTTCACCTTCTGTTGAACAGTAAAGATAAGATTCCACCTTTAGAACAGAGTAGAATTTATATAATTTCTTGCAATCAGTGTGACATACTGTATGTAGGTCAGACACAGTAATACCAGCCAGTTCCCAGCAACTCATAACACATAAACATGCAGTCTTCCACTCTATGGTGCACCACCTACTTCCTGTAGCTCAAACCAAACCAGATTTCGAAAACTGATTAAAAATAAATAAAGAAATGGCATGCAGTAACTGTTGTAGTCCTACACTGATTGACAATATACTCAGCAAAAACCCCTACAACAACCCTACTAGGTTGGCTGCACGTGAAAGGAGTTGGAGGTTGAAAAAGAAAGGTTCCACCTTTGCTGAGGATGCTCTGAATGAATTTCATTCATATGATGTGAAATGTGATGTTCTCCATAAAGGAATTAAAGGGAAATGACTAACATTACTTGAAATTCTGGCCATTAACAAGCACCAATCAAAGAATCCTGACCTGGTCCTTAATGACCCAACACAGTTCCATTTTTTTTTGGCGGGGGGGGGGGGGGGGGGGGGTCATCAGTCTTCTGACTGGTTTTATGCGGCCCACCACGAATTCCTCCCCTATGCCAATCTCTTCATCTCAGAGCAGCACTTGCAACCTTCGTCCTCAGTTTTTGGGTGGATGTATTCCATTCTCTGTCTCCCTCTACAGTTTTTGCCTTCTACAGTTCCCTCTAATACCATGGAAGTCATTCTCTCATGTCTTAACAGATATCCTATCATCCTGTCCCTTCTCCTTATCAGTGTTTTCCACATATTCTTTTCCTCTCCGATTCTGGGCAGAGCTTCCTCATTCCTTACCTTATCAGTCCACCTAATTTTCAAAATTCGTGTGTAGTACCACATCTCTAATGCTTCGATTCTCTTCTGATCCGGTTTCCCCAAAGTTTATGTTTGACTACCATACAATGTTGTACTCCAGACTTACGTTCTCAGAAATTTCTTCGTCAAATTCAGGCCTATGTTTGATACTAGTAGACTTATTTTGGACAGGACTGCCCTTTTTGTCATTGTTAGTCTGCTTTTGATGTCCTCCTTGCTCCGTCCGTCATTTGTTATTTTACTACCTAGGTAGCAGAATTCCTTAACTTCATCTGCTTCGTGACCATCAGACCTGGTGTTAAGTTTCTCGTTGTTCTCATTTCTGCTACTTGTCATTCTGCTACTTGTCGTCCCCCCCCCCCCCCCCCGCCCTAAGAACTATCTTGCCGTTGGTGGGGAGGCTTGCGTGCCTCAGCGATACAGGTGGCCGTACCGTAGGTGCAACCACAACGGAGGGGTAAAACGTGTGGTTCCTGAAGAGGGACAGCAGCCTTTTCAGTAGTTGCAGGGGCATCAGTTTGTATGATTGACTGATCCAGCCTTGTAACACTAACCAAAACGGCCTTGCTGTGCTGGTACTGAGAACGGCTGAAAGCAAGGAGAAACTACAGCTGTAATTTTTCGCGAGGGCATGCAGCTTTACTGTATGGTTAAATGGTGATGGCGTCCTTTTGGGTAAAATATTCTGGAGGTAAAATAGTCCCCAATTCGGATCTCCGGGGGGGGCCTACTCAAGAGGACGTCGTTATCAGGAGAAAGAAAACTGGCGTTCTACGGATCGGAGCGTGGAGTGTCAGATCCCTTAATCGGGCAGGTAGGTTAGAAAATTTAAAAAGGGAAATGGATAGGTTAAAGTTAGATATAGTGGGAATTAGTGAAGTTCGGTGGCAGGAGGAACAAGACTTTTGGTCAGGTGAATACAGGGTTATAAATACAAAATCAAATAGGGGTAATGCAGGAGTAGGTTTAATAATGAATAAAAAAATAGGAGTGCGGGTAAGCTACTACAAACAGCATAGTGAATGAAGAAATTGATGAAATGTATGATGAGATAAAAGAAATTATTCAGGTAATGAAGGGAGACGAAAATTTAATAGTCATGGGTGACTGGAATTAAAGAGTAGGAAAAGGGAGAGAAGGAAACATTGTAGGTGAATATGGATTGGGAGTAAGAAATGAAAGAGGAAGCCGTCTGGTAGAATTTTGCACAGAGCATAACTTAATCATAGCTAACACTTGGTTCAAGAATCATGAAAGAAGGTTGTATACATGGAAGAATCCTGGAGATACTAGAAGGTATCAGATAGATTATATAATGGTAAGACAGAGATTTAGGAACCAGGTTTTAAACTGTAAGACATTTCCAGGGGCAGATGTGGACTCTGACCATAATCTATTGGTTATGAAATGTAGATTAAAACTGAAGAAACTGCAAAAAGTTGGGAATTTAAGGAGATGGGACCCGGATAAACTGACTAAACCAGCGGTTGCACAGAGCTTCAGGGAGAGCATAAGGGAACAATTGACATGAATGGGGGAAAGAAATACAGTAGAAGAAGAATGGGTAGCTCTGAGGGATCAAGTAGGTAAAAAGACGAAGGCTAGTAGGAATCCTTGGGTAACAGAAGAAATATTGAATTTAATTGATGAAAGGAGAAAATATAAAAATGCAGTAAATGAAGCAGGCAAAAAGGAATACAAACGTCTCAAAAATGAGATCGACAGGAAGTGCAAAATGGCTAAGCAGGGATGGCTAGAGGACAAATGTAAGGATGTAGAGGCTTATCGCACACGGGGAAAGATAGATACGGCCTACAGGAAAATTAAAGAGACCTTTGGAGAAAAGAGAACCACTTGTATGAATATCAAGAGCTCAGATGGAAACCCAGTTCTAAGCAAAGAAGGGAAAGCAGAAAGGTGGGAGGAGTATATAGAGGGTCTCTGCAAAGGCGATGTACTTGAGGACAATGTTATAGAAATGGAAGAGGATGTAGACGAAGATGAAATGGGAGATATGATACTGCGCGAAGAGTTTGACAGAGCACTGAAAGACCTGAGTCGAAACAAGGCCCCGGGAGTAGACAACATTCCATTAGAACTACTGATAGCCTTGGGAGTGCCAGTCATGACAAAACTCTATCATCTTGTGAGCAAGATGTATGAGACAGGCGAAATACCCTCAGATTTCAAGAAGAATATAATACTTCCAATCCCAAAGAAAGCAGATGTTGACAGAAGTGAAAATTACCCAACTATCAGTTTAATAAGTCACAGCTACAAAATACTAACACGAATTCTTTACAGACGAATGGAAAAACTGGTAGAAGCCGACTTCGGGGAAGATCAGTTTGGATTCCGTAGAAATGTTGGAACACGTGAGGAAATACTGACCTTACGACTTATCTTAGAAGAAAGATTAAGGAAAGGCAAACCTACGTTTCTAGCATTTGTAGACTTAGAGAAAGCTTTTGAAAATGTTGACTGGAATACTCTTTTTCAAATTCTGAAGGTGGCAGGGGTAAAATACAGGGGGCGAAAGGCTATTAACGATTTGTACAGAAACCAGATGGCAGTTATAAGAGTCGAGGGGCATGAAAGGGAAGCAGTGGTTGGGAAGGGAGTGAGACAGGGTTGTAGCCAATCACCGATGTTATTCAATCTGCATATTGAGCAAGCAGTAAAGGAAACAAAAGAAAAATTCGGAGTAGGAATTAAAATCCATGAAGAACAAATAAAAACTTTGAGGTTCGCCGTTGACATTGTATGTAATTCTGTCAGAAACATCAAAGGACCTGGAAGAGCAGCTGAACGGAATGGACAGTGTCTTGAAAGGAGGATATAAGATGAACATCAACAAAAGCAAAAAGAGAATAATGGAATGTAGTCTAATTAAATCGGGTCATGCTGAGTGTATTAGATTAGGAAATGAGTTGCTGAAAGTAGTAAATAGGTTTTGTTGTTTGGGGAGCAAAATAACTGATGATGATCGAAGTAGAGAGGATATAAAATGTAGACTGGTAATGGCAAGGAAAGCGTTTCTTAAGAAGAGAAATTTGTTAACATTGTGTATAGATTTAAGTGTCAGGAAGTCGTTTCTGAAAGTATTTGTATGGAGTGTAGCTATATATGGAAGTGAAACATGGACGATAAATACTTTGGACAAGATGAGAATAGACGGTTTTGAAATGTGGTGATACAGAAGAATGCTGAAGATTAGATGGGTAGATCACATAACTAACGAGGAGGTATTGAATAGAACTGGGGAAAAGAGGAGTTTGTGGCACAACTTGACAGGAAGAAGGGACCAGTTGGTAGGACTTGTTCTGAGGCATCAAGGGATCACCAATTTAGCATTGGAGGGCAGCGTGGAGTGTAAAATTCGTAGAGGGAGACCAAGAGATGAATACACTAAGCAGATTCAGAAGGATGTAGGTTGCACTAAGTATTGGGATATGAAAAAGCTTGTACGGGATAGAGTAGCATGGAGAGCTGCATCAAACCAGTCTCAGGACTGAAGACCACAACAAGAACAACAACTTGTCATTACTTTCGTCTTTCTTCGATTTACTCTCAACCCATATTTGTACTCATTAGATTGTTCATTGCGTTCAGCTGATCATCTAATACTTCTTCACTTTCACTCAGGATGGCAATGTCAGCAGCGAATCGTATCATTGATATCCTTTCTCCTCTTTTATTTCCATCATTGCTTCTTCGATGTACAGAATGTATATTAGGGGGGAATGATACATCCCTGTCTTACACTATTCTTAAGCCGAGCACTTCGTTCTTGGTCGCCCAATCTTATTTCCTCTTGGCTCTTATACATGTTGCCAACGGCCTTGTCGCGGTGGTAACACCTGTTCCCGTGAGATCACCAAAGTTAAGCGCTGTTGGACTGGGATAGCACTTGGATGGGTGACCCACCCTCCAGCCGAGCGCTGTTAACAAGCGGGGTGCATTCAGCCCTTGTGAGGCAATCTGAGGAGCTACTTGATTGAGAATTAGCGGCTCCGGTCTCGTACACTGACATACGGCCGGGAGAGCGGTGTGCTGACCACCTGCCCCTCCATATCCGCATCCGGTGACGCCTGTGGTGCTGAGGATGACACGGCGGCGGTCGGTACAGTTGGGCCTTCCAAGGCCTGTTCGGACGAAGTTTTTCTTATACATATTGTATATTACCCGTCTCTCCCTACAGCTGACCCATATTTTTCTCAGAATTTCGAACATCTTGCACCATTTTACATTGTCAAAGGCTTTTCCAGATCGACAAGTCTTTGAAGGTGTCTTCGTATATCTTTAGTCTTGCTTCCATTATCAACCGCCTCTCACATACCTTTACCTTTCCATAACCAAACTGATCGTCAGCTAGCACATCCGCAGTTTTTTCCCCCTTCTCGGTATATTATTCTTGTCAGAAACTTACCACATATGCAGGAGCTGTTAAGCTCTTGTCAGCTCTTGCGGTCTTCGGAATTGTGTGGATGATATTTTTTCGAAAGGCAGATGGTATGTCGCCAGACTCATACATTCTACACATCAACTAGAATAGGCGGATTATTGCCTATGATTTTAGAAATTATGATGGAATGTTGTCTATCCCTTCTGACATTTTTGATCTTAAGTCCTCCAGAGCACTTTTAAATTCTGATTCTAATAATCGACCCCTATCTCTTCTAAATCAACTCCTGTTTCTTCTTCTATCACATCAGACAAATCTTCCCCTCATAGAGGCTTTCAGTATATTCTTTCCACCTACATTTAGCAGTGTAATTCCCGTTGCACTCTTAATGTTACCACCCTTGCTTTTAACGTCACCGAAGGTTCTTTTGAATTTCGTATATGCTGGGACTGTCCTTCCGGTAATCATTTCTTTTTCGATCTCTTCACATTTTTCATGCAGCTATTTCGTCTTAGATTCCTTGCACTTCCTATTTATTTCATTCCTCAGCAACTTGTATTTCTGTATTCCTGAGTTTCCCAGAACATTAGTGTACCTCCTCCTTTTCTTCGACCAGATGAAGTATTTCTTCTGTTACCCATGGTTTCTACACAGTTACCTCCTTTCTACCTATGCTCTCCTTTCCAACTTCTGTGATAGCTCGATTTAGACATGTCCATTCCTCTTCAACTTCACTGCCTACTGAGCTATTCCTTATTACTGCATCTATAGCCTTAGAGAGCTTCAAAGTTATCTCGTCATTACTTGGTATTTCTGTATCCCACTTCTATGCGTATTGATTCTCTGTAACTAATGTCTTAAACTTCAGCCTTCACTTCATCACTACTATGTTGTGATCTGAGTCTGTATCCGCTCCAGTGTACGCCTTAAAATCCAGTATCTGAATTTGAAATCTCTGTCTGACCATGATGTAATCTAACTGAAATCTTCCCGTGTCACCCGGTCTTTTCCAAGTATATGTCCACCTCTTGTGATTTTTGAACAGAGTATTCGCTATTACTAGCAGAAACTTGTTACAGAACTCAATTAGTCTTCCTCCTCTCTCATTCCTTGTCCCAATCCCATATTCTCCTGTAGCCTTTTCTTCTACTCCACCCCCTACAACTGCATTCCAGTCTCCCATGACTATTAAATTTTCGTCTTCCTTTACATACTATATTAGCCTTTCAATATCCTCGTGTAGTTTCTCTATCTCTTGATCTTCAACTTGCGACGTCGGCATATATACCTGAACTATCGTTGTCGGCGTTGGTTTGCCGTCGATTGTGATAAGAACAACTAAACTGTTCACAGTAACACACTCTCTGCCCTATCTTCCTATTCATAACGAATCCTACTCCCGTCATACCATTTTCTGCTGCTGTTGATATTACCCTACACTCATCTGACCAGAAATCCTTCTCTTATTTACACTTCACTTCAATGACCTCTTCTATATCTAGATTGAGCCTTTGCATTTCCGTTTTCAGATTTTCTAGTTTCCCTACCACGTCCAAGCTTCTGACAGTCCACGCCCCGATACGAAGAACGTTATCCTTTCGTGATTATTCAATATTTTTCTTATGGTCACCTCACACTTGTCAGTCCCCTCCCGGATATCTGAATGGTGTTCCAGAATCTTCTGCCAATGGAGAAATCATCATGACACTTTTCAATTACAGACCACATGTCTTGCAGATAAACGTTACGTGTCTTTCTTTAATTCAGTCGTTTCCATTGCTTTCTGCATCCTCATGCAGTTGATCACTGCTGATTCTTCCGCCTTTAGTGGCAGTTTCCCACCCCTAGGACAAGAGAGTGCCCTGAACCTCTGTCCGCTCCTCCGCCCTCTTTGACAAGGCCGTTGGCAGAACGAGGGTGACTTCTTATGCCGGAAGTCTTCGGCCGCCAATGCTGATTATAAATCAGAATTTAAGCAGAGGCCGTTTTGATTAGTAATCAAACATGCTACCCCTAGATCACGGGTGTACAGGTGCAACATTTCCATTACTCACCCTTATTAAAGTAACAGTCAGCTGTTATTCCTCTCACCATTAGCTAATAATCTTGCTGTAACTGTTTCATACCCATAGTCCTCTCCCTCTATTCGGTCGGTCCATCACATACATCAGTTTTCCATATGATATAGTATCCTGGGCCATTACTCACTTGTAGAACATTTCTGTTTTATAGACTCACATTATTTTAATGCTTGAAGATACTGTGATAGAAGATGTATTTACTCGGTCATAAAATGTCACATATCTTTTTAGCGCATTCTTTGTAGAGCTATGAATTTTCGTTTAAGTTGTGTGGATTATCAGTTTAGCCTAAGAAGCCTAAAACCAATTCCTAACTAACTAATAGTTATAGTTGTGGAACATAAATACTTTGTACTCATTTTATTAATATGGATACATCAGTTCGCAAATCCAATAGATAATACGGAAATGTGTTAGTCTTCTGCTTATAGCGTCTAACTGTGTAATGGAGTTGTCGCTCCATTTGTGTGAACAAAAATTCAGTAACAAGACCGTTAATCATCAAGTGAAACAAGCCTGATTCTCCTTTATATGTAACACGATACTTGAAAGTGGGTTCATGTAGCCCACTACCAAACGGAACAGGACAAACGGAACGGCAGAAGCCCTTCAAAGAAGGAAGCCCATGAGGGTAGCAGCCCACCGCCGAATTCTATTGGACGGGAGCAAACCGACGTACCAGACTTAAAACTGTGTCGGTGACCATGCAATGAATTTGCTACAGAACTTGCATAGATTGATCAAAAGTAGTCGGAGCATATTCGCACAGAGCATACAAATATGAGTATTGCAACCAACAGAAAACAAGATATGATGTGAGAAAAGTGAAAGTGCTGAATAAACAGGCATATTTCAGTTTTGTATTAGCTGGTCTTAATTCTTAAATTGGTATCAGTTGAGTGTGTAGCACTGAGAAAGCTGCAACCTAACATCGGAACCTGTTTCTGCAGTGTATTATACCATATTCTACCCAGAAGAGTCAAAGAAACCAGTATACCTGCCTAATACCGTGTAGGGCCCCCGCAAACACACAGAAGTGCCACAACACAACGTAGCATGGACTACAAAAATGTCTGAAGTAGTGCTGTAGGGAACAGACGCCACGAATCTTGCGGGGCTGTCCATAAACCCGAAAGAGTACGAGAGGGTGGAGGTCTCTTCTAAACAGCACGTTGCAAGGCATCCCAGATATGCTCAATAATGTTCATGTCTGGGGAGTTTGGTGGCCAGCGAATGTGTTTCAACTCAGAAGAGTGTTCCTGGAGCCACCTTGTAGCAATTCGGTACGTGTGGGGTGTCGCATTGTCCTGCTAGAATTGCCCAAGTCCGTCGTAGTGCACAATGGAAATGAATGATGCAGATGATCAAACAGGATGCTTACATACGTGTCACCTGTCACAGTCGTATCTAGAAGTGTGAGGGGTTCCATATCAATTCCAACTACACACGCCCCACACCATTACAGAGCCTCCACCAGCTTGAACAATCCCCTCCAGACATGGAGGTTCCGTGGATTCGTGAGGTTGTCTCCATCCACTCGCTACCGTTTGAAACGAGACTCGTCCGACCAGGCAACGTGTTTCCAGTCATCAACAGTTTAACGTCGGTGTTGACTGTCGCAGACGAGGCATAAAGCTTTGTGTCGTGCAGTCATCAAGGGTACACGAGTGGTGCTTAGGCTCCGAGCCGGCCGGGGTGGACGAGCGGTTCTAGGCGCTAAAGTCTGAATCCTGCCTCGGTTTAAGTAGTTCTAAGTTATAGGGGACTGATGACCTCAGCACTTAAGTCCCATAGTGCTCAGAGTAATATGAACCATTTTTAGGCTCCGAAAGCCAATATCGATGATATTTCGTAGAATTGTTCAAACGCTGACACTTCTTGATGGCCCCGCATTGAAATCTGCAGTAATTTGCGGAACAGTTTCACTTGTGTCACGTTGAACGGTTGTCGCTGGTCCCATTCTTGCAGAATCTTTTACCGGCCGCTGCGATGTCGGAGATTTGATGTTTCACGGGATTCCTGATATTCACGGTACACTCGTGAAATGGTCGTACGGGAAAGCGCCCACTTCGTAGCTACCTTGGAGATGCTGTGTCCAATTGTTCGTGCGCCGGCAATTACACCACTTTCAAACTCACTTAAATCTTCACAAACTGCGAGTGTAGCAACAGTGACTGATCTAACAACTGCGTGAGACACTTGTTGTCTTATATAGGTGTCGTCGATCACAGCGCCATATTCTGCCTCTTTACATATCTCTGTATTTGAATACGCATGCCCAGACCAGTTTCTTTGGTGCTACAGTGTAGACAAAATTGAGCACCAATTGAGCTACCAATTCTATCACAATTTTTGATCAGCAGATTCCACCGGTCCCTTATATCTGTTGGCAAATTTATTTCTTTTAGCTGAAATCTTTTTATTATCCTGGAGACCGTTTGGATGGGACATACTCTGGATATGCTTGAGAGCTATCATTAGATTATCTCACTCTTCTATTTTCTACTGCCTGATTACGTTTTCTCAATCGTTATTTATACTGACTAACACGAAAAGTGAAGCACTCAGAAGGGAACAAGGAACGACACGTAAACTCACTGTTTTCGAGGGTATGTCATGTTATCTCAGTGACTTTAAAATCGAGTCAAATTTACAGGAAACTTGGCAGTAGGAGGCCACTTATCACATGATGTTGCACTCCCCGTGGCATGGATGTATTCACTAATTCTGTGGGGAAAGGTTTCATAAAGTTGCTGTATCCTCTCTTGAGGCAAGATGTTGAACTGGTCCTTGATATCCTTGATACTGGCAGTGAGACAGAATTGACATCCGACCTGGCCTCTCACATGTTGTATCACTGACACATGTGGGAACCTTCCTGGCCACAGGAATACTTCAACATCAGGCAGACATATCTTAGACACATATGCCATGTGTGGACGAGCATTGTCCTGTTGAAAAATGACATCATGATTTTGTCACATGAGAGAATGTAGCATTTCCATGATGTACACTTCTGCCATCAGAATTCCCTCAGTCAGTACTAGCAGTGGGCCAAACTCATATCCGAGGTCTCCCCACACAAACACACCCGATCATTGGAAGAGTGAGACTTCTCCCGAGGTCGCTACAACATTCTCCTACGATCGTTGTCTGCAGTAGTATAGATCCACATTTCGTTGCTGAACACAATACGACGCCATTCATCAACACCCAATGCTTCCCAGTCATGGAGCTATTCCAAATGCAGCTCTTTTTGTTGTGTTAAAGGCAGCCTACATACGGTATGGTATTTTCCTAGGGAGGCTGCTGCTAGTGTCCAACCAAAGGTGTGGAATGTCACAGTAAGTTGCAGGGAACCTCATTATTTGTTCTTGGATGGCAGGTCTAGACGTGAAGAGGTTACAGTGTGCCTGGTGCACAATACTGCGATCTTCACTTGTGGCCAGACACTGTCAGTAGATTATAAATGTGTGTTCTAGGTCACTTTTCCCAAATCTTCCTCCGAATTCCCTTAGAACACCAGGATTTTTTACAATTTTGGAAAAATTCTCCAGAGCATACATTTACATTTTTGTATTCTACTGTAAGATCACAAATGGGTTTTACATCATTTTTCGAGCATTTTAAGCAATAGTTTCGAGCACTCACATCATTAGCTCAAAGATTTTTCAAATATATATCAAATATTCCAAAGAAAACTCGTGAAAATTCAGGCATAAAATCTAGATATAAGAGTTTCATGTCATCTCCTCATTCTTAGTTCAAAAATTTTATATCATGAAAATCACTATAATCTCAATTCTTTCCTTTCTTTACATCTGAGCTTAATATTTCAATCTTCAAAAAACTGTAAATCCCCAGTTTACCTTTAAATAATTTACCAAAAATGTTGAAATATTTTATTTCTGTGTATATATTATTTCAAAAACTTTCTCACCCAGTAACTAAAAATGTTTAATGTAAAAATGTGTATTTAATATTTTTTATGACTGAATATCTTTTGCTAGAAATGGACTCAAAAAATAACAATGAAAAATCAAAAACATAAATTTATACACTTGAAGAAATATGTAGTACATCTGTTTAATAATCTCGTTATTGATCAGTTTACAATAAATGCTGATAAATGTAAAAAATCAGTTTTTGGTGATGAAGGTGAAGAATGCAATACAAGCTTAAAAGTATACTTTTAAAAAATTTAAAAATTAAGGAAAAATTAAAAATTCTGAGATAGTTTTCTATATCAAGCATCATATGTTAAAATCAGTTTTCCATATAAAATTATACACAAATGTGAATCAGCTGGTATTATTTCATTAAAAGTCGTTTTTCCTGTTGCTACAGTATTTTTCCTACCTGTTATTTTTGTGACATAAATAGCAACATTTGTAATAAAATTATATGGATTTAAATCAGAATCTCATTTTAATTTTATAACTCATTTAAAATCAAGAAATGAATCATAAGCTTTCAGAATTATCAGGTGTATCTAAAGTCCACTTTTCTTGCAGTTATATTTCATTTCTTCCATTTTTCAAATAAAATATACATAGTTTAACATGGTGATACATTAATGAATCAGTTAACTGAGTATTGATTGCGATTAGTTGGAAACCCAGCAAAAATGTAATGAGGCATAACAAACTCAATTAAATTATATATAATTTGACATCTACCTCAAAATTTTAGTACCACTTAATCATGCTTCCTCTGTAGTTTGTTATTCATAAAAAAAATTGGTATCGGTGGATTTTTCAATATATTTTCTCATTGTTCAAACTCATAATTAGTGTCATATCTAACAATTATTCTCAGACACACTTTTTCCTTCATCTGAGCAAGTATCTTAATTTTCAACTCTAGAATGATCTAAAACAGGTACCTCTAAAAATAATAGCATTTGAACTCAAGCTCCAAGTAAAAATTGCAGTTAAGGCTCCTTCCTATATTAATTGTTTATAATCTTAAAAAATTCACCAAAAATCTCAAGTGGACATAATATGTCCTTCCATACCAATTTTATCTGGAGAGATGTAGTTAAGTGTGATAAAACTGATGGTAAAATAAATTTGTGATGGATTCTAGAAAAAATTATTTTTTCCTTTCTTTAACTTTATAAACTCAAACAGCTTATACACATACTTATCAATTAACTTTCTTTAGATTTTCCATCATATGTTGGATAAACATCAACATAAACATTAAACATAAATGTTGAACATAAATGAGGATGGAATCTATCGTTCTTAAACATAATCACAAATACTAAATAAATAGTTATGAATGTTTTTATCCTAATTAAAAATTGGCAAAAGATGATGTGAAATTTATTTTGTTCATTCCAAAATCTGTTAAACAATCTAAATGAACTAGAAAAAAGTTGAAGAATTAAAACAAGAATTTAAAACTGTAAGAAAAATTGAGAATAGAATTGTGAAATTGAAAAAGAAGATCAACTTGTTATTCCTGCATTTGAAAATATTTTCACCTTAATTGAAGATGATTTTTTTTTTTTTTGGTCATCAGTCTACTGACCGGTTTCATGCAGCCCACCACGAATTCCTTTCCTGTGCTAACCTCTTCATCTTAGAGTAGCACTTGCAACCTACATCCTCAATTATTTGCTTGACGTATTCCAATCTCTGTCTTCCTCTACTGTTTTTGCCCTCTACAGCTCCCTCTAGTACCATGGAAGTCATTCCCTCATGTCTTAGCAAATGTCCTATCATCCTGTCCCTTCTCCTTATCAGTGTTTTCCACATATTCCTTTCCTCTCCGATTCTGCATAGAACCTCCTCATTCCTTACCTTATCAGTCCACCTAATCTTCAAAATTCGTCTATAGCACCACATCTCAAATGCTTCGATTCTCTTCTGCTCCGGTATTCCCACAGTCCATGTTTCACTACCATACAATGCTGTACTCCGGACGTACATCCTCAGAAATGTCTTCCTCAAATTAAGGTCGGTATTTGATATTAGTAGGCTTCTCTTGGCCAGAAATGCCTTTTTTGCCATAGCGAGTCTGCTTGTGATGGCCTCCTTGCTCCGTCCACCATTGGTTATTTTACTGCCTAGGTAGCAGAATTCCTTACCTTCATTGACTTCGTGACCATCAATCCTGATGTTAAGTTTCTCGCTGTTCTCATTTCTACTACTTCTCATTACCTTCGTCTTTCTCTGATTTACTCTCAAACCATACTGTGTACATTCCGTTCAGCAGATCATTTAATTCTTTTTCACTTTCACTCAGGATAGCAATGTCATCAGCGAATCATATTATTGATATCCTTTCACCTTGTGTTTTAATTCCACTCCTGAACCTTTCTTTTGTTTCCATCATTGCTTCCTCGATGTACAGATTGAAGAGTAGGGGCGAAACGCTACAGCCGTCTGTTACACCCTTCTTAATACGAGCACTTCGTTCTTGATTGTCCACTCTTATTATTCCCTCTTGGTCATTGTACATATTGTATATGACCCGTCTCTCCCTATATCTTACCCTTACTTTTTTCAGAATCTCGAACAGCTTGCACCATTTTATATTGTCAAACGCTTTTTCCAGGTCGACAAATCCTATGAAAGTGTCTTGACTTTTCTTTAGCCTTGCTTCCATTATTAGCCGTAACGTCAGAATTGCCTCTCTCGTCCCTTTACTTTTCCTAAAGCCAAACTGATCGTCACCTAGCGCATTGTCAATTTTCTTTTCCATTCTTCTGTATATTATTCTTGTAAGCAGCTTAGATGCATGAGCTGTTAAGCTGATTGTGCGATAATTCTCGCACTTGTCAGCTCTTGCTGTCTTCGGAATTCTGTGGATGACGCTTTTCCGAAAGTCAGATGGTATATCGCCAGACTCATATATTCTACACACCAACGTGAATAGTCGTTTTGTTTGCCACTTCCCCCAATGATTTTAGAAATTCTGATGGAATGTTATCTATCCCTTCTGCCTTATTTGACAGTAAGTTCTCCAAAGCTCTTTAAATTCCGATTCTAATACTGGATCCCCTATCTCTTCTAAATCGACTCCTGTTTCTTCTTCTTCTATCACATCAGACAAATCTTCACCCTCATAGAGGCTTTCAATGTATTCTTTCCACCTATCTACTCTCTCCTCTGCATTTAACAGTGGAATTCCCGTTGCACTCTTAATGTTACCACCGTTGCTTTTAATGTCACCAAAGGTTGTTTTGACTTTCCTGTATGCTGAGTCTGTCCTTCCGACAATCATATCTTTTTCGATGTCTTCACATTTTTCCTAGAGCCATTTCGTCTTAGCTTCCCTGCACTTCCTCAGCGACTTGTATTTCTGTATTCCTGATTTTCCTGGAACATGTTTGTACTTCCTCCTTTCACCAATCAACTGAAGTATTTCTTCTGTTACCCATGGTTTCTTCGCAGCTACCTTCTTTGTACCTATGTTTTCCTTCACAACTTCTGTGACGGCCCTTTTTAGAGATGTCCATTCCTCTTCAACTGTACTGCCTACTGCGCTATTCCTTATTGCTGTATCTATAGTGTCAGAGAACTTCAAATGTATCTCGTCATTCCTTAGTAGTTCCGTATCCCACTTCTTTGCGTATTTATTCTTCCTGACTAATGTCTTGAACTTCAGCCTACTCTTCATCACTACTATATTGTGATCTGAGTCTATATCTGCTCCTGGGTACGCCTTACAATCCAGTATCTGATTTCGGAATCTCTGTCTGACCATGATGTAATCTAATTGAAATCTTCACGTATCTCCCGGCCTTTACCAAGTATACCTCCTCCTCTTGTGATTCTTGAACAGGGTATTCGCTATTACTAGCTGAAACTTGTTACAGAACTCAATTAGTCTTTCTCTTCTTTCATTCCTTGTCCCAAGTCCATATTCTCCTGTAATCTTTTCTTCTACTCCTTCCCCTACAACTGCATTCCAGTTGCCCATGACTATTAGATTTTCGTCCACCTTTACGTACTGCATTACCCTTTCAATATCCTCATACACTTTCTCTATCTGTTCATCTTCAGCTTGCGATGTCAGCATGTATACCTGAACTATCATTGTCGGTGTTGGTCTGCTGTCGATTCTGATTAGAACAACCCGGTCACTGAACTGTTCACAGTAACACACCCTCTGCCCTACCTTCCTATTCATAACGAATCCTACACCTGTTATACCATTTTCTGCTGCTGTTGATATTACCAGATACTCATCCGACCAGAAATCCTTGTCTTCCTTCCACTTCACTTCACTGACCCCTACTATATCTAGATTGAGCCTTTGCATTTCCCTTTTGAGATTTTCTAGTTTCCCTACCACGCTCAAGCTTCTGACATTCCACGCCCCGACTCGTAGAACGTTATCCTTTCGTAGATTATTCAATCTTTTTCTCATGGTAACCTCCCCCTTGGCAGTCCCCTCCTGGAGATCCGAATGGGGGGATATTCCGGAATCTTTTGCAAATGGAGAGATCATCATGACATTTCTTCAATTACAGGCCACATGTCCTGTGGATACATGTTACGTGTCTTTAATGCAGTGGTTTCCATTGCCTTCTGCATCCTCATATCGTTGATCGTTGCTGATTCTTCCGCCTTTAGGGGCAATTTCCCACCCCTAGGACAAGAGAGTGTCCTGAACCTCTATCCGCTCCTCTGCCCTCTTTGACAAGGCCGTTGGCAGAATGAGGCTGACTTCTTATGCTGGAAGTCTTCGGCCACCAATGCTGATTATTTATAAAAATTTAGGCAGTGGCAGGGACCGAAGGCGTTTTGATTATGAATCAAAGACGCTACCTCTAGACCATTGGTAGATAATACAGAAGTTGAAAACCAAAGAGATATTTATCACTGCGAAGCATGCACTCATCATTTACAAATATTCAAAGTTATACAACCAATTGATTATACATTAACCGAATCATAAATACCAATTGCATTATTTTAATATGAAGAAGATAATAAAAATTGGGAAGAATGCTAGTCAAAGACTAGATCTAACATTAAAATAATGAATATAAATAACAGAATGATGTGACATATAATATACATCATATAGTACTGAAGATACAGAATCTGGATTAAAATCCGCTGGAATGTTTAAATATATTGGTAAATTACCAGTAAATTTTGATGGAGATAAGTTAACTATTGGAGAATTGGAGAATAAAGGTACAGCTGGCTTAATTAATCATTTTCAAAAAAGTAAATCTATAAATGAATTAAATACAAAATTTGAATCTTTTGCTTTACCAGGTTATGCAAATTTATTGTTTGATTATGAGCAATACATTCTGAAAAATTACAAATAAAATAAAATCAAGTAAGGGTATTAAATATAGGAATTTGGTAAAAGAAATTGTTGAAGATTATGTTCCAAAATTAAGGCACTCATGTAGAGATTATTGAGTAAGTGAGGAAACAGGGGAAGGATTAATGAAAAATATACAGAAAAAATAGCTGAATAATTTGGATGAATGACATTAAAGATTTCATCAACAGATTAATTCTAATCCAAATAGAAGAATCAACTATAAATAAAAATTATCATATAATTATCATAAAAGTTTACCATATACATTCTTGTAAAAATGAAAAATATGATATAAGATTAGTTTATGCATTAATTAAGAATTGAAATACATCTAGCTGAGTATGATTATTGTGGTCTGACTACGAAATCAGGGTAAATATTAACTCGTGATGATCAAGAAATAAATAAATTGGTTTATGCTTGTAAAAAACATCATGCTGGATTTTCAGATAATAAAAATTTAGAATCTGTGCATGAAGCTAGTGAACAACTTAAAAAATCCAAAAAGATTGAAAGTTTGCTGAAGATGATTCAATTCCAGAAAATTTACTTGCAATGGCAGAGAAATAATGTGTGGAAAAAGAAAATTGGGACTAGAAATTAGAAACTGATGATAATGATTGAAGGATTAAAAATTTTTAATCGAATTTCAAGCAGTTGATTTGTGGCAGGTACAGCAGTTTGACTGCATTTTACAAAATAATTGTTAAAATTTATACTATATAAATTAATAATTTAAGCATCAACCAATCTTTGCTGCCGAATGACAAAACTAAAGCTAAATCAATTAAAATTAATCTCACGAATAAACAATCCCATAGTACTGATAATTTTTTTACTGGCACCCAAAGAAAAAAAAATTGATGGAAATTTGCTCATAACATTAGGTATACAATTATGCAAAAAATTATTGTATATTTAACAAGATATGAAAGAAGGATCAAGTTTCAATAAACATGATAGAGGTTTTTACTGTTTTTATTACCAGCATTAGAGCAACTGTTTCATTAACTGACAGGGCAGCACCCATCGCTAAATAAGTTCATGATAAACAAAATAAGATGAAGGTTTAGCAGAACAGGAAACATATAATTTAGCAGTAGAGAAGAAAGGTAAAGGAGTCATACAAATTCGAAGAAATGATTAAGAAATATAAATGACCATTGTCAAATTTAATACAGAAAAATGGTTAAAAACTGGTTCATGAATATAATAGTACAATACATTCAACACTAATGGTGGAAGCTAAAGATGTATACAACTCTCATTTAAATACAACTAACATTTGGGACAACAATTATGAACCAAAATTTATAATAAGAAATAATGTAAGAAAATGTATATTGAAAGGCATTTTTGGAAAGCTGAATTAGACAATATAAATCCTTCAAACTGAATCTGGATCCTTTTGGATAAAGTTACATACAAATTAAAAGCTATAAAAGAAAATTTTTATGAGTAAGAACTACAAAAAAACGAAAAATTCTAGATGAATACCTTGTTAAGTAAGTTTTGAGAAAAAAAATTGATAAAGTGTATATTAAATGATTAGGATTTGATCATTCACCTAATAGTGGGGTAAATATAGATAAAATTATTTGTGAGAGCTAAAACAGTTTTGAGAAAATTTTATAAAAAGTTTTATATATGAAAGCACAGTGTCTCAACAAAGAAATTTGCACTCTAATGTTTTCTGTCTATGTTTTATTCTAATGATGATTTATTTTTCTTCATAAGCAAATTGACTGATGTTTGGGTCAGCTATTTATTTAATATGAAAGGTCATGAAATTTCTATTCTTTATGATCATTTTAAGTGAAAGCTAGAGCAGTCTTGACTGTGTAGTTACAGACTAATGTACAAACTTAATTTTACCCAAAAATATTTCAACAGTTGAACTAAATACAGCTATCTTTTTGTGTATCAGTACATTGTAAAATATCTTATCTCTAACTTTATCATTATTCATTTTTATTTCATTTAACAAGTCACTCTCTATGTCATAAATATGTTATACAGGTTGTATCAAAAAGAATCATCTGATTTGGCATGTCTGTATTTCTGAAACTAATGATCATAGAGAAATTAATTTTGTTTTTTGATAAACAGAAAACTCAAAAAGTTTTTTTCTTACCTTTTCATTGGTGTTCAGTAAGCCCCCTTGAGATGCATGACATACGTGAATGTGGTATTTGAACTGTTCTCACACTTCAGTGAGCATGTCGTTAGTTGCAACTTCCACAGCTGCTGTTATGTGATATCCCAGTTCATTCATTTTTGTTCATAATGCAGACACATAAACAGAGTCTTTTATAAACCCCCACCAGAAACAATAATATACACTCAGGTCTGGTGACCTTGGAGGCCAGCAGTGTTCAGCTGAATCATTTGGTCCAATGTGACTGATCCTTCGTTCAGCAATCCTTTGATTTAAAAATGTTTGCTTTTCTTGATGGCTGTTGGAAAATTAAATTGTTCGAATCAGTTTTCAACTGTGGTAAAAGAAAGTTCTAAAGCATATCTAGATATGTGATTCCTGTAACAATGTTCCCAGCAAAGAAAAATGGAACATATAACTTTTCTTGTGAAACTGCACAAAACACATCACATTTTGGAGAGTCCCTCTCATTTTGCACACCTTTATATGGTTGTTCCATGCCCAATAGTTTCACATTATGACGGTTCACATGCCAACTGAAATGGAATTTTACCTTTTTACTAAACACTAAGCATGGAAGAAAACTGTCATCCTCCAATTTGCCAATAACAATATTGCAGGACTCCACAAATTGTTGTTTGTCACCTTCACAAAGAGCTTGCTGTAACCGAATTTTGTATGGCTTCATGTGTAAACATAGATGCAACATACGCCAGACGAAGATCACGGGCATGTTCACCAGTCAAGCTGCATGGTGAATGGATGTCTGTGAACTCTCGTGAAACTATGGCGAATGCATTTGATGTCTGTGTCAGATACTCAGGGAGAGCTTGGCGATTTGCTTTTACACAGACAATATGTTTCTCAGAATTGGTCATGCCATCGCCTAATGTTCTGTCCTGTAGGAGGACACAGTAAGAAAGTCATGCAAAACAGTTATAACTGGCCCGCACCGTGCAAAACATAAAACACAAAAAGCTTTCTGCTATCTCGACACCATTTTTATTAAACAGAAAGTGGAACACTCTGCTGCTACCTTGTGGAAACCATGTAAAACTCGAGAAATGCTCTTTCCAACAGTATGTAATTCACATGCATATCTCAAATAACATAATAGTTATGATTGATACACCCTATGGAAATCTTTATCTTCTTCTCTTAACACCTGAATTAAATCATTCTTCAATAACATGATAATAAAATAGCTCTGTACTAGTAGCATATGCTATATCATACTGCAGAATTTTCGATATTTTTATTACTCTTACATAATATTATGTTTTTTGTTTATTTCTTCCCATTCTCTTAGCAAGTTGTTTTTCTCCTTCTTCTAATTTTAATTTACTTTTAAGATTCATTGTAAGCTGTTGAGATTTATGTTCTGGTGTATGTTTTATAAAATATTTGTATATTTTTTCTATATGCAAATAATATTTTATAACTTGTTTGCATTGTTTTGTATTATATGTCATTACTGTTTTCTTAAAATTACAAACTGTTAACAAAATCCAGTTCATTTGGATAAGATTATGTGGTTAATTTCATGTAGAGTATAATCATATTCTAGAGCTAATGAATAATAATTTTTTATTTTGGTGAATGTAATTTCATTCTTTTTAAGAAACTGTGCATAATTTCTTTTATTTTATAAGTAATTTCTGGGGCTACGAACTTAGCACCTATACTTGCATAGCAAATATATATATCATTAGTACTGAAAATAATTTTTCTTCAAATAATGGACCCCAAATATCTTTGTACCAAGTTCCTATGTTTTTTACTGATAACATTATGGTTGATAGAATCAAATATATGTAGCATTGCTGTTTATTCAGATTTATTTGCAGTTCAGATAAATTCATTTGTTAAAAAACGGCTTCTTTAGAAAATTTTATGTGATAATATTAATTTTTAGACTCCATTCTTGCCATAAAATTAAACTATGTAAAGATTCATTGATAAATATAGATAACATTTTAATTGTTTTTAAAATCTTTTACATTTTCTAAAATAATTTTTGACTAAATTTCTAGATTTTATTACTTCACTGTCATTAATTTTTTACACAATAAATATAAATGAAGATACTTCAACGCTTGTTGCTGATGAAATTAATACTAGCAGATGATAAGAGAAAAGCAACAAACCATGTAAATAATTTCAGTTACTTAGACATGCCAGATAACTCAAATAGTCAAGTGTGTGCCGATGTATTGAGAAAGCATTAATATTATTTCAATTAACAATTACTCTTGTATAAATGGTACATTAAGGGAAGATGCTTTAAATTTTATAAATTTTCCTTGAAATGGTGTAAAAGACTCATTTAATAATTTGGGACAAGTATGTATAAAAGGAATAAAAGAATTAGAAAATGTTGTTATAAAGATGCAAATTAAGAAGTATTAAAATTATTGGAATCAGGTTTAATTTATTACAAAATATTCTTTATTCTGTTTGATCATGATAGTAAAAACCACGATATTTTAATTGTAAACAAAAGAAATGTACATAAACTTGAAATTGATAAATACACTCAGTGTCCAACAAAATTTGATGGAAAAGGTAATGTATTTAGGCAAGTATTTTTTCCAGGTATTATTAATAATCCAGTGATTGACATTAATACACCAAAAATTAAACACGTCTATCAGAAATATTAGTAAATGTACTGATCACACCTTAGGGTTACAGCATGCAGATCTTTTTGGAGCAGTAATGTTTCCTTATGAAAATGGAACAAATTTAAATTTATCTCAAAATGACTTTGAAACATTTGAAAGTTATTAAACACTACATTACAAAAAGTAGAAAATTTTACTACTGTATTAATTTTCTTTATCTTATACAACTTTATTTTATTAAATGTAAACAATCAAGCAGTCTTCAGACTGTGTCAAAAGAAGAAATTGTAAAATGTGCAAAATTGAGAAGTCAATTGATAATTTTTGTTTATAAAATGAACAAAAAATAATTAACGTAGATGCAGTACGTCTCTGCAGCGAGTAAGGCTGCACAATGCTTGTATATCAGTTTTATAAATCGAGCAGTTGGCTATTCTGCAAAGTATGAGATAACCTCTTTTCCTCATCCTTTATGCTATAGTTTTGTTGTTGTCCTGGTGTTAGTACTGCATAATGCGGTAAGAGCTGTTTTACACTTTCTTTACATAAAATGTCATGTTGCGGATATAAACTATAACCAGGGATTAATTAACACATTTCCACATGCAGATGAAAGCTGCTGACTTGTAGTGCAGAGCAAATCTGTGCAACTAGAATAGATCAACAGAAAATCACCTAACGTTTAACTCTCTTTGCTGAACTAAAAAATACAATAATCCACCAACACAATATTGGATTCAATGTCTTAGGTACGAGAGGTTGTGGCATTAGTACTGCTCTTGTTATGAAAGTTCTGAACACCAATTAGTAATAGCCGGCCTGAGTGGCCGAGTGGTTCTAGGCGCTACAGTCTGGAACCGCGCGACTGCTACGGTCGCAGGTTCGAATCCTGCCTCGGGCGTGGATGTGTGTGATGTCTTTAGGTTAGTTAGGCTTAAGTAGTTCTAAGTTCTAGGGGACTGATGACCACAGCAGTTAAGTCCCATAGTGCTCGGAGCCATTTGAACCATTTTTGAATTAGTAATATCTGTTAAACAGTTTTCTCTCCAATTGGAATATTTTTGCAGGTGTTTGCTCAAAGGCCCCAGAATTGTTCATCACATCAAACCTTATATCAACAATACCTGTTATACACTGAGTTTATGTACACTATAAATTTAATAAAGAAAAGGAACTGAAAGGCACATACGTTTTTCTCATTCAATAATAATGAACCAATTTACCCCACTAAAAAAACACTCTTACCACATAGTCAGGCAAGGCTGCACATCTGCATTCCTTTTTTTTACTATGTGTCAATTATAGTTTATATTGGACATATGTCTTTTGGATTTTGTTATATTACAGGTAAAATTCACATTAAATGTCGATTAAAATTTAATTGCAATTTTTGACATTCCTTCTGAGTATCGCTAATTAAACTTTAAGTGTGCTATCTTACCTGACTTTACTCTATATGACAGTATTTATACAAAGTTTTGATTAATTTCACAAAAAATGTATAACAGTAAAGAAAAATATTCATGTGAATGTAAAAATTGTGTCTAGAACATATAAAAAATAAAAATCTGACCATAAAAATCCGATTGAACTGAATTCACTTTATTATCTAACAGTTAATAAATTTTTAATAATTTTTTAATTCTCATTTTTTATTTTCCTCATTAATTTTTTCTCTTATGAGTAATAAAGAAATCAGGTAATAAAAAATTGGCTTAAGCCCAATTAAGTCAATTTAAATTTATCTTATAATTATATTCGATAAACTTATGTTTTAAAATAAAGAATTTAAATTTTAAAACTTAAAATAATTATTACTGTATTCACTAAGTTTAAATTAGTTTTTCAATTTGTGAGTTTTCTTCTTCTAACAAATGTTTTTCTTATAAATAGCAACAAAATATTATTTTAAAGGAAGGAATTTAGCGTGATATATTTAATTAATTGTAGGTAGTATAATTTCTTTTATAATTATCATAATATTAAGAGAAAAATTTGAAAGTAGTTAACCTACTTTATAGTTGAAATGATGATGAAATTTTTAAAAATAATGAAACTAAACAACTGAAAGAAATATTTCTATTTTCTGGTAATGTATTTGAGAGATAAAAAACTGAAAGGCTCATAATCAATATCTACTTAATGAAGCAATGGAAAAAAGATTACAAACTATAAATTTAGGGAACAGTCTTAACTTGTTTGATCCAAAATTCTTTTCGAATCCGTCAGAACCACAAATTTTAGAAACACAGAAAGAAATTTTATAGTTACAAAAGGAATTAAACGTAAATATTATACTTTATCTGATTATAACATGAAATCATCTCATTCTGAAAAAACCATGGAGAACTCATCTATGATCGATTTTATACTCTTGGCATTTAACTATACAACCATGAATGAATGAAATTTATTGAAGTGTTATAAAAATATGAAAACTAAATTATAATGCAATGTCAGCATTTCAATCTTGACGTTATGGTTAAGTTTTATATTGAATTACTGGATTAGAGTTACCACTTAATAACTATAATCTATTAAGAGTTTCATCTTGTGACGAATTAAGAGAAAAAATTAATAAAGCTTGTATTAAGTTGATAAATAGTGGTCAAAAGTTTTTCTCTGGTCTATGAATCCCATATTATATCCTGCAAATAAAAATACAGAGAGAGTAACAAAATATAAAAAAAATTTTACTTTACATTGATCAGTAGCTTGACAGATTTAAATTTCCCACTGCACCTAAATATATTTCAAAAATTGAGATTAAAATTAACATATTTATCAATGTTTACTCACTTGATCAAAATTATCTAGTATATTTATTTAAAATAACTAAATGTAAACATGATAATCATATTAATCTGTTATATGTTAAATACGAAAGTAAGTCACATTATTGTCAGATTAAAACCTGTCACCATTAGTTTCAGCTCAGTTAACATGATGATACAGAAGTGAAATTTATTTATAATATGTGTTTATTCTAATAATTTTGACATTATAAAAATTTGATGATCACATTCCAATTTGTTTGGCTAATCATAAAAAGTTGAAATACCAGATAAAAATATATATGTAAGATTCAAAATTTTGCACTGTAGAATGAAAGTTCCATTTGTTATTTATGACGATTTGGAATATTTAATAAAAAAAAGCAATAATTGTAGACCTGATCTAGAGAAATCGTATATAGTGATATACTAAGAACGGGAATAAAGTGGTTTTTGTTATAACATTTAATATGTGTTGGACATTATAAAAATCCAGATGTGTATCCAGAAGCAAATTGGCATAACAAGTTTATCGAATCTACGAAGAAAGAAGTTGAACAATGGGTAATTAATGTACTGTAACTGAAGAAATGACACTTTTAACATCTGAAGAACACTCAAAACATAATAAATCATGAACCTGTTCATTATGTAAATGTATAATTCACAAAAGAAACAAAAAGTTCGTCATCATGAAGACTGAATTACGATTATTCGTCGATTGTGTTTGATTTTAATGTTGGGAAAACGAATTAGAGGCGTTATTTCGCATTGATGTGAAAGGCATGTTATAGTTTGTTTCAAAAATTATGATTCAAGTCAGAAATCAAATTATTTAACATATTTGGTTGCAAATAATTTATATGACTGTCACTTTTTGCCATTTGATTGTAAAAAATACATTAAATAAAAAATATATGTGAATTTAGATATGCTTTTGAAGGTAATCTAAAATATAATATCCCAGAGATTTACATGATGAACATAAAGATTTACCATTAGCTCCTGAAAATAAAATTATGCCTGGAAACAAGAAAAAAATTACTAACAACTCTGAATGATAAACAACATTATGTAATCCTCTACAGCAATTTCTAGCAATATTTATCTTTTGGAATGAAGATGGCAAAAATATATAAAATTGTCTCATGAATAATTCAGTAACTGGACAAGCTATGGAAAATATCAGTAACAGATAAAATATAAAGTTGGTTTCAGGTGGAAAAAAGTGTGAGAAACTTATAGCAAAATCAAAGTTCAAAGAAAGAATGATCTTCATTGAAAATTGTGCCCCCATTCCCACGAGAAAGACAAAAAATCTGTTCAACAAACGAATTTTTATTGGAAGGAGCATACTCAATTGATCTAAAAAAGTAATGTTATCACTGCAATGTTATTAAATCAGAATATGGAGAAAAATTAAACTTTGTCGTCAACATACTGTTAGTTGAATTTATAGTATATAAACAGAAGATTTTTGTGAAGATATGAAGAAAATTCTTGATAAATTTGATACTGATGGTAACCTTAAGATAATAAATATTATATTTGATGAATAAATGAAAAAGTATTAAATGAAATAAAAGATGAATGTAGTGGAAAAATGATGAAAGAATTTATGGTTTGAGATCAAAAATGTGTGCTTATAAAGTTGGTAATCTTGAGGAGTAAAAGTGAACAATCTGGAAAATAAAACAACTGCATTACCATATGGTGATATAAGTTTGAATTTATGTAAATAAATAATTGGTTTATGTTTTTTGTATTTATTTATTTTTTATAAAATTCATATTAAATATGTTCATTGTTACATTGAAAAATAAGTCAGTTATATGTACTTTGACTGCTCAGCTATTGTCCCATCATAATCATCTATTAAATTTATATTGCCTTTAACATTAACATTAATTTGAGTCACAAACATGTTTTAAATTCACAACAAAAATAAACGTATAATGTTATGACCTGGCAATGCAAATGCAAGACTATAAACAATTACTTCAAATTATGAATGATTGACCAAAATTTCAAGGTAAAATTTTTGATGTTGTTGAGGAATATATTGCAAGATCTTCTTGCGGTCAGCATGTTAAGCTTGAGTGACTGACATCTGTGTGTTGTACATATGTTCTTGTTTGTAGTATACACACATTTCGCTTCCCAGTACCCTGCAGGATGAATACAGAGTCCGCCAGAAAAATCTTAACACTCTTTGTCAGGCTCTATCAAGATATCGATGTTGTCGTTTGATTTGAGTTAGTAGTGTGTTGTAGTATGGTCTTTGGCTCAACAGATGTTAGTACTTTCACCTTGATATTGAAACAAGATGGCTGGAGCATGCTTGACATTTGATCAACTAAAATGTATTGCGAAGTGATTTTTCAAGTTTGATAATGCTGTTGAAGTGCAGCATCAGTGGAGGTGGGACTCTGAAACAGAACCGTCAATCCACCTAACAATTAAATGCATCATTGACAAATTTGAATTGCATGGAACAATTTGTGATATTCACAAAGTAAGATCAGGAAACAGTGTACAGCTCCAAGTTGTGCTTCACTAGCTCTCATGTTGGAAACATTTATTAATTCTCCATCTAAGTCTGCTACACAATGTGCACGTGAAGAGGGGGTTAGCAGTACAAGTGTATGAAGAATTTTGAAAGCTGCAAAGTGGAAAGTTTACATTCCATTATTACTGCACATGGTTAATAATGACAATTCTGATCGCTGAATTCAATTTTGCGAATGGTATCAGCAAATGGTAACATGATGAACAATTTGTGATGAAGGTAGTGTGGTATGACAGGGCAGTATTTAAACTGAAGGGAACTGTGAATTGGCATAACAGTGTGAACTGGACACCGGAAAATCCTCACATATATGTGGATAAAGTGGTCCATCTACCTGGGGTTCATGTGTGGTGTGGACTATCATCTAGGGGCTTAGCAGGACCCTTTTTCTTTGATACAACTGTCATTTGAGTAGTGTACCTGGAAATGTTACACACATCAATTTTGCCATGTATACGTGCACTTTATGGAGCTGATGAAGAGGTGTACTACCAACAGGATGGGGTAGTAAACAAACCAACAGGATGGGGTGGTAAACTACCACCTAACTGTATGAGCTTTCTGCAAAGACAATTTTCCATGGCACTGGATTGGACGAAGGGGCCCCATTGAGTTCCCTCCATGGTCGCCAGATCCAACACCTATGTAATTTTACTTGTGGGAAGTTGTGAAAGATAACTTCTATCGACGTAAACCACGCATGCTGGAGGAAATTCGCCAGGAGATTACAGAGACGTGTGTAGCGATCTCCACTCTAACATTGACTGACGTAGTTGCTGCGACTGCTCGTCTTTCTGTTACGTATTTAGCCGCCAATGGTGAACATTTATGGTATCCATGGCCAAACTGAAGGTTGTGGAAACGTGTGTGATCAATTGTTAAATGTAATATGAACACGAGTAATACTTTTCGTTCCTTAAATTGTGTATACATTTTTCTAGCGGACTTTGTATATGTTCCACAACTGCATAGATGAGTGGTGATACAACTTCTGCGCCTGACCGCCGACATAAATACTTGAAATGCCTTAATGTTCATATTTGGAATGCAGTACATTTGTCTTTTGAAAGATGTTCGCTTTCCAGCGAATGTACTATCTTTTTATATAGAGGAAGCCACCCATTCTTGAAGTTAATTACATCTTTAATGAATACCATAGTAACCATGAATTAAACCATGGAGCGTTGACTTTATTATTATCTCTTCCACAACACAAAATCGCGGTCATTTTGGAGAAAGGAATGTCCTCTTGGGGAAAAGAAGCGCTGAATTGTATCAAAACACTCTGTTTTTATAAGAAACATTCAAAACCTTATTATGATGTGATTTCTGGTTTGACCAGAGGTGCAGTTCCTTCATATCCTTCAGAATGCAATTCTGTATGTAATTTGATTTTTTTGTTGTGCTAGGTTTCATCATAGACGTAAAAACGACCTTCCCCTGATTTGGTATTACATGGAGTTTGTTGTTTCTAAAATGACCAATTCACTTATATATTCTACTTCTGTCGACCGGAATCTAGACAATGAGTATGCTTGCCCTCATGTTCCCATGGAATCTAACATAGGAGCCACATATGAGTTCCCCACAAATTTGGATATTGCACTACTCAGCAAACCAGCCAAATGGAGACCCAGAATGAGACCACTTTCGAACTCTGACAGGTGCTGATACATTGGCTCACATAAGTATGCTACAACTCTGTGCACTTTGTAGTGATCACTCAACATCTGATGTTGTTCACTCCTCTTATATACCATATCAAACCTGGTAACACCACTAAATATGAAGAACACTAATGCTCTTTGGTGGTCTTTCTGCTTGTACATATAATTGATTTACAACCCACCAATGATATGTGCCTATACGAAGTTATATGGACATCTGACCATGTCTTTTGGGTACTTCAGACTTGTCAGGCAGGGTATTTGCTATAGAGTGAGGTGTTCGTCTTACTAATGTTGATTATTCCTGTTCTTCTCAGCTGTATTTGCTTTTGCTGATTCGAATGTTATTTGTTTTGATATACTGTACTCATTACTACACCTATCCATAAAGGAAAGATGATATTCTCATTCATTCTAAAACTCTATGTGTGTGATGCTTCACTTTAGGTTAACAGTGAGATTTGTTTCTACATAGGTTTCCTTTGTACTTAAAGCAAAAAATAAGAAACATGAAACACAAGATTCATAATTAAATAAACACTTGTTCATCACAGTAAATGCCTTTTTTATAGCCTCTAACATTTGCTGAAATAAGAGGTGGGACCATTAATCTGAATTTGTTCATTTAAGTTACGTGCATAACGTTTTTAGTATTAAGAACATTGGTATGAAAGTTATCTAGCGAAACTTGTATGAAATATTGTGTTATGGCGCTAACTAAAGTTTAGGAAACGGATAACAGTCGATTAAATTTGAATGATGATCTCTTCTGTCAAATTTAATAAAATATGCGAAATTAAATTAAATTTTTTTTAATCCAGTTCAAATAGAGCAATCACCAAAATCACCATCATTAACTAATTCTGCATCACTAGAACCATTACATCTGTTGTATTTAGTTCCAGCTTTATGAGATTACCAAGAGTAATACTTTGTTTCAGAGTATCTAAGACCGTCAGGCACATTATCTTTTTGTAAACACTAACATTTTTTTCTCTTGTAAGAGAAGTTCAGAACTTGTAGTACGGACACATTTAATGCAGAAAATTTACGAACCTATCAATGCGTGGAGATACCACCTTTGAAGAAAGTTTATGTTGGACAATTTCTCGATCATATTGACTGAAGAAAATGCTAGTAGTTTACCGAAAATTTCATAAGTAATATAAAACCTTTGTTGCACCTATAATTCCTAAACATATGAAAAATTAGTTTTAGTGTTATGTTAACACAAAAATAAACAAGAATGTTTTCTCCTTTTCATTCTTATCTGTAATGTATGAGTTTTCCATGTAAACATAAAATGAATTTTTAAATGAACATTTACTGGCAATATAGCAAGTAATTCATGTTCAGATAAAAAAACAGAAATAAAGAATCTTCAAGAAAATATCCAAGAATTGTGTAGTCACTGTTTTGTATTTTTATACACATATTTTGTGTTGCTCTTTCCTGCTTTCAATAGTCCTTTACTTTTCCCTCTGTCTTTCAGAAAACTGAAGAATTCACTACAGCTTTCCAAAAAATTCGCTTTTGTTTCAATTTCTTCTTTACAAGATATGCACATATACAGATAGCGGTCTTATCACTTACGCAAGGTATAAAAAGGCACTGCATAGGCAGAGCTGTCATTCATACTCAGGTGATTCACGTGAAAAGGTTTTTGATGTGATAATGGCCGCACAATGGGAATTAATAAACTGTGAATGCGGAATGGTAGTTGGAGCTAGATGCATGGGACATTCCATTTAGGAAATAGTTATGGAATTCAATTCTCCGAGATCCACAGTGTCACGAGTGGGCTAAGATACCAGATTTAAGGCATTACCTCTCACAAAGGACAATGCAGTGGCCGATGGCCCTCACTTAACGACCGTGAGCAGCCAGCTTTGCGTAGAGTTGTCAGTGCTAATAGACAAGCAACAATGTGTAAAATAACCACATAAATCAATGTGGGATGTGCGACAAAGGTATCCGTTAGGACAAGGCAGCGAAATTTGCCGTTAATGGCCTATGGCTGCAGAGGACCTACTTGATTGCCTTTGCTAATAGCACATCGCCTTCGGCGCCTGTCCTTGGCTCGTGACCATATCGGCTTGAGACTAGACAACCGGAAAACCGTGGCCTGGTAATATGAGCCCCGATTTAAGCTGGTAAGAGCTGATGGTACAGCTCATGAGTGGCGCAGACCTCACGGTGCCACGGACCAAGTCGTCAGCAAGGTACTGTGAAAGCTGGTGGTGGCTCCATAATGACATGGGCTGTGTCTACATGAAATGGACTGGGTCGTCTGGTCCAACTGAACCGATCACTGACTGGAAATGGTTATGTTCAGCTATTCGGAGATCATTTGCAGCTATTCATGGACTTCATGTGCCCAACCAGCAGCTAGCCGTTTCATCAGCCGACAACTGTTCGCAATTGGCTTGAAGAACATTCTGGACAATTCGAACGAATGTTCTGGCCACCCAGATCACCCTACATGAATCCCAAGAAACATTTATCGGACATTATCGAAACGTCAGTTCGTGCAGAAAATTCCTGCACAGGCAACACTTTCGCAGTTATGTACAGTTATAGAGGCAGTATGTTTCAATATATCTGCAGCGGACTTCCAAGGTCTTGTTGAGCCCATGCCACGTTGAGTTGCTGCACTACGCCGTGCAAAAGGAGGTTTGAGACGATATTAGAAGGTATCCCATGATTGTTGTCACCTCAGTGTATAACTGATCTTCAACCAGATTGAGATTCAGTTTGTTGGTAACCTTCAATACAAGCTGCCATTGCAGATTAAAATATTCTTATTCTTTAAGTCTAAGACTTGTAAGCAGGTTCATTACATTGTTCTTAGAAAAGTCAATTTTGGGACAACTGATTCATAAAATACGACAAGAAAGATCGTGCATCATTCGCAAAACTCATCCTCTGTGATTTTGTTATTTCTTCTAAGATTTCACGAACTTTCTTTCCTAAGAATTTATATTGTTCCCCGCTCTCTAGCCTGCGCTTGAGGGAGCTGATGGTTCTGTCCAACTCAATTGAAGTCACTGAGCCGTTTTCCAGTTTTCTAAAATCAGTTTCATACATGGGCAATATATACTTCAGGAAACTTAGACAGCATTCAGGAGGTGAATTTTCGGTTTCTTCAGCATCGTGCTCCTCGTTTGATGTCACAAACTGCCAAATCAATCTTAAATAACATTTTTCGCACTCTGGAAAAAACATGATTTGATGGTGGATAAATAGTATACAATTATGTCAACTACAGCAGGTAGCGAGAGCCATCTTGTACTATCGTGTCGTAATATTTCCTTAACCTCTATTTCCACAAACTGAAAATTCTCTCTGCGTCTGAACATCTGACGCAGAGGAACCAAATTCACTGTAGATTTTGGGAACTAATGCCTCTACATGACAGTAAAATGTTGTAAAACCACGTTGTACTGTACTATTTATGACATGGCAGTTGCAGTTAGTTCTCAAAATTAATAGGCTTTTGTTTTTCGGTAAGACAAAAGCCGAATTTTTTCTGCTATAGTCCACTGGAGCATTGTCAGCAATGTATGCACTTACGAGATTCAAATGAAAGCCACTAGATTCTGTAATGTTCTTTACTGCATGAGAAATTTCTTTGCAGGTTTCTTTGGAGTCGTCGCAAAAACTTTGAGTCTCTGACGTATCTCGTGGCTAATATCAAAGTACTGAACTGAATAAGAAAAAGTTTTTGTGTTCCCCACGGTTTCAAAGGCTGTTTCGAAATACATGGACATCTCATTTAAAATCCAGAAAACAGGTGTATTTTACTTCTGATGAAGCTATATTTAGATATACCGAAACTGTGGTCAAGAATTTTAATAAATATTTATCCTGTAACTGTTTGGCTGCTATCATTTACCGTGAATAATTTCAACAGTTGCTGTTTCAGCCATGTTTATAATCTTGAAATTTGTACCTGCCGAGGTTTCAAAGGCTGTTTCGAAATACATGGACATCTCATTTAAAATCCTGAAAACAGATGTATTTTACTTCTGATGAAGGTATATTTAGATATACCGAATCCGTGGTCTAGAATTCTAATAAATCTTTATACTGCAACTGTTTGGCTGCTGTCATTTACTGTGAAGAATTTCAACAGTTGCTGTTTCAGCCATGTTGATAATGTTGAACGATAGTGATTCAACACTTGATTTTCCTTTCTTATCTAGGTTAGAGGTTCTTGCAGAAGCACAATTCTGGTTTGAAATACAGGAAAAGGGTAGACCTAGGAAACATCGGCATTATAGTTGTTAATTGTCGTAACTTTGTTGAGAAGGAACAAGAGTTCCAAGTGTTCATAGAAAGCACTGAAGCAAAATCGTTATATCTACTGATAGATAAGTTCACCTGAAATATTTAGCAAGGACGGATAAAACTGGCCGCCCCTTAAATTTCTATGTCCGGCCTTATGCACGATTTGCAAACATTGGAGATTGAAAAAGTGTCTGGAGGAAGTGTTGTCTCCTTCTGGAGCTAGTTCAGTGCTGTATGAGCTCGAGGTCAGGGGATCTCCCTCTCCATGTCGCTTTTCGTCATGTCCCTACAACCTATGTTTCGCCGTATTGCTGCTCTATTATGTGGCTGGAAGATACGGGGAGAAACCCTCTAGGTGCAAGCACGCGTGCATGACTTTATGGTGGTGCTAAGTCATATCAATGACATATCCTCGTTGAAGGACACAATGGATTCCTTTTGTTCCTTCTCTGGGGGCCCCATTAATGAACTGAAATGCACCTTGTTACGATTGCAGGATTTTCGTCAAGTTGTCATTCCATGAGCAACGGAGTTTGCTTTCCACAAATCGTTTGGGCTTACCGTAGATCACAGTCTGATGAATATGGCTGCACTCAGTTGGTTAGAGGTGACGGATCCAATTCAAGGGGCCATTCGTGAACACGAACGCCACTTCGGATCTTAGATTCCTACATTTTCAATCAAATGTATGATGCTGCACAAATATTCCTGCACTCTGCTATGATGGCCCTCAAATTGATGGAATTATCTGTTAGTTTCCTACGGAAAAGTCATATTTTTCGACTTCGGTATGAAGTGGCGGCGACGCGTCTTCCTCTTGGAGCGCTGGGGCTTCCCGATATGAAAGAATATGCTTCAATATGTTTTATACGGCGTAACGCCTGAACACGTACTCGACCTACTCATTCCATTAACATCTCGCTTATTTATATGTCTGCAACCGGCCAGACTGACTCCCCCTGCAAATGTTGGCCAGATCAGCTATAAATTGCATGAATTTTATAGTATCATAAGTTTCTGGGTGCCGTCAGTTTATCAGTGGAACACACATTACTTTTCCGTTAGGATGTACAATCATCCCCCTTCCTTTTGAAATTGCCACGCCACTGGTATCTTGGAAAACAGTGCGGTTTCACACTAGTCTTCCTGTCCTTCCAATGGAAACCGTCTCATCGTAGTGTAGGGTCATTTATAATCTGATCCCGACCAACGAATGCTTTCATTGCATTAATTTTCGTCCGACTGTTTTTTGCGACACTTCATATATTACTACATAGGCTTGTCTCTTACGGACGAGAACAGTGGCACTGGATTCGCCGACAACAGGCTTTCTTTACCCGATCATCTGAAGCTGCTGTCTCTGTTGGATTTCTTCTCTGTCCGCATTTCCCGGTTTCCTCGGACGAAGACTAATACGATCTATTCCTCCTCGGACACTACGGCCACTACGTAGTCGGGTACGACAACGATCCCGACTCCCGTATTTTTCTTCAATATATGTTCAACGTTCTTTGTAAAGGCAGAAGCCTCTACGTCGGGTACGACAATCCCGACCCTGTGTTTTTTCTACAATAATGGTTCAACGTTCATTGGAAAGGCAGAGGCTTCCACGCTATGGTGCTTTATTTGAGAGTATATTGCACCTTGTCTTTAATTTCTAGGTATTTGATTGTTTTTGTTTTTTTTCCCTTATTCTGGAGTCTTTCCCCATTGCCTTTTTCTCAGAGAAAATTTTTTTTGCTTTTGAGTCCCGGAATTTTCGAATATGTGTCTATACTGTATTATTTTCTTAGAAAAAACGGCCAGTACCATGTGAGGGACTAACATAGTGACAGGTAGGGGCTTTTTTTTTGGGGGGGGGGGGGGAGGGGGAGGATGGCATGTCTCGTCTCGGGATTAGATCCCAGCCCACCTTGTCTCCATGCAGCCTGAAGACTGTGTCTGTTCTTTCCTGCCGGTACAAGTACAATCCATTTAGAAAAAAGTGGTAACTTTTGCCAAAGATAGATACAAAGTCGCTACTTCGAGTCCACACATTCCTTTATTTTTTGAAGCGCATTTTGGTTGGTTGCTAAAGCTTTGAGTCTGATGGACCTCAAAGATAATTCGCTTCACTTTCAGACCCGCCAGTAACAGCAGAAACTTCTGGAAACAATTCCGGAAAACAGCTGGTGGCACCATCCGTCGAGACCAGCAACCGGCAGCCGGCCTCAAGCCACCACCAGCCTCACGTCACGTGACGTCCGACCAGGTGACTGTGGAGCGGCGCTATGAGTTTATTTATCAAGAGTCATTTTCCTGTCTTGCATCTACGTCTTTGATTTTGTATACTTCAGTTTATGAATGTTGTATAAGCGTTGTAAAACAGAGTAGCAAATAAAAGAGTGTAACATTTCTTAATATTGCTTTCTTTGGGTTTAGTTGAGAGGTGAAGGCCATGATGGCAGCTCGAATTCCTTGTCTTATGTGTGGGTCGAGTGCCTTCGGGTAAAACACATCAGAAAATGACTTTCTTGTTTCAAAAAAGATCTCTCTGGTATGAACGATTTTCAACGCTCAGGAAGTCTCGATAATTGACATATGTTTGAACTGGAGCCATTTATCGTCATACGACATTTGCGCTCAGTACGCAAGTTCAGATGTCGGGTTTAGGAGTACTGCAGGCTCTAATTCAAAGCAACAAAAACCACACGGGTGAATATTACTGCATATTTGCTTGAATGTCATCAGTTCGCTCACTGAAGGTTCCTGGGCAATTTTGATACTGGTGACGAGTTACGATACGTTTATGTGAATTCCTTAAGAACAAATTTACGGCTAAGCCTTGCCAAAAGACACATACTCTAGAAAAGGAGAATGTCACCTGGTGACTCAAAGAGAGTATTTGCGATTCGAACATCTCTCCAGGGGTGTGTCCACTGCAACTGGTATTAGTTGCCAACAGCTGTGACACCTTTCGCTTGCAGTGTAAGAAAAACAACCGATAAAACTGCATCAAATGTTGCTACTACAATATAATGCACTTTGCTGACGTCACAAACAAACAGCCATTGCCCACGCACTTACATGTTGTTCTGATGCTATACTCACAAATGTTTACCTTCTCCCTACCTATCGAACAACGACCAAGAAAATAACATCCGGGACGAAAATGCAGATCAGACTTGGTTTGAAGACATCTTCAACTCATAACTAGTAGGTTTCTCCAAGTGTGCAATCGGTAAACTACCTTAACATTGTCTGACCCTCTTAGTTAGTGTGAAAGAACGTACAGGGCGTCCCAGGAGGGTTGACAAATATTCAAGGATATGATAGGAATTATAATTCGAAGCAAAAACGCCTATTAAACATGGGCTCTAAGATGCATACATTAAGGGCTAAGAGCCCTTGTTCAGCAGAAGAGATGTGCTCCACAGTAGAGAAGGTGAATAAGGGCTCATAGCAGTTAACATACCTTGAAGTGCTAAAAAAACTGGTATAGGCATGCATAATGAAATACGGAGATGCGTGAACAGGCAGAATACGGCCCTGCGGTCAGCAACGCCTATGCAGGGTGAAGCGAAATTCGCGCTCTCGGACTCCGCAGCGCGACTCCTCACATACCAGATATATATATTAAAAAAAATGTGTCTCACAAAATTTCGTCAGGTGAGTACATCTGGCAGAAAAAGGACGTTAAAGAGTGGCAATCTGGAAACACTGTAACCACATGTAAGGTGACTACCTCTGTCAGCACATTCCAGTTTTGCTGTACAGTTGGTGCAGTGGATAGAGTTTCGGGTTAGCATACAGGAGGTTGAGGGTTCGATCTTGTGTTGGGGCGCACTGTTTTTTATTTGCTAATTTCATTCTGACATTTCATACTTTAATAAACACCGTTTCTTAGGTCAAATGTATCCTAAATTTATAACATTTTGTAATGCTGAACATAACAAATACGTGGTTAGACAAATAAGAAATTGATAGTTGAAACAAGTGATCTGTCATAGGACAGAATAACTACAAAAACAATGTCAATTTCTCCGTGTCCGAGCCATTTCCTTGGAAATGTTCTATCCAAATACTGTCGCACATCAATTCCAGAGCGCGGAGGTGCACCATCATGTTGGAACCATGTCCTCTGCCGAACATGTAGTGGCACATCTTCCAGCGCATCAGGCAGACAGTTTGAGAGGAATGCACTCAAGCAACATGTAGGGGCCCAAAAACCTGTCGCCAAATATTTCGGCTCAGACGTTGACACCAAAGCGAACTTGATATCCACGGTCGTGAGTAACGTGCAGGTTAATCTCACACCAATGGTGGGCACTGTGCATATTGAGGACACCCTCAAGAGTGAATGCTGCTGCATCTGACCATATTACGGTGTTTACGAAGTCATCGTTGGCTTCCTGTTGTTGTTGGAACCATTCACAGAATTGCATCCGCTGATGGTGACCTGCAGGATGCAGGTGTTGCGTGAAAGCATAATGATAGGGGTGCAGCCCATGCTAGTGCAGCACGTTAACCCTCTAACGGTAAGGTTGGGGTTGGATCCGACCCCAGTAAGTCTGTTTTGTTTATAACTCCCCACTCCCTTTTCTGAGAGCGCTGTGGTTCCAGCTACCCTACCAGTCAGTCGTCCCGAGAACGCCGAGGAGGCCACGTTATTCTGATGAGTGACCTGCAGCTACCCTCTCTATCCGAAACCTACATTACCCGCGCTCGGGTTGAATCCGACCCCACCTTACTGTTTACGTCGCACTTATTAGTTTCTTTTGTGGGTAGGATTCAACCCCATATTGATGTTTATATTACATCTAAGTTTTGTTTTCTCCTCTAGTATCTTACTAAAATGGCGCATCAACTCCTTAGAACTCCTGAGGAGATATACAACGAGTTTCTCCGAAGGAGGCTGAGTCAGAGGATGGCGACAATATCGATGCAGAAAACTGCTCAGTAACCGAGGATGATGTATTATCTAATACTGATGACGAGGATGATGTATTTCATTGTGCGCCAGGAGCAGTTTGAATCTAAGAGTGAAAAAAAATGATAGTCCATCTGAATATGTCACAGTAGATGAGACTCTACTGAGTTTTCGGGGTGCCTGTCCATTCAAAACGTATATCCCACCGAAACCCAACAAATATGGGTTGAAAATAATGTCACTATGCGACACAATGACATTCTACTTTTTGCGTGGCATTCCATACAATGGCAAGGACAACAGAATAAAGAGGAGTCCTGGAGATTTGCCTTTACCTGCCCTGTATGTTTTACGCCTGACGGAATCTATCAGGGGTTCTAATAGAAACATTACAGCGGACAATTGGTTCTCCTGGCTAGAAGTGACTGGCGTCCTCCTCCAAAAGAAACTCACATTTGTAGGTGCATTGAGGAGGAACAAACCGCAAATACTACTATCAATGCTGCTTTCCGCTCCAGTAGGCTCTTCAACATTTATGTATCAGGACGACAAAACTTTGGTATCATTTACCCCAAAGAAAAAGAAAAAAGTTTTACTGATATCGTCTATGCATTTCTCTGGAGAGATAAATGAAAAATCAAATAAGCCTGAAATTGTGGAGTTCTACAATCTAACTAAAGGAGGGGTCGATGTATTAGATATGCTTTCCACAGCAGGACCACAAAAAGAAAATCGAGAAGATGGCCCATGCGGTACTTTTATGCTATTTTAGACATCGCTGCTATAAATAGTTTTATCATTTACAAAAGCAATAGCAAAATGGACAGCTTTTCAAATGACGCGAGAATATCATTTCTCAAAGATCTTGCGCTCTCTTTGACAGAACCTCTTATGGAAAAGGAGTTGATAACACTCATCTTCCCCGTGAGCTCAGTTCGTCTATTGGAAAACTTTTAGAAAAAGAACCAATCGAATTAGACAAGCCTATCCAAGCACAGTCACTAAAGAAAAGAAGATGTGATTTTTGTGACAGATCAAAAGATAGGAAAGGAAATGGTTTTTGTAGCAAGTGTAATCGTTCTATATGTGGGGAGCATAAGGTTATTATATGCCCTGGCTGTAAAGAAACTGAGATGTGATAAATTGTGCCAAATATGTATTTTCAGGGCTGTATGTGATCGTTTCCAGGATAACATTATACATTTATTATTTGTTCCTATTACACTATGTGTACAAAGACATTTTTATTGAGAACTTTATATTTCGAAACTGCTGACACTATAATTATTTTCTACAATTAGTAAGAGATGTTTCTCATTTAGTTCCTATCTTTAGAATTTCTAAAGCACTCAAGTTCCTAGTTGATGACTGAATCTATTGATTTTTACTATGTTTTCAATATTTTTAAAGAGAATATTTCTATTAAGGTATATTTTGTGATCAGGTTCCTATTTTCTTCCATAGTACTTTATATTCTTACTTATTGACTAAAAATTAAAAAAAACTTGTTGTTATAACAAATATTATACGTGTTTAATTGATAATAAAACTTTTACGCATTATTTATTTTTTACTTTATCCCAAAAAAAACTATATTTGGAGGGTGGGGTCTGATCCAACCCCAACTTACCGTTCATGTCCGGAAACTTCACCTTACCGTTAGAGGGTTAATTACCGTGCGTTGCGGGACACGCGGCTGACTTGCTATGCTACGTGTACAGGGTGGTCTAAAAGTCAGTATAAATTTGGCAACTTAATAAACACATGCTTGGAATGACATGGGGTTTTACTAGAAGCAAAAAAAAAACAAAAAAAAAAAAACAAAGTTCACAAAATGTCCGACAGACGGCGCGTGAAAGATTTCTTGCGCGCGTCGTTTGGTGATGACCGTGTGCTCAGCTGCCACTTTCGTCATGCTTTGCCTCCCCGGTCCCCAGACCTCAGTCCATGAGATTATCTGATTTGGGGTTACCAGAAGTCGCAAGTGTATCGTGTTCGACGGACATCTCTAGGGATGCTGAAAGACAACATCCGGCGCCAATGCCTCACCGTAACTCCGGGCATGCCTTACAGTGCTTTTTCACATTATTCCTCGACTACAGCTATTGTTGAGAAATGAAGGTGGACATATTGAGCATTTCCTGTAAAGAACATCATCTTTGCTTTGTCTTAACTTTGTTATGCTAATTATTGCTATTCTGATCAGATGAAGTGCCATCTGTCGGACATTTTTTGAAGTTTTGTATTTTTCGGTTCTAATAAAACCCCATGTCGTTCGAAACATGTGTGTCAATTTGTACCTCTCTATCTATAATATTCCGTGATTTATTCAGTTTTCAAATTTATACTGATTTTTTGATCACCCGGTACTTCACTGAGGTTCTTGGTGTGTGGCCTCCAGAATAGCTTCCTCAATAGCTGGAGTATGGCCAGTCCATGGAGGACCTCTGTCACGCGATGGTGGAAGGAGAGAACCTGACTCCCGAAGGCGCAGTTCCAGATGACAAAACACATTTTTATCTGATGGCTTCGACGAGGATATCTATCAGCATATTCACGAGCGGCAACACCAGCCCTGTTATCAGATGCACCCAGGACAGAGGCATATCCACATATTCATCGTTTGTTTATACGTCTGCCACACTGGTTTAGAGGTTTACAATGAGAAAATTTTATACGGGTACGCATTGACATTGGAGTCTGCCACAGGCACATTACTCATTTCCCAATTAGTCCCTGTCCGGGGCACAGCGCATACAGTACAAACGCGCCGTAAGTCCTGCGCGTTGTTCCACATACCGCTCATTGCTCCTCTGACAGATATTGTTCTGCATGATACATCCCAACA